>NC_135533.1:22806244-23115282 GCF_045843805.1 Urocitellus parryii | reverse complement strand
AAAAAGGTCATATAGGGTTGGGTTGTAGCTCAGTGGTAGAGCACTTACCTAGCACATGTGAGGCACTGGGTTTGATCCTTCACACCACATTAAAAAAATAAATAAAATAAAAAGTATTGTGTCCATCTACAACTAAAAATATTTCTAAAAGATTATACAGTTTCAAGCTGTTGCCAAGGAGACTTAATAATTTATTTGCAGATTTAGATTCAAAGATTAGAAAAAGGGTACTCAACAACCAGCAGTCAATATTAAGACCAGAAAACAATATATCCAACTATATTATACTTGTTGGACACACTCTAACTGAATCAACCTTGTATAAACGCTACTTTGTGGAAATGTTTACCTGAACTTTTTGTTGTTTTTTTGTTTTGTTTTGTTTTCTAAACAAAATAAGTTTACTACTAAGCCACATGCCCAGTCCTTTCTATTTTGAGACAGGGTCTTGCTCAGTTGCCCAGGCTGCCCCTAGAACTTGTGATCCTCCTGCTAGTCTCCTGAGTCGGCGTGTGCCACCACACCTGACCTCTGAACTTCTTAATTAATCAAATTTTCAGAAAAGCTGTCCATGCAATATAAAGTCAAATGACTAAAAAGCAAAATCCATAGAACCAAAGTTACAATGGCAGCAATGGAACAAAACAACAAAATTTATTTTTCACTAGGCTGAGTGGCAACTTGATTGCTTCTCAAGTGTCACAACCAGGCACACTCTGTATCTAGTTTTCTATTTATATTGCTTCAACTAAGATTTTATAATCCAAGAAACCCTGAAAAGTGTACATGATAAAAATATGAAACATGGAAAAAACTGCCTAATACTAAAAAGAAGATGCATAACTTACATTAATGATCTCAGACGTAGGGAATATATCCTTTCATGCATAATGCCTCAATAAAAATAAAAATGGTTTAAAAGTTAGAAACCAAACCTGGCAAGGTGGCACATGCCTGTAATCTCAGGAACTCAGGAAGTTGAGGTAGGAGGATCACAAGTTTGAGGTCAGTGTGGGTAATTTAGCAAGATCCTGTCTCAAAAGATAAAAAGGACTGTAGACCTACCTAGGTGTTAATGCGTTCCTGGATTTAATCTCCAATACTACCAAAAAAAAAAAAAAAAAGAGTTAGCAACCAAGAAGGTTGAACAAAACACAATTTCAGCTGGGTGTGACAGCGGCACATGCCTGAAATCCCAGTGACTCAGGAGGCTGAGCAGGAGTATCACAAGTTCAACACCACAAGTAATTCAGTGAGACCCTAACTCAAAAAAAAAGGGATGGCAATGTGGCTCAGTAGCAAAGCACCTCTTAGGTTCAATTCTCAGTACCAAAAAGAAAAAAAGACTTTATTCCCATTAAGTAATATTTTCTAAATCCCTAACTATAGTTCCTCCTAGTGTTACTGCCCAGGATCCTTTTATGAGCCCAAAGACAAACCCACCAGCTATACCCATCTTCCTAAGAGTGATATGGCAAGGTCCAGCCAAGCTTCTACCTTATTCCTTCCAGACTTCTACACAGGGCCAGGCCAAATCATGAGAACCTATTCAAACCACCTACTAAATGCCCTACATTCCATGGGAAAGTAAAAAGGCTCTTTCAATCCTCTGAGCAGACAGCTGTCCTACAGAGCTACCCTCTTGGCCCTTGGAGATTTGAGTTCTGTTGGGCACAGGCAGTTACCACAAGAACCAGGCTACAAACAGCCAGTCACCTTCCTCAAGAATCTAGTAAGGTACACAGAATTACACAAAACCTTAGAACCTATCCATAAAAATACAATTCAGACTAAAAAGAAGCAATTAAAAAATACACACACTTCAGGTGGGCATGCACCTACAATCCCAGCTGCTCAGGAGTCTGAGGCAGGAGAATCACAAGTTTGACAACTTAGCAAACCCTGTCTCAAAATAAAAAAGGCTGGGGGGCTCAGATAAAGTATCTGTGGGTTCAATCCCCAGTATAAAAGATTTTTAAAAATTCCTCTCAAATGTCATACTGAGCTATTAGAATCACTAATGCCAACAACAGCCTCTCAAAAAGCATAAACTGACTTCTCTGCACAGATTTCTATACTGCACTTGAACTCCACTTGGGCAATTAGGAAATACATTTTAATTTACATGCTCAGAGCACCATCCCTGTGTCTGACCAGTGAAACAGTACTCACTGAACACAGTGCTACTGACTCCAACCTAAAATAGACTTAAACCAAGTTCTTTTTCTTGTTAGCCAAACTAAAAGTTCTGGCTGTCAGTAATGTTATTTTAAATAAAATACCAAATATAAACTCAAGCGTTCTTAATTTACCAGATAATGCAATAGTAACAATTACAAAGCAGCTTTTTATTATGACAATGTTTATTAGGCTACTAAATAACTCATATGGGAGGTCAAAAAGTTTTTTTAAATACCATATTAAAAACTTTTAAAAATTCCAGAAAAGGGGCTGGGGATGTGGCTCAAGCAGTAGCGTGCTCGCCTGGCATGCGTGTGGCCTGGGGTTCAATCCTCAGCACCACAAACAAACTAAGATGTTGTGTCCGCTGAAAACTAAAAAAAATAAATAAATATTAAAATTAAAAAAAAAAAAATTTCCAGAAAAGCTTATTAAGGAATATCCTAACCTCTTAAAATCTATTTCAGATTCTGCCACTGAGTTACTACTGGCTTCTTTTACCTAAGTTCGCTCCATATGAAAACTGAAGATACTATTCAGAGTATTATGCAAGTATTTGTAAACAGATATAAATTTCACTGGAGGGCTGGGGATGTGGCTCAAGTAGTATCGCGCTCACCTGGCATGCATGTGGCCTGGGTTTGATCCTCAGCACCACATACAAAGATGTTGTGTCCGCCGACAACTAAAAAATAAATATTAAAATTCTCTCTCTCTCTCTTTAAAAAAAAATAAATAAATAAAAATAAATTTCACTGGAGGTGCTAAAGTAATGTCATGTTAAAAACAAATTCTGTCAGGTACAATGGTGCACACCTGTAATCCCAGCTACTTATGAGGCTGAGGCAGGAGGATCCCAAGTTCAAGGCAAGCCTGGGCAACTTAATGAGACTCTGTCTCAAAAAATAAAACGAAAAGGGCTTGAGATATATATAGTTCAGTGGTAGAGCACCTCGGGTTCAATCCCAAGTACCACAAATAAATAAATAAAATGAAAGAGGGATAAGGGTGTAGCTCAGTAGTACACCACTCTGGGTTCAATACCCTGTACTACAAAAAAAAAATTCACGTCAATACAGGTATCATCAAAAAAGTATTTATCTTTACAAAAAGACAGAATCTTTTTTTTTAAAGAGAGAGAGAGAGAGAAGAGAGAGAATTTTAATATTTATTTTTTAGTTTTCGGCGGACACAACATCTTTGTTTGTATGTGGTGCTGAGGATCGAACCTGGGCCACACGCATGTCAGGCAAGCATACTACTGCTTGAGCCACATCCCCAGCCCCCAGAATCTTCTTAGCAAATACAAATATTAAATAGGTATTTGTGACCATAATTATGGAAATGTTATTTCAGGTTGAGGATGTAGGTCAGTGGAAGAGTGCTTATATAACATGCTCAGGGCCTGGGTTCAATCCCTAGTACCACAAAAAAAGTGCCATTTCAAAGGTCTACAAAACAAAAATATTTCACAATGAAAATTTAGTTCTTGGCTAGTTGTGGTGGTGTGTGCCTGTGATTCTAGGTACTCATGAGACTGAGGCAGGAGGTTACAAATTCAAGGATTCAAAAACAGATTAGGAAATTTAAGGAGATCCGGTCTCGAAATAATAAAAAAGGGATAGGGATGTAGCTCAGTGGTAAAGCTCCCTTAGTTTCAAGCTCCAGTACAAAAAAAAAAAAAGAGAGATAGAAGAAAATTCAAAGCTGGGCACAGTGGCACACATCCATAATCCCAACTCCAAAACTGGGGAGGTTGAGAAAAGAAGGTCATAAATTGGAGGATAGCCTGGACAACTCAGCAAGATTCCACCTCAAAATAAAAACAAAAAGGACAGAAGATGTAGCTTAGTGGTAGAGTACCCTGGGGTTCAAATTCCTAGTACAAAAAAAGAAAGAAAGAAAGAAATCAACTACACAGCTGAATCTCAAAATTGAGCAAAACAATCTACACACACAAAAATACATACTCTGACTCCCATTACTCCATTTACATGTAATTCTTGAAACTGCAAAATCATCTATAGTGATAGAAATCAGATCAAGGATTGGAAGGAACGAACAAAGGATTACAAAGGGATACAGGAAATTTGGGGTGGGGGAAGATGAATGTGTTCCCTATTTTGATTATGGTGACACAGGTTTCGTGTGTGATCTATAACTTTAAAATTTACCAAATCATTTTAAATATGTACAGATTATGTCAATTAAATCTCACTAGAAAAGGGAAAAAAATCAAAAGATACCAAAAATTTTAATATTATAGCTCTTGCCATTCAGAGCTGTGTGTTCATGAATGTAACATATCTAACTTATCAACTTATAGTAGATACCTAAAGTATACCTAATTTGTGAATAACAATTAACACAAAATACAAGAACATTAAAACAAAGAAATCAGAACTCATCTTTAATCACTATTCCAGGCTGTTTCTGTAACAAAATGACACCAACAAAAATGCAACAAAATAGGGCTGGAGCTGCAGCTCAGTAGGTAGTAAAGCACTTGCCTCAAATGTGTGAGTCACTGGGTTGATCCTCAACACCAATAAAGAAAGATACTGTGTGTTCATCTACAACTAAAAACATTTTTTAATAAATAAATTGCAACAAAATAAATGAGGCCACTCAATGTGGGACCTATTTTTCAATTAAATATTTTAATTCAAATTTCTGCTTTTCAAAATCTAGAATTTCATTTCTGGAAAATAGGAATAACCTTAAGAAAATGCCTTATGAGGAAAGATTTTTTTTTTTCTTTTTCTGGTGGTGCTGGGGATGGACCCAGAACCTCATGGATGCTAGACAAGTGCTCGAACACTGAGCTGCAAAGTTCATTACAATCTTATTCAATAAAAAATGGCAAAGAAATCAATAGCACAGCTATGGAAGGACATATTACAAGAGCTATTCCTTATATCTAATGGTTTTAACTGGGAATAAGTTGCAAAAATATTGAGCAAAAATAAAGCAAGCACATACAGTATGACCAACAGGTTTAAAACAATATATCCTAGGGAGAGTAAAAAGACTGATATGAAAGAACAGCAAAATGTTGACTTCTTAAAAATTTTTTTAGTTGTAGATAGACCTTTATTTATTTATATGTGATGCTGAGGATCAAACCCAGTGCCTCACACGTACAAGGCAAGCACTCTCCCATGGAGCCACAACGCCAGCCCCAAAATTAACATTTAATAATGATTATTAAATGGTGCTGAGACCAGGCACAACAGTTATCACCTGGGAACTACTTAGATCTACTGAATCAGAAAACTTTGGGGGTGGGACCCAGTAACCTGTTCTAACAAACCCTTCAGGTGATTAAGATCAAACTGAAATTTAAGAACTACTGTTAAAGGATAGGATGATGGGTGACTGTTTTCTTTCCCTTATGGTAACCTGTATTTTCCCCAATTACCTTATTACTTTTATAATCCAACTAAGTCTTTTTACTATTTTATTAAAACATATACTCTGAGTCTATAGGTAAAATGCTATTACATTGTAAAGCCCTGCAAGCCTAAAAAAACAATAGCTCTTAGAACCATTAAATCTGTTAATAATAACCAAAATAACAAGTGTATGTATATAGTGTATGTATATATGTGAAAAACACTGGTGAAGGAGCTTGAAAATCACAATGCTAGAAAAACCAACAAAGGTAGATTGTTTTAATGCATGCACAGAAACAGGGAAAGGGACTTTCATGGGTCACATCTGCAATAGATTATTTCCCTCTAAAAGCTGAATTTTTAGGCTTGTAATTTTTAGGCTTGTGTGTAAATGCACTGCAGGAATCAGATGTTCTGAAGTTGTCAATGCTTACTCATGTAGGTTCCTGCTTAACCAAAATAAGTACCAGTATGTTATATTTGTCACCAAAATCTAAGCAGGGAAAGCAAATTCACAACACTGGGAGTTGCCAAATCTTTTAACTTTTAGCTTGAAGACCATAAGACTATTCCAACTTTCAACTCACTAAACAAGAGGCCACAGGAAATAAAAGGCAAACCGCAGGTTCCCAATTGACACTGGAGCTAGTTAAAAGATTACAGAATTGTCTATACTTTGAACACAAATTAAAGAGTAACGAAGACAACTTAGGGACAGAATAACTATCCATTAACAACAAAATCCCAAAGTTGAAGTCAAAAACAAATGGTTACACATTTTAATGTTTGGTTTTGTTTCAGGTTTTTCAAAGTATATTTTAAATACCCCACTGCACACTTTTTTCTTTTTGGTGATGGTGCTGAAGATCAAACCCAGGGCCCTTGAGCATGGTGGACAAGTACCAATAAGCTACATCCCCTAGCCCTTAATCTTTCCATGTAATTAAAATTCTGAAACTAAATACAAGTTACCCAAACAGCAAGGTGATGCATGCAGAGCTGACCTGACACAGACTGTTCTGATTTAAAAAAAAAAAAAAAAAAATTGTTGTTTTAATTCCATAAGCATCATGACCACTTACACTGAATTTTCACTACTACCCCCCTAAAAATCCATGTCTGGACTGGCACAAAAGGGGTGTTCAAACATTAAATTTGTTACAGAAACCCTAAAGCAATTCTGTAAAACTCATGCCATTTGTAAGTACAGTATACACTGCCCCTTTCATCACTGTTGAAGCTTTTGAGAGGGGAGCTTACATTTCTAACATACTTTTGAATCCCTCCCTATGAGTCAGTTAGGTACATTTGAAGTAGCATATCCTATTTTGTTACTGAGCTCTCTCTGAAAAATAGAGTCTTTGAAAACTCTTGGTATTCTAAGTTTCCAAATCTTACAACAGTAACAAATATGTGTATGCCAAGTCTCCATTATAAATAGATCTGCTTTTCTAGTCTTAATTTTCCTGAACATTTCTTATTCGCTAACAAGTCAGGTTTTCCTATTATTACCTCTTAAAAACACACTTTGGTCCAGCTCACAAGGTCTCCCCAGCCCCCACCTCTTTTGTATGTAAACACACTCTTGTCACACACTCCATCAGCTGTTTAGTAGCTCCACCCCTCCTCCTTTTCCGGGTAGTAACAGAGCAACCAATGAGCTGCAAGGAGCTCTGCCTGCGGCCTTTTGCCTGCATACGCTTTTCCAAAACAAGCAGCTCTAGCCTTCAGCAAGGGCCACTGGTTCACAGATAAAAGGATCACCAGGGCTGTGCAACCGGGTGAAACGAGTAACCCCCACCAACAAGGAAACCCATGTAATCTGAGCTCTTTGTTCCTCCACTGGGGAGAACTTAAACCGATATTCCTTTAGGGCAAATCATGCTTTAAGGTCACCGGAGTCCCAGTTCTCAGGCAATCTAAATCAGCGAGTTGAAGATGGAAAACCTCAGAGGTTGCCAGGTTGAGAACAGCAGAGGATCACCAATCCACCTGACTTTGCAGACAAATGGCCACACTATTCCACAGGATTTGGGCTAGCTGCAAGCTCTTGGATGTGGACACATTACTACAGCACTCAAAAGTCATGTAAATCAGTTTCTAGGCTCCTAGGGAGGTTTGCACAACCCTTAAGCAGAGGATCAGAAAGGAAACAATGAATGAGTCAGAGTTTCAGAGCATAATCGCCCAGCAGATTATTAAGTGCATCGGTGCAAAACACACTCACTCCCTGCATAACTTGGGAGTCAGCTCTCCTCCTACCAACCCGTCACAAAAGAAATATCACTGACTCCAAAAAACAATCAGAGATGGTATCTAGCAGGGTGGTGGAAAGCAGTGGCCAATGAGTTACACATCCTCTTCTTTCCCTACCCCCACACCGCTACTTTCCTACTATATAGGTTCCCTGCCAGGCTGTAAATCCTGATGGTATAATTATGCTCAGGAGACAAGACAAAAATGGGCTGAAACAGGAGATTGCAATGAAACCAGCTATCAGCCTCTACACCAAGGAAATCATCAAGGGGCAGTGAGGGCCAAGGAGTAATGTAAATTCCTTCAGACCTTTTATTTCCACTTCCTCTCCACCATCTTTCATTTCCAATCCTTAGCCCTTTCACTCAATCATACTCATTTTAGTAATGGGTTGCAGAATTTTCCCTTCAATTTTTTACTAAATATATCTTACTAAAAAATTGTGGGCCCCATTTCGGCCTACTAATGTGAATTCAAGAGAGAAAGGAGGCCACAAAAATCACTCACCCCCACAACATACACATACACACACACATACACACACACACAAAAGGAAAGCAGAAAAATTTTAACTTCCAAACTAAATTACACCAGAAAATAAACACAAAATAAAGATAACCTCTGGCTTTTAAATACCCAGACTATTATCCTCCTATCTCAGAGATCTACAATTTTAAAGCGCCTCTGCTTTCTTTTGTCAGCAAGAAGGAAGGTGGGGAAAGAACAGAAGGCCAATGCATCTTTGCCTTTCTTCATCTTCTACTAAAAATAAGCTATGAAATAAGCCACTTAGGGGGAGGGAAAAAAAGACACCCTGCTGTTCTTTGTCTGTTTTCCTCTCCCTCTCCACCCCCCCACACCCCAGCTTCTAAATGCGGTAATCATTCTAGATGCCACAACTACTAAATGAACAAAAGGCACTGTATGGAAAAGGCATCAGGTCAAGTTAGGCCTCACTCTTTATCATCGATTTTTTTTTAATCTCTATATGTACATAATTTGAGGCTCTGACATAGATCAAAAACAGCTGGAATTCTCTCCCTCACTCTATCCCAATTATCCCTTAGGTAGAAATGTGCATTAGGTGTGACAGTAACTCTGAAGATAAAAATAACTCAAGACTCTGCCACCATGTCATTTCCTAGTTTCTAAACAAAAATAAAACCCCAAACTGCTTTGTGTAAAATGTACACACAGTAATAGAAGTTTTCCTGCAACCTTATGAAAAGCCAACATTACTAGTATCATTCACACATTTACAAAACAATCACAGCTACAAACAGCTCAAAGAGTTGCTTTCACTTGTGTCTAGACATATTTGGTACATTATTATTTGCTGCTCCCTAATCCCTGCTACTACTCCCACCCCACCCCCGAAAAAATTCTAAACTTGAAACCCTAGATTTAGAAATTTATCAGGTATTCCTAATTTCTAGCCAATCTCTATCCCTAGCAAGGAGAAAACACCTTTTTATTCCTGAAAAGGTTATGAAAAAAAATCTCAAGAGCCCAGGCAACTTCACTCCCATCCCCCACTTTCATATCATATACAAAAACTACTTTTTTAAAACTTTACCAAATTCCATACTAAGCATTTGACAATCATCATTGATCTCTACAAAGAGGTAAAATAGTAGATCAAAAACAGTAACAAATAAAAGAAGTAATTCACCTGAAGAATCTAACCAAACAACTTGAGTTATATAAACAAAACCCTGCAACAGGGGGAAATGGAGGGGGGATGGGGGTGAAGCAGAAAGAGAAACAGGAGACAGGACTTTTTAACTGCCTTTCACAAGCTACCGCCCCCCATTCCCTCTTCCCCCTCTCCCTAGGGATTAGCTATTCAGAACAGTGGCTCACCCCACCCTCTAAATTCTCCCTCAAAAAAAAAGAATCCCTTGATTTGTCTCAGGAACCTTCGCGAATTTCTCTAGCTGGTCATGAAATAATCAGTCTGGCTTCCAACCAAAACCACTGCCTGAAAGACTCTTATCAGTTACAGCTTTCCCACTGCAACCTGGAGTTTATAAGTTGGGGGGAGGGGGACAGGAAATAAAGGGTGTCACTTGGCAAGACAGGGCAGGCAGTCTAAAAGAGCCTGACCCTCGCTGAGGGAGTTTTGCTCAAAAGGATAGTACAGGGACTATTTTGTCCAGGAGCTCATCTTTCTCTCTTTCCTCCCAGCTGTCAGATCCACAATATGGAGGGTGGCTAGCTGGAGGGCCTGGGGGTCCTCACCGCATACAACTATGGGTGGGAGAGGCTTTGTCAGTGGAAAGGAAAACAGGAAGGTTCTCCTAGAGATCAGAAAGCTTAACAGGACTCTCTGATTTAAAACACACAGAGCTCTTTATTAGAAGAGGGGCCCTGAGCAGACTACTCTCTTCCTAATATAGAAAGGAATTAGGGATAAAGGAGGTCGCTTTAGTTACCCCAGTTCAAGAAGCACTGAGCAGAAGGAATGGGGGCATCTCAAGAGAGAAAGGCTTCCCTCTAGGGAATTTCTACCTTGAGTACCTAAATCCAGGGTGAACAAACAGGAAAGAAAAACCCTGAAGATGCTTCGGTAGTGAAAAGAAAAAAGAAAAAAAAAAGAAAAGAAAAAGCCGTTTAAGGAGTCCAAACGTTGTGGAGGAAAAGTCACGGGCTCTGGGGATGCAGAGAGAGAGAAGCAACACATATTTCGGGGTGCTGCAGATAAAGAGGAGCTGAAAAGGCCCTGGGCTCCTGGGAGGTGCCAAGGAGCCGCCGTAGGCACTGGGGGAGGGAGGGCGACTTGGACAGTGGCCTCGAGTGCCTCAAGGCCCTTTCTTGGGTTTCAGGGGTGCCCTTGGCATCCCCACACCGCCCCCACACGCAGCCCGAATTCCCCCTCCAAGAAGGATACAGCTTGACCACGTCCGTGTCCATCCGCCTCTTGCCCGGACTGGGGGATGACATGGTGTCGCCGCCGCTGCCTCCCCGTCGCCTGAGCCGCCGCCGCCTCTCTCCCTTCCTCGGCCGGTCTGTCACGGGCCCCGGGCCCCGGCTCTGAGGAGCCCGCGGCCGCGCCGGCTCCTCGGCGGAGGTGGCAACCCCCTGCGGTTCTCTCGGGTCCCGTCAGCCGCCGCCGCCGCCGCCCCCCGCACGGGGAAACACCGGGCACTGTCCTGCCGAGTGGGGGTGGGGACCCCGCGGCGCCCGGCTCGGGCTGCCCTCTCCGGCTGTGGTTCCGCCGCGGCCAGGCCCCGGCTCTCCTCCGCGCGGCGCGGCGCGACGCTCCCTTCTGCCTGCTCTAGCTCGCACGTCTGCCCGCCCGCTCACCCTCTCTCCGGCTCCTAGCAGCCTCCACGACAAGCGGACGACTCCTGCTCGGTCGGCCTCTCTACCCCAGCCTCTCTCTGGGCGCCGTGACGTCACCTCTGTGACGTCATCAGATGGGCGTGTTTGGTCGTGGAAGAGGTGGGGCGCCGCCGCGGCGTGTGCTTTCCCAGAGCATTCTGGGAGATGTAGTTCCTCTTTCTCTCGTCCTCTCAATACTCTGCCCCTCCCCCAACTTCCCCACACACTTCATCGCTTAACTGTCATTATCATCATCATAAACGATAGTAGTAAATAATGGAAATATTATTACATTTACCTGTTTTACGATCCTCCTTGTTACATGCTGTTAAAAAGGCTATTTGGATCTGGGGGAGGCCAAGGCGTCAATTATTCAGGTGCCAAAAGCTAGGAAAATCCCACACAGGCATGTTCCCTACACTCTGCTCATTCGTGGGGCGGAGAGAATTTATTTGCAGGAATTGTGGACTATGGCAAGGGTTCCTCAGAGATTGCAAACTAGGGTTCGTTACCCTCCACGTGTACAGATAGGGCCACTATTTCAAGGACTAGAGTCAAGGCTGCAAGGTGCAAAGGCTAGAAATAATTGAGTATGGGCTGGGGATGTGGCTCAAGCGGTAGCGCGCTCGCCTGGCATGCGTGCGACCCGGGTTCGATCCTCAGCTCCAACAAAGATGTTGTGTCCGCCGAGAACTAAAAAATAAATATTAGAAATTCTCTCTCTCCTCTCTCACTCTTTAAAAAAAAAAAAAAGAAAAGAAATAATTGAGTACTAACGTCTTCGTTCTGCAGAGTTTGAGGTAATTTCCCAAAATGAGTGATTGATGGAAATACCCCAAATATGCTGTAACTCAACACAAAGACTACTCTGCCCTGCAAACTCCTGTGCCAACCTAATAGACTCCTTCATTAATTCAATAACTATTTATTAAGCACCTTCTGTGTGCCATCACTTAGCTGAGCATGCTATGGTGGTGAACCAAGATTAGATTTACATGGTCCCCTCAGTATGGATCAGTATAGTGTAAGCATTATCTGGGAACTTGTTAGAAATGCAGAATGTTGGGGTTGGGGTTATGGCTCAGTGGTAGAGCATTCACCTAGCATGTGTGAGGCCCTGGGTTCGCTCTTCAGCAAAAGAGCGAAATAAAGATAAATAAATGTATTCTGTCCATCTACAACTAAAAAATATTTTTAAAAAGAAAGAAAGAAATGAAGGATGGAGTTTCATCTCAGATCTACTAAGCTAGAATTTGCTGTTGAACAAGGTCCCCAGGTGACTTCAATGCACAGTGAAATATTGTTCTACAAGGCACAGAGGAGTCATATTGAACCGAGAGCCCAACCAGACAAAAGGAGCAGAAAAGGGTATTCAGGTATCTCCCCTATTTAGATCAGATTTTCAATGCCCTCTGTTTTCAAAAGTTTTAATTATTTCCTTGCTCTGATAAGTACGCTTGTACTTTGTCAGATCAGGTGCCATGAGTTGGGTCCCATTATGTAAACACACACACACACACACACACACACACACACACACACCTGGAGCAACAGCAATCTGCTAAAGTTGTACATCATTTGCTTCTGTGATTCCATCTCTCAAAAAGACCAGCTTTTTAAATTATAACACATATGTAACGTAAAATTTATCATTTAAACCATACTTAAGTGCACAAACAGCATTGAATCAATTTAATGTTGCTTAATCATCTCTATTATCCATTTCCAAAACATTTTTATCAATCAAAACAGAAACTCTGTACACATTAAACAATGACTCCTCATTCCCAGTTCCTCCCAGCCCTTGGTAACCTCCTTTCTGTGTTCCAAAAGAGATGGCTATTTTAACTGCTTTTAAAGGAGTTAAAAGTCAAAAGGAGTTTTCTTTCATTGCTCTTTCTTATTGCACATGGTGAATCTGTCAGAAGCAGGACAAGTCTGCATGAAGAGACTTCCAACCCCCTCTATTTGACCACTTTACTAAGGGGAGATAAAGATGGAGTGGAGATTTGTCTTCCTCACTGTGTCTTCTCTAAGCTCCCTGAGTTTCTGTTGCTGCTACCTCCTCTTTCCCGCTCTCCTTCACCTGCTTAACTCCCACTCCAAGGCTAAGACGGCGGTTCTCAAGTTTGAGAATACTCCACAATCACCTGGGGAACTTGTTAAGTTCACAAATGTCCAGGCACCTTCCCAGGGAATTCCAATTCAGAAGATCTGATATGGGACCTGAACATCCCTGTCTTTAACAAGCTCCTCAGATGGTTCTAATACAGACTAAAGTTTGAGAACCACTGCCTTTAAGATTCCAATAGGGGCCGGGATGGTGGCTCAGTGGTAGAGTGCTTGCCTAGCATGCATGAGGCACTGAGTTCTATCCTCAGCACCACAAAAAAAAAAAAAAAAAAAAAAAAAACAAAAACAAAACTATTATATCCACCTAAAACTAAAGATACATAAATAAATATTTTTTTAAAAAAAGATTCCAATAGGCATCATACTTTGAGAACACCTGCCTGACCATGCAGGTAGTTAAGTATGCCTATGGTGTCCTATACAAATAGGTCAGGGACTGTGTACCCTCCATTCCTCATTCTCACCTGAAAGGAACAATGTTGCAAGTTTAGAAGGCATCATTTGTAGATGAACAGAGTATAGAGTCCAAAACAGACAAAAAGAGGGGATACTTGAAAAAGAGGATGAGGGAGTGGGACCTAGGCATGTTCCTTGGCTCTTTATTCTTCATTGATACTGTAACTGCTATGATCTAAGTACTGGGCAAAAATAACCAATGTGTCAGTGATGAAGAATATGTGAACAACACTGGAGAAGGTGGGACTGCTGTATCTTGAAATGCAGCAAGGTGTGGTCTCCAAGCTTGTGGAAACAGAATAGTCATGGGAAAGGAATCATCCTAAAGAAGAGTTACTATGTCTTTAGGAAGCATTTTGGCTCTGGACTACTTGGGACAAAGCTGCCTCTCCCTGCTCTTAATTATGCCTCAGTTAATTGCATATATCCTCCCTGGGCCTCAGTCTTCTCATCTGTAAAATGTGACTCATAATGCCTTACCCACTCAAGTGGGTTGAAGGAATAAATGGAAAAGATGAATGTGAAAGCCCCTTGTAAACTATAAACTGCTTTCATAAAGTTAATGTGAAGTGTTGATTGCAAGGTATGATGTGGTAATGATGCTGGTATTATTGTGTAACTATTACTATACAATCAATACCCCATTTGTCCCCTCATATCATTGAAGAAGAAAGGTATTCATGGGGAGGGGAGCTTTAGTTTTATCTTTTTGCAAATGTCATAACTTCAGTTCTCTCCATGGCCAAAGTATATTCATATTTTTTATGATACACCGTTTCTCTCTGGGCATTTTGCCATTTATTCCCTCATAAATCTACCTCCCCTATTCCAACTTCCTCTTCCCTCCCCCTCTGTGATCCTTCCTTCCTCTTTCCAGAACTACAGAGGACTCCTACGCCTGCTCTTGAGGTTGAAAAAGGTGTCCCGAAGCAGAGCCTAATGGCAACCCTGCTTTTACTTGCTTTAGCTTAAGAAAAGTGGCGCTCCTCTTTAGCAGAGGCTCATTGTTTGTTCTCTCCCTTTTCCCCTGGTGTTTCAGCCATTCAGAATGTCAATAATTTACTCTAAGACAACACGGGGCCTGGGAGTGTCTGTTTATATGTGTGTGCTCACAAGACGGTGCACCACTGCACCGGAATGAGCCATGTTCTTCCTTATCAGGTGCGCCCAGGGGTGACTGCAAGACAGCAGCTGTCCGACCCTGCCTGACTCACTAGTGTTGCAATCTGGGAAATGTATTTCAGGCCTGTTTATCTCTGCCCAAGGCAGGGCCAAGCTTGACCCATGGGGCCTCTGATCTCAGGAGCAGCTTCTCCAAAGCAAGAAAATAGGCCTGGAGAGAGTATAATGCTTTGAGCGTGATACTAGACAGAACAAGATGACCCTGGTCATTTGGTCATTAGTGGAAAAGCCCAGCCCAGAATCTACTCTGTCTCCAAAATTACTTATTAACCCCTCTAGAACCAAAGTGAATTTATCACTGTCCCTGACTGGTGGGAAAACCCCCAGACACAGCCTCCTCGTTCCATCCGATGGTTTCTTCTCAGAAAAGAGGGGATTTGTTGTTGTTGTTTTTGGTTTTTTATTTATTTTTTATTCTAATTTGTTATATATGACAGCAGAATGCATTAATTTCATATTACACATATAGAGCACAATTTTCATATCTCTGGTTGTACACAAAGTAGAGTCACACCATTCATGTCTTCATACATGTACTTAGGGTAATGATGTCAATCTCATGCCACCAAGAGGTTTGTTTTGAGCTGGTCCACTGGCATCTGGGATCACAGGTGCAGACCCCTCCCAGAAGGTCATCATATCAGCAGTTTCCTTGCTGCTGTGGAAACAGAAGCTCAAGACTTATTGCAACTCTTCTCCATGTGACCTTGTCACAGTGTGTCCCCAGAGAAGCAGTCAGGAGAGCTCAGGAACATGCAGCACAATTCAGTGATAGCTTGGAGACAGAGAGCCCCTCTAGTCCTGGTTCTACCTGTTACCAATAGAATCTTGGGCCAGGTCACCCAACCCTTATGCCTCAGTTTCCTCATTAGTAAACAGGATGACAGCTTCTGTACTCCCTTTGCCTGGATCCAACAGGAGATGTCGCAACCCTGACGGTGCTAGTCAGATGGAAGGTATGATCCTATCCTCTCCCCTCACCACATCTCCACCCCAACACCAAACCTCCAAGAAGGAGTGAGTTTAGAAATATCACACACCTGTATTTAGGGAGCGCTCTCCTTGTGCCAGCTTGCCCTGGTTGTAGCCCTTGCTTTGCTGGTTACGGCCTCCGGCATTTCCTTTGTTGCTGTCTCACCCCCATCTGGAACTTGGAGGCCTCAGGCCTCTGCTTCTTATCTATAGGTGAGCCCCAGGTGACCTCCTCCAGTCTCAGCTTTAACTACTGTTGTTGACTGCCTGCCTGACCAGCGTTCCTGAGAGAGGTCCTCAGCCCTGAATTCCAGATATATACAGCTGCTCCTGTGGCATCTCCTCATGAGCCAGAATAAACTTCAGATACCTGCCCCCACCTCTTCTTCACATAGTTTTCTTCATTTAAACAAATGGCAACTATTAAGCTGAGATATATGAAATCGCCTGTTGTTTTGTTTTGTTTTGTTTTTTGTGCTGGGGATTGAACCCAGGGGTGCTTAACTACTGAGCCATATCCCCAGCTCTTTTTATATGTATATATTTTTTGAGACAGGGCCTTGGTGAGGCTGACTTTGAATTTACAATCCTCCTGCTTTCAGCCTCCCTAGCCTCTGGGATTACAGGTGTGCACCACCCATGAAATCATCTCTTAAGGTTAAGAACTGTTAAATGTAGACCATTTTGTTTGGTTTGACCTAATGCACCTTTTTCTACTGACAAATCAAGCGTCTCAGACTATGATGCTTGACTTTTCTCTTCCCCTAACCCCTACAGCCAATCATCAGGAAACCCTGAAGTTCTCCCATCAAAATATATCCAGTATCTTTCCCCCACACCCCATCAAGCTACTATCATCTCTCAACTGGATTGCTCTAGTTAATCACTTCCCAGCCAGCCTCCTCCCTCCAACGCCCATATTGACTCAGATAGAAGCCCGCTATTTTAAAAATTCATAAGTCAGATTCTATCCCCACCACTTTTCAAAAGCCCCCAGAACTTCCCATTTTATGCTGTGCAAAGTCAAAGGCATCACAGGCTTCAAGGCCCGACAGGAGCTGCCCTACTCTTCCCTCAACCTCTCCTTTCTAGCCACACTGGCCTTCTTGCTGGTCCTCAAATACACCAGCATGCTTGGGTCTCAGGGCTCTGTACTTGCTAACTTCCCAGCCTGAAGCATGCTCCCCCAAATAGTAAAATAATTAGAAAGCACATCTTTCTAATTCCTGGGGGGTCTTTGCTAAAATGTCACCCTCTCAATAGTTCACCTGAGCACCTTATTTAAAATTGCAGCCTCCAGTCTATCCCAATATCTCTTCTCTTGACTTACTACCATCATGTGTGTGTGTGTGTGTGTGTGTGTGTGTGTGTGTGTGTGTATTATTTTGAGATAGAGTCTTACCAAGTTGCTGAGGGCCTCACCAAATTGCTGAGGCTAGCCTCAAATACTTGATCCTCCTGCCTCAGCTCCCAAGTCGCTGAGATTATACGTGTGCACCACTAAAACCACCCCTTTTTATTTTTTGTTTTGAGAAAAAGTCTCACTAAGGTACCAAGGCTGGCCTTGAACTTGCAATCCTCCTGCTTTAGCCTCATGAGTAGCTGGCATTATAATTAGAGACAGGGTCTCACTGAATTGCTTAGTGCCTCACCATTGCTAAAGCTGGCTTTGAACTCACAATCCTCCTGTCTCAGCCTCCAGAGCCACTGGGATTATGTCATGTGCCACTGTGCCCAGTTAATTTGTTTATTTTTATTTTTTAATTATTTTTTTTAGATTTAGGTGAACATGATATCTTTATTTTTAATATTTTTATGTGGTGCTGAGGATCAAACCCAGTGCCTCATGCATGCCAGGCAAGTGTGCTACCACTTGAGCCACATCCCCAGCCCTAGTTTGTTTATTTAATACAGGGTCTCACTAAATTTCTGAGGCTGGCCTTGGATTTGTGATCCTTCTGCCTCAGCCTCCAGAGTGGGTGGGATTACAGTGCCTGAGGTTTTCTAGAATGACAGAAATTTTTGTATAATAAGCACCTATTCTGTTCCAGGTGCTGTAGCAACATGTGTTATTTCCTAACAGCCTGGCAGAACAGAGGTTATTTTGCCTGTGGAACAGACAAAAAACCTTAAGTTCAAAGAAGTCCAAATAACTTGTCCAAGGTTATACAGAAAGTAAAAGGAAGCAACAGGATTTGAATTCAGGTTCCCAACTTCAAAGTCCATGCTTCTTACAACCTTCTACGTCACCCTATTTGTTAACTCAAATGAAAAACTTAATCTGTAGTTGATTATAAACTCATTATGTTTAGTTCCTCACCCAAATTTCAGCTCCTTCATGACCAGGAAGACTTCCAGGTCATTCTAAGCCAAATTAGGTTTCCTCTAAAAGAACAAGTCTTTGCCTTCTTCTGGTGTTCTGTGACTTAGCAAAGTGACCATTGGGACAATTGCTCAAACTAATCCCTTAGACTCTCCCTTTTCCACCAGCAAAACCCATGACACCCCCTTACTCATATTTGCCAAATCTGAGCCCTCTCCCCACATTGCCACCTAACCTGTTACCACCCTCTTTGCAGTAAATCCCAACTGGCCTCTCTAGTCCCACTCTTGCCCACCACGACTTCCACCCTCACGGGCAGTCCAATCTTAACCCAGTAGACAGAAAAAATTTTTTTTCTTAACTTTTTAGGCATAAATCCTAGGTATAAGTGGGTCCAGGACCCCTGTGGACCTTCAGCACTTTCAGTTGCCTAAATCCTTTCCATAGAAAAGCACAGTATTTGTGTACAGCTTACACACACCCTCTCTTTCCCCCATTTTATGTACGTATGTATTTTATTTATTTATTTTTTAAAGATAGAGTGAGAGAGAGAATTTTAATATTTATTTTTTAGTTTTTGGCGGACACAACATCTTTGTTTGTATGTGGTGCTGAGGATCGAACCCGGGCCGCACGCATGACAGGCGAGCACGCTACCGCTTGAGCCACATCCCCAGCCCCTTATGTATGTATTTTAAGATACAGACTTACTCTGTTGCTCAGGATGGTCTCAAACTGCTGGGCTTAAGGGATCCTCCTATCTCAGCCTCCCCAGTAGCTAGGACCATAGGCACATCACCACACCCAGCCTTCCCAAAACTTTAAGCCATTTCTGTATTACTTATAATATTTAACACAATGCAAGTGTTATATAAATAGCTGTGTAAGGAATAATGATGAGGGGGAAATGTCTATGTATATATTCAACATAGACATGACTTTTAGTCATATTTACTACTGAGCTACACTCAGTCCTTTTTATTTTTTAGTTTGAGACAGGATTTGTAAGGCTGGCCATGAACCTGGGATTCTCCTACCTCAGCCTCCTGAGTAGTTGGGATTACAGGCACACACCACCACACCTGACTCAATCCATGATTGTTGATAAATTCACAGATGCGGAACCCATGGATATGGAGATCCTATTATAAACTTATGTTTATGTGCTTACAAGGCACACATGTGCTGACTGCATATATACAGTTCTGCTACTATTTCTCTTTATGAAGGTATAGTTAATAAAGCCAGACATGGTAGTGCATGCCTGTAAGTCCAACTATTCAGGAGGCTGAGGTAGGAGGATGGCAAATTGGAGGTCAGCTTGGGGAATTTAGCAAGATCCTGGGTTGTAACCAGTACGGCAAAAAAGGAAAATGTGTGTGTATGTATATGTATGTGTGTGTGTGTGTGTTTACAGATAGATAAGATAGAAGATAGATAGAACTTTTTTAAAAAAGTTCAAATCACTCTCAACTCACAGCTGTTGCTACCTCAGGACCTCTGCTGCACTTGCTGTTGCCTCTTTCTGGCTTATTTTATTTTATTTTAGGGGTGGCACTGGGGATCAATCCCAGGTCCTCCTTTTGGTTTGCTTTTGTTTTTCTTTTGTTTGTGTTTTTGGTTTTGATTACTTTTTTTGGTAATTTTTAATAACTTATTTGTTTAAAAATAATTTGTTTTCCAATACTAGGAATTGAACCCAGGGGCATTCCACCAGTGAATGAATCCCTTTTTCTTTTTAATTTTGAGACAGGACAGCACCATGCTAAGTTGCCCATACTGGCCTTGAATTTGCCATCATCCTGTTTCAGTCTCTCCAGTAGTTGGGATTATAGGTATGCACTATTGCACTGGGCTGGCGATTTTTAAAAAATTTTTATTTCAAAAATATTCAAATATACTTTAATATTATTAGAATAATGCATTGACTACCCAAATTAAATACCTGTCATCCAATTTTAATAACTGTTAATATTTTGCAGAATTTACCTTATTTACATGTAGGGGTGTGTGTGTGTGTGTGTGTGTGTGTGTGTTTTGTCTTGTTTTTTTGCTAAACCTTTGCAAAATAATTTGCAAATACCAAGCTGTTTTAGTTTTATCTACCTTAACACACATATTAAAAATAAGGACATTTTTAACTGGGTAGGGTGGTGGCACAAGACCTCCACAATGAGCTATATCCCCAACACTTTTTATTTTTTATTTTGAGACAGGGTCTTGCTAAGTTGCCTGGTATAGCCTTGAACTTGCTATCCTCCAGCCTCAGGCATCCAGGTAGCTGGGATTACAGGTGTGGGCCATGGCAACACCTATAATCAGTTCTTAATGACCTCTTACAGTGCCATGTTTTTTAAACCAGGGTTCATTAAAGGTTTACATAATGTGTCTGGATTTCTATCTCTTTGGTCTACTCTAATCTAAAAAAGTGCCCACTCCCACTCTCCCCACCTGCATTTCAGGTGTAGTCTTGAAGTTTTGAAGTAAAAAGCAAATTGTCTCAAGGAACCTCTTATATTATCATTAACTATTGTTTCTTTATAGTGTCATTTAACTTCTTCTTCTCTTTTGTATATTTCCTATGTAAAAAAGCAGATGTAAGCTGGGTGCCATGGCCCATGCCTGTAATCCCAGCGGCTCAGGAGGCTGACACAGGAGGATCACGAGGTCAAATATAGCCTGAGCAACTCAGCAAAGCCCTAAGCAACTCAGTGAGACCCTGTCTCTAAATAAAATATTAAAAAGGGTTGGGGATGTGGCTCAGTGGTTAAGCACCCCTGGGTTTAATTCCTGGCACACACACACAAAAAAAAGAAACAAAAACAAACCAGATCTAAAGCCCTCGATATACTCAGGATAAATATTTGGGGCCAAATTACAATGTTTGATAGGTCATGGTTTGTGCTTGAGATTGTATTGCTTCACTGGAAATGTACCCTGCCAGGTTGTCCCTCTGGAAGAGATGCTAAGGTTAATCACTTGATCAGGGTGGTGACCAACTGCCCAATCTCTCTATTGATGCAACATCTATTTTCCCTTCGCAGTTAGTTCTCATCCTAGCACTTGCCTCTTGATTGCATACATGGTTGGTTGATGGTACATATCTATAGCTCACTTTTGTTTCGGATTTTATGAATCCAGAGCACCTGCAATAAACTTGACACAGAGTTGGTGCTCAACTCACATACATTCAGTGGGCGCAGTGGCGCATGTCTGGAATCCCAGCAGCTTGGGAGGCTGAGATAGGAGGATCTTGGGTTCAAAGCCAGCCTCAACATGGTTGAAGTGCTAAGCAACTCAGTGAGACCCTGTCTCTAAATAAAATACAAAATAGGGCTGGGGATGTGGCTCAGTGGTTGAGTGCCTGTGAGTTCAATCCTAGTGCCCACCCACCCCTCAAAAAAAATAAATAATTAAATTTATGTTGAATGAATAACCAGCACTGTGCCTGCCTCCATTCATTTTGGCATTGGGTTGCTTACACAGGTGATACAGAATGATGGTTTGGTTATCCTCTGATTGGCCATGTATTGATAATCATTAAAACTGCATTACAGCTAGGCGCGGTATAATCCCAGTGACTCAGGAAACTGAGACAGGAGGATTGCAAGTTTGAGGCCAGCCTTGGCAATTTAATAAGACCCTGTCTCAAAGTTTGAAAAATTAATTGAAAGGTCTGTGGCTACTGCTCATTGGTAGAGCACCTCTGAGTTCAGTCTCCAGTACCAAAAAATAAAAAGTGAAACATAAAGTGGCACAATAGATATACGAAGTTTATTGTGCTGGCTTCTCTAATGTTGTGTGTTTGAAATATTCCATTATATTCTTTTTAAAAAGAATGATATGGACTGGGCACACCTGTAATCCCAGTGACTCAGGAGGCTGAGGCAGAAGGATCACAAGCTTGAGGCCAGCTTCAGCAAATTAGTGAGGCCTTAAGCAACTTAGCAAGACCCTGTCTCAAAAGAAAAAAAGAAAAATGGCTGAGGATGTAGCTCAGTGATAAAGTGTCCCTGGGTTCAATTTCCAGTACCAAATTAATTAATTAATTAAAAATTAAAAAGAATGAGTTGGGCGTAGTGGACACACTTGTAGTCCCAGCACTTGGAAGGCTGAGGTAGGAGGATTCCTTGAGCTCATGAGTTTGAAACTAGCCTGGGCAACATTGCAAGACCTCATCTCAATAAAACAGAATCCAGTGACAGCTCACGTAATGTATTTGATTTTACATCTGTAATGGTCTGCTGTAATCTAAAATAGCCCCCTCATAGGGCCATCTCAAAAAAAGAAAAAGAATGAGGCTCTGGGAACAAGATGATTTGTTTGAATCATGGCTTAACCTTTTACTCTCCCTGGCTTAGTGATCTTGGGCAAATTGTTCAACATCTCTGTGCTTCAATTTCCTCTGCCAAACAGGGCTGACCCACTCTGACCTGATTTTCAGAATTAAGTACTCAAATATGCATAAGTATCATTACATATTTAAATATCTCTTGAAAGCACAATCTGATTTCTC
This sequence comes from Urocitellus parryii, assembly GCF_045843805.1. Classification (NCBI taxonomy): domain Eukaryota; kingdom Metazoa; phylum Chordata; class Mammalia; order Rodentia; family Sciuridae; genus Urocitellus; species Urocitellus parryii. Next base: position 23,092,544 of record NC_135533.1, on the reverse strand, counting down.
CAACTAGTCAGGAGACAGAGATTACAAACTGCATTTTATATTTATCTTTAGTTTGAATCTCCCCGCTCCCTGTGCTATGTGTACAATAGGCAGTTAATAAATGCTTACTAGTGATTAAATGAAAAGTTCAACTCTGCCATGCAGAAACTTGTACACAGGTGTTTATAAAGCAGCTTTATTCATAACAGTCAAGAAGTGGAAATAATCCAACTCTCCATTAACTGATGAACGGATAAATAAAATGCGGTGTGTCTGTGCAATAGTATATTACTCAGCAATAAAAAGAGAAAAAGTACAAATGCATGCTACAACATAGGTAGGTGCCGCTGAAAACATTATGCCAAATTATTTGGGAGAGGTACTAGGGGTTGGGAATTCAACCCAGGGGAGTTTTACCACTGAGCTATACCTCCAGTCCTTTTTATTTTTATTTTTTTCTTTTGAGACAGGGTCTTAATAAGTTGTTTGGGGCCTCACTAATTTGCTGAGACTGGCTTTGAACTTGTGATCCTCCTGCCTCAGCCTCCTGAGTCACTGGATTACTGGCATGCGCCCCTGCACCTCTCAACATTATGCCAAATGAAAGAAGCCAGTCATAAGCCAGTTATTTGTGTGATTCCATTTCTATGAGAAATCCGGAGTGGAACTATCAATAGAGTGAGAAAGTGTACTGGTCATTGCCTAGGGCTGACAGGTTGGGGAGAATCAGGAGGAAATGACAGCTAAGGGGTGCTGGAGTTCTTTTTCAGGTGATGAAAACGTTCTAAAATTGATTATGGTGATGGCTGCACAGATCTGTGAATATACTAGAAACCACTGAATTGTACACATCAAGTAAGTGAATAGTATGCTATGTGAATTATATAGCTCAATCAAGATATGTTTGTGTATTTGTTTATTTTTTAAGACAGGGTCTCACTGTGTTGCCCAAACTGTCCTGGAACGCCTGAGCTCAAGTGACCCTCCCACCTCAGCCTCCCAAGTATCTGGGAATACAGTGCATACTGCCACACCTTGCTTAAAGTCCTTATTATTATTATTATTATTTTATAAAGAGCTCAGTGGTAAAACACTCTTCCTGCAAAGTCCTGGGTCCCCAGCACCACAAAAACAAACAAAGAGCAAGAGTAGAGTATCTTCCTTTCCTTTGTTGCTCCAGGTCCCAGCAGAGACAGATGTTGACATAGTATCCTACACAATGTCCTCTCCTTCTTCTCCCCTTCGCTGTAGTGAGGGATGACGAGAAGAAAACTCCTCTGAGCGCAGGTGTGTGCTCCACCTGTCTCCTGGAGAGGCCCTGGTTTATCTTGTCTGCTAAGACTGTGGCTTTTCTTCTTAACAAGCTACTACCTTTCCTCTCTGAGACACTATCCCATTTTGTCCCATCAAATGTGTGGCTGGTCCTTTGAGGCTTTTTGTTGCAGGTCAAGGTCCCCCCCCCCCCCAGCAAACACAGCTGCCCATCTGAGACTGGCTGTTGCAGTTGAGGGTACCTTGCCAGGCTCCATGTGGAGTGGCTTCTTGTTTCCGGTCCAGCTCCCCTACTGCGCTGTGAGCAGGAATCCTTTTGTTCACCTCTGTATTTTCTGTATCTAAAATAGACATCTGTACTTCAAAGGCAGAATATGTGGATCCGGGGCTTCCACTTCTAGTGGCTCCCATTTGGCCACTCTCTCTGAAGAGAAAGGAAGGCCTTCAGGGATCTGGGGATTCCAAAAGCCAATCCTGGCTCTCTTCCAGGGCTGTAGGGAATTTACCTCCTAACCCCCTGCAAGCAGATTGGGGGGGAGGGGGGAGTGGGGGGGCGGGGGATTGAGTTATAACCATATAACCAGGGAGGTTACACAGAATCAAAACCTTTTTTTACAAAAGTAGGTTAAGTCTTTGCCAGCCAGGACTTTTCTGCTCATTTTTCAGGGGGGAATGGGGTTATATTAGGGGGAAGTGAGATATATTAATGTCTGCTCAGTTTTCAAAGGACAAAAAAGTTAAAGTGAGAAACGAGGACTCCTGGTCCCTCTCCTTTCCCAGTCACTCTCATCTGACTTTCTGTCATTGTCTATAGAGCCCCTTTGGTTTTCCCAGGGTGCTCAGATGGTTTTGGTGTGTGAAGGCCTTTGGCCTCAGTCCAGTGGTGACACAGCAAAGGATCCAAATGTGCCCTTAGCTGAGGATCCTTGATGGCAGGTGTGGGAAAGGGGAAAGGCTTATGATTGTTACCAAGCTGTATTATTTCATGATTAATTTGGACTCCTATCAAACTCTGCCTACTATGATACCTGGTTTATAACCTGGTTACAAACAATGCTGCCCCAACACTGTTTTTGGCTACCCGGTCAGTGGTTGAGCCAATGATGTGAGCCTTCTGCATAGTTACAGGCCCAGTTCCAGCTTGCAAGGCCTCTGAGTGCTTGCAAACAGTTGCATCATTATCGCATAAGAAAGGAGCTCAAAAAACCTCTCAATTCACATCCCACAACCTTTTATTTACTTATTTATTTTAATAATTTTTTTATTTAATAATTTTTTAGTGGATACAATAGCTTTTAAATTTATTTTTATATGGTGCTGAAGATCGAATCCAGTACCCCACACATGCCAGACAAGTGCTCTACCACTGAATTACAGCTCCAGCCCTATTTATTTATTTTTAAACCAGGGCATACCAAAGTTGCAATCAGAATACATCTGGTGGGCCAGAGTATCAGGAGCCCAAACAAATTCAGAGTTAAGACAGTTTTTTTTTTTTTTCCCCAAGTCAGTGTCTGGACCCAGTTTATACATTTCCCCACATTGTTAAACCCACTCCTTCCCAAGCCTCCATCCTGCAGTGCTCTTGCCCTACTTCCTGGCTTGAGGCAACAGACCCAGCTTGTATCCTTGGATGGTGGCTGTCTCTGCCATTGCTTAATCCCCACAGGCAGCCAGTACTTCAGCCTCCCCAGAGGAGAGAAGGCCAAGGGCAGTAGTTCCCGCATGTAAGTCCAACCCACCTGACTCAAGGATCTTGGAGCTTTCCAGCAGCTGCTCAGAGGGGCCCAGGAACACAACCCCATGGGGATTGAGGGAGAGCTAACGCCCGTGGGGCAAACATGGAGCAGAAAGAGAGGAGGCTGAAAGACCTGGCAGCTGCTCACCCGGCTGGCACTGTCTTCCCACCTGGTCTTCCAGTACTCAGTGACATCCATTGGCATGAACGAGCGGCCCACACAACATCCATCGTGATGGCACTCGCCCTTAGATTGCTCTCCTTCCTCCCTGCCTCAGCTCCCTTCCCTCTTTGCTCATGCTTGCTGCTTTGCTTGCTGCTTTTCGCTTCCAATGTCCCCAGTAAAACCTGAACGCTGGAGCTCTGCCTCAAGCTGTTTTCTAGGAAGTCAAGCAAACTGTGCATTTACTTTGAAACCCCCCCCCCAGGCTTTCTGCTTTGCCCCCTGAAGTATGAACTTCTGCTCTTCTCTCTGAGAACAAATGATATGCATGGGGGTGGATGCCCTGCAGTTATGCAGATGTTTGCCTATGAGTTGGGGGTAAGGTTAATTTGAGGAGGAAAATATAGGAAACCCACTGGGGTGTAGGTAGGTACCCACCACATTTTTTCCAACCCAGCTTCATTAGTAATAAAGCTATATTTTTATGTCAATGTATCTGTTCCTAGGCCTTGTTGGCATTTGGTTCAGAACCTGTGGTGGTTGGGAAATGTTTTATGATTATTTCAGTAATGATAATGATCCCACATACCATCCCCTAGCTAAAATAGACAGCTAATAACCACCAGACATCCCACAGTTCCAGAGCAGGCTGCTGCTGGCCAGTGGTTCTCCAAAGGTAGCCCAGGTAGGAACTACCTAATATAATGCTAGTTATAAAGATAAGGGCATCATACTAAAATGTCTGTATTTTGCTTTGGGCATAAATGTATCCATAATATTTAAGATTATTTATTTACTTATGTATTTGAAACTGGGGATTGAAACCAATGGCACCACTAAACCACACCGCAGCCCTGTTTTTATTTCTCATTTTGAGACTGGGTCTCCCTAAATTGCTTGGGGCCTTTCTAAATTGCTGAGACTGACCTCCAATTTGTGCTCTTCCTGCCTCATCCTCCTGAGGTCCTGAATTACAGATGTGTACCACCACATCCAGCTGATATTGAAGACATTTATCTCATCATCACTGTATCACTGAAAGATGTACTGCCTGTTTATTGATGCTAAGTGGTTGTTTTTGTTTGTTTGTTTTTCTTTTCCCCAGCGGCTAGGCTTCTAGTGTGAGATTGGGGTTCTTAATGGTGTGCCAAGATGTGGGTTACAGATGTGGGGAGGAGAGATGGACCCCACAGCCCTCAAACAGCTGGTGCCTGGAGGCTGCTTCCAGTCTATTTACCTTGTGTGTCACACAAATATTACCACTGACCTTGTGCCATGACATGAAAAAAGTCTGAGAAGCAGTGAGCCATACCGTACTCTTAATAAGGGATCTTTGGCTTCCCCTGAAGTGGACTGCTAATTGAAATGTTTTGGAATTTGGGTTATAAAAAGGAGGGTCAGAAGAATATTTGTTGAATGGATTGGTGAATAGATGTGTGAGAAATAGAAAGACTGGTTGTTCATTTTCAGAATGTAGTGTTTAGCCTTAATTGGATCCAATTGTAGCCCCTCCCTTTTGTGCACCCTAATTCTAACATGAGCCAATCGCATAGATTGTAACTCCAAACTCCTCCAGTTAGAGGGAAAGGCAACACTGCATTAGGTCCAGATATAAGCAGGTGGACTGCCTGCCCCAGTAGCTTTCTAATCAAGTTCCTAACATGACCTTCTGCCAGGAGTAAAGGTTTGCCTTGCCCTCCCACTTTCAAGAACCTGTTTGATTTCTTGAAGCACCTCATTATTTTTAACAATTTTGACACCTAATGTGGGGCTCCATGTATTGCCTAGGTGTTGCAGGGACCTCCCTGCTTCTCAAAGGAGACGTGTCCCACTGCCTTATTGCTGTGCCTATGCCCTCCTGAGCAGGGGAGGAAACTGCCATCCCTGAGGCCAACAAAGGACCCAGAATCCTAAGAGGATCGAAAGTGGATCGGCAATGCAGGGAAAGGGCCCAGGTAAGTACCATGGAGACCAGGTAATTCTATGCACAAACCAAGGTAGGAAAATCTATTCTTGGGCTCCAGGGAGAAGTGCTCCTTGGTGGTCTGCCTGTCCCCAGGGGGGTTGTATGCATGTGACTCAGAAATACAAGATCACACCCAGAAAAAACGGGATGAGACAGTATGTGGGAAATCCCTAAATGGAATTGCACATATAGGGACCGAAGATATGGAAGAAATTTCTGGAAAGGGGAGACTGAGCATACGGTGAGGTCTCAGGTGTGTAAGGGAAAGGGTCAAAAAATAAATGCACAAGAGGAAATTAAATTGCAGGAAACTATCAAAAATGAAGAATAAATATTCTAGGGCTAGGGACAGATAAGAACAATGGAAATAACCCATTTGTGCAAATATTTTCCTTTAAAGAGTTCTGAGTAAGAAAATAAATAGTGGTGATTGTGGTAGTAAATCTGCCCCACGAAGGATGAGTGGCCACCTGACCCTTTGACTTTGGTGTCCACCATGGCCTGCAGATTCTATTTCTAATATTCCCAACTTCACAGGCCCTTTTCATGTCTGGGTCATACTGTAAAAATCTGTGACAGGCTCTATTTTAATCTATGTATTGTATGTCATGTGTCTATATATGTTTGTGTCCATATCATGTACCTGGTACCAAAATTGGCTTATAGATAATAAATGAGTACACATAATATATAGATAATAAATGAGTACACATAAATTTAATGAATGGTTCCAAATGCCATTCAGGTCATGGACTTAAAATGAAATGAATCTCTGGGCCCAGGCCTGGCGGTGCATACCTGTAATCTCAGGGACTCAGGAGGCTGAGGCAGGAGGATCATCAGTTCAAACCAGCCTCAGCAAAAAAAGCAAGACACCATGCAACTCAGTGAAACCCTGTTTCTATATAAAAAATACAAAATGGGGCTGGGGGCATTTGTGGCTCAGTGGTTGAGTGCCCCTGAGTTCAATCCCCAGTACAGAAAAATAAAATTAAAATAAAAAATAAATAAAAATAAACTGAAATGAAGATAACCTGTGTCATCCTTTTAAATCTTGTAGGGAAATAGGCAGAAAATAAACCCGATTTGTCTGAATAGAGGGATCATCTGAGATAGGGTAATAAAGGAGAAAGAGCAGATTCTCTAAAGGAAGGACAACAGAAACCCCCGAGACAGTTCCCCTTAGATCCTTCCACTCCCAAAAGATCGTTTCACTATCCAAATCAAAACCACACTGAAATATCACCCCATCCCAGCTTGAATGACTGGCATTTAAAAAAAAATACAAAAAATAACAAATGCTAGGGAGGCTGTAGGGAAAGGGGAACTTATACACTGCTCATGGGAATGTAAATAAGTACAGCCATCATGGGAAAAAAATATGGAAGCTCCTCAAAAAACTACAAATAGACCTTCCACATGATTCAGTCAGCTCACGGCTGGAGATATATATATATATACAAAATCTCCAAGAAAATCATGTCAATATATCAAAGAGATACTTGGACTCTCGTAATCATCACAGCATTATTCACAGTAGCCAAGAAATGTAATCAACAAAGCTAACTAAGCTGTCCACTGATAGATGAATGGGTAAATAAAATGTGGTATAGACACACAAGGGAATACTATTCAGCCATAAAAACAATGAAATCCTGTCATTTGCAACACCATGGATGGAACTGGAGACATCCTGTTAAGTGAAATAAGCCAGGCACAGAAAGCCAAATACTGCAGGTTCTCTTTCATTTTTGGAAGCTGAAGAAGCTAGAGGATGGGACCGTGCTCACCAGAGGTTAGGGAAGGAGAAGAGGGGACATGGAGAGGTTAGGTAAGTGGGACCAAAATACAGTTAGGAGAAATCAGTTCTAGTGCTCTGTGGCACAGTGGGGTAACTATAGTCCATACTTTATTAGATATTCAAATCAACAAGAGAGTCGGAAGTTTCCCACCATATAGAAACAATGTCGGAGGAGATGAAAATGCTAATAACCCTGATTTGGTCATTACTCATTGTAAGTATTTATAGAATTATGGTGCTATATCCAATAAAAATGTTCAAATATTATGTGTCAATTAGAAACGTCTTTCCTCCTTTCCTTCGATATTTGTATCACCTCATCTTGGCTCGTTCTGAAGATAGTGGTTGACTTCTGGTCCTCTCAAGCTCTATTCCTTCTCCCTCCCACTCCTAAATAGACAGTTCTTGTTTTGCTTAAGGAGGCCCCACCTGGGCCTCCTCCCTCCCCCGTCCCCGGGGATTTTGGCTTGTAACACTCCTGTGATTCACACATGTGTATGTGCCTTTGTTTTCTGCTCTGTTCACCTCTTTGCTGCTTGCCAGTTTTGAACTCCTGAAAAGGAAACTTTCTGGTATTCATTGGCACTGAAGAAAGACAGGAAACAGTCTTACAGCAGGAAGAATTCCAATACATGCTGTGCCCAGGATTTCTGTCCTGGGCACCAGGAGATAAACTTCCAACATTCTTCACTCAGGAGCTTTGGAAACATGCTCAGGGCTCAGAACCTCTGGCCTGGCCTCTTCCCAATAAGGCTGCTACCAGTTCCCATGATTACCAGTTAGGCCCAGCACTCCGCACACCCCACACCCAGCCAAGACTTGTTTATTTCCCTAATGGTTCCTTGTTAAAACTCCTGACTTTTAGGTTACCCCAAATTCTCAACTTTCTCCCTCACCTTGAGAGGAAGGGAGAGGGGTGCAGTGGCTGTTGGTCTTCAGGTGAGGAAAGGCGAAATGAAGTCCCTCGGGGTGTCTCTGCTGGCTCTGGCCCCAGGCAGGCAGCACCCCAGCTCTGCTTCCCTCCCCCACTAGTCTCAGAGCTATTTGCTTCTTCCTGCGGTACTGCAAGGGCACGCCTCCTGCCAGGCCTCAGTGGTGTGTGAAGATCACCTGCCTGCCTGCCACACCCTCTGAGGGTGGCCAAGGCTGGGGGAGGTGGTGTGGTTTGGGCAGAAGCTATTTCAGAAGGGAAGCCTGCCAGAAAGTTCTTCCCAGCTCACGAGACCAACCGCTTGCCCCCAGCTCAGAGGCCCTTGGTTCCTGAACTGGTAACAAAGGAGATCAGCAGGAAAATTTTAGAATTCAAAACAAAACTCAACTACCACTGCTTGTGTTCCTGAAATTCGTATTTTTCATTTTTTAATGCCTTCTGATTTTAAAAGTAACGGCTTCCCCCGTGGGGAAAAACCTAAGGATCTGGGTGTGGTGACACACACGCCTGTTATCCCAGCTACTTGGGAAGCTGAGGCAGGAGGATCGAAAGTTCAAGGCCAGACTCAGCAATTTAGGGAAGCCCTAAATAATTTATAGAGGCCCTATGTCAAAAAAAGGGGGATGTAGTTAGCTCAATGGTAAACTGCCTCTGGGTTCAAGTTCTAGTACTTAAAAAAAAAAAAAAGGAAAGTAATATTCATCCAAAATCACTTCACCTTCCAGAGAATACTTCCTCAACATTGGCATATTTTCATTTTTATGTTCATATGTTTTTTTATATTGTTGAAGTATATTGTATATACAAGCTTGTACCAACTTTTTCTAGTTACTATTCCATGAGCATTTTCCTCCAACAGTGTTTTTGGTTGTTGCAAAGTATCCCATCATGTGAATGTACCATGATGTACTCAACTGTTTTTCCCCCCCTCCCCCTCCTCCTCCTCCTCCTCCTCCTCCTCCTCCTCCTCTCCTTCTCCCTCCCTTTTTTTTCTCCCTCTCCTTCTTCTCTTTCTCCTTCTTATTTAAGACAGTTACTTGGGAGACTAAGGCAGGAGGATAGCAAGTTCAAGGCCATCCCAGGGAAATTAGTAAGACTCTTTCAAAATAAAATAAAAAGGGCTGGAGTTGTAACTCAGTACTAGAGTGTTGGCCTAGCCTGTGAGGCCCAGGGTAAAATCCTTAATACCGAAAAATCACCATCATCATCATCTTGGACATCTGAAAATATGTTACAAATAAAGTGGAACTCTTAGGTCAGAAACTCTTGATTTTTAGAGAGGTTGTATAGCCATCATATTCAAGAATGTCAGTCTGAAAATTTTTAGGAAAATATTGATACCCCCCCCCAAAAAAAAAATGTTTACCTAATTTTGGGGAGGTGATCCTGGGGATTGAACCCAGGGCCTCATGCATACCATACAATCTGTCTTCCACTGAGCTACCTCCACCCCCAGCCCTGTTTGTTTTGTTTATTAGCAACAGATTTCCTCTATGAGCTGTTAAGGGAGGAAAGGGGATGTCCTCTGAGATCTTCAAAAAGTCCTGTTGGAGCTGAATCCATCTTTGGCTGTAGTCCAAGAACACTGTGTGGCCCAGGCAAAGCTCTGGCCAACACCAGGAGACTAGAATACTTGTGGACTCTTGAAGTTCATGGCTATATTCATGTGATTAGTTGATTAATGTTACACTCTCTCTCACAGCATGAGGGTGGAAACCAAATCTCTCATACAATATATTCCTAGTGCCAATCAGAGTCACTAGCAGATATAGACAAGTTCTCAATAATCATTTGTGAATAAATACTTGGAGGGGGTCCCTCCTCTCCTTATTCTTTTTTATTTTTTATTTTTGGAAAAGGGGATTGAACTCAGGGGCACTTAACAACTGAGCCACATCCTCAGTCCTTTTTTTTTTTTTTTTTTTAATGTTTTATTTAGAGATAGAGTCTTGCTGAGTTGCTTAATGCCTCACCCTTGCTGAGGCTGGCTTTGAACTTGTGATTCTTCTGTCTCAACCTCCAAAGCTGCTGGGGTTACAGGCGTGCACCACCATGCCCAGCTTTCCTCTCCTTTTTCATGGTATTGAAAGCCCTCATTTTCGAGTTCTGTCTCTGGTGGCCACTGTCCAGATTTATGTGGGACATTTTTCTCCCTGTCTTCCTTATGCTCTAAGGAGCCCTGAGGATTCCTGTGCTATGGAAGCATCAATTCAACAATATTAGACCCCATTCCTTCTGCTCTGCTTTCTCACCATCAGATTCTGTCTGACAAACACAGTGTCCCCCTCAAGAATGAATTTCCTTTACATCTACTCTTCTGTGATGGCTTGGTACTGATTCTCTTCCAAGTCATCCAGGTAGGACAACCTCAAGTCTAACTTGTGCTCGGGTTTGTATGGCTGACTTAGCATAAAGAGGGGGATATTTCTGATTATAGTTCAAGATTTTACTTTCTTCTGCATTGCAGCTATCTATCAGATAGATAATTAAGTCAAGGATAATCAAAAAGAAGCCATAAATTTTTTTTTGGCAGGAATTGTTTTGGAGAAATGAGTGTGTGTTGGTTATTAGGTACTTTCTCTCAAACCCAGCTGGGTTTTGATTGGTGTCCCTTGAGCTCACACACAGAGATCACTGAAATTAAATTTCCCTCACTAAGGGATAACAAGCTGTCTGCCTCTGAGATAACAAGTGCATTCCCAGGCCCTCCTCTGTTTCTAGGGAAAAGGGAAGGAGATCTTGAGTCACAAGTGCTAAGAAGATTGTCCCAAGGAGCCCTTCTTTGGCCCTGTGCTCTTCTGGAATGGAATAATCTTTACGGTAGTGGTCAGTTTTGCAACCAAGGCTTATTTTCAGTACAGATGGAAACACGACATCCCAGGGTTCCTGGGTTTCTGGAACAGTACCGATTCAGCAGCTTATTATTTGGTTAGTTTTATTAACACCCTGCAGCTAGGGTTTTGATGGATTGAACACAAAATAAAGCAAAACAAAACAGAAACATTCACACACTCATAAGCAAATAAACCAACAAATGAATCCTACTCAATCACACAGGTAGTCCAAAGTTTGTCTTGGGTGAATAAGTCTGTATTGGCTAAATTATTAACACTTTGACTCCTAAGTGCCTGAAATCAGGAAGGTCAAGTCTGTTGTCTGACCATGAAACTGATTTTTATAACTGGCAGACTTGGCCACATCTGCTAGAAATTTCCAGTACAAACATTCCGCCCCCTAAAAACTTGCTCCTCCTACAAAAGTCTAGGAGGATAAGCCACTATCATGCTTCAAAAATTAGGAGCTTGGGCTGAGGCTGTAGCTCAGTGGTAGAGTGCCAGCCTCACATGTGTGAAGCACTGGGTTCTATCCTCAGCACCACAGAAAAATAAGTAAATAAAGATATTGTATCCACGTACAACTAAAACAAAAATATTTTTAAAAACTTTGCTAGTAAAAGAAGGCAAGGACCTTAATATTTAAGCCTTGTAATACTGCCAGTAAGTACAGTAGTACTGAGAGTTCTGAGTTCCACGGGCAATTCATTCATTGCTTACTTACTTATTTTTGTGGTACTGGGGATTGAACACAGGGACTCTTTTCCACTGAACTAAGTTCCCAGCCCTTTTAACTTTTTTTTTTTTTTTTTTTTTTTGAGACAGGGTCTTGCTAAATTGCTGAGGCTGGCTTTGAACTTGGCATCCTTCTGCCTCAGCCTCCCAAGTCACTGGGATTACAGGTGTGTGCCACCACATCCTGTTAGACAGCTACTCTTGAGGAATTTGGAGGCAGCTGCTGGAGGAGGCAACCCTTTGACCTAGGAGCAGAGAAGTTAACCGGGTAAGTCTGGATAGGGAGTGGGGGTGGGGGGAGGAAGAAGCAGCAATACAATTAAAAGTCTAGGGAGAGGAAAGGCAACACACACACCTGCAATCCCAGTGACTCTGAAGGCTGAGGCAGGAGGATCGAAAATTTGAGACCAGCCTTAGCAATTTAGCAAGGTCCTAAGAACTGAGTAAGAAGACCCTGTCTCAAAGTAAAAAAATAAAAAGGGCTGGGGACTTAACTCAATGGTAAAGTTCCCTGGGTTCGAGTCCCATCACCAAAAACAAACAAAAAAGACTGGGATGTAGCTCAGTGGTAGAGCACCCCTGGGTTCAATCCCCAGTATAAACAAACAAATGAACAAATAAACAAAGTTAGGGGAGGAGACACTAGTGTGCTTGGAGGGAGCACAGCATAAGAGGATGGGTACAGTCCTGGTCATTGAGTGCGGCAGAGCTAAGGAGGTACAGAGAAGTTCCCTGTCCATAAACATCAGGGCCTGGAATTAGATCAGGTAACCCTGGGCCTTTCCCACGTGGCCTCTTTCCCTACTTTCTCAGAACTCCCAGCTCTTCAAAGAGTAAAGCTGTCAGCTGCCAGCCTTAGTAGCAGACAGTATTAAGCACAGTCTCCCCTTCTTTCTGGCTTGAATAACTTCAGTTTTATTTGGGAAATCTACCTGTCATGGTTATCTTTCCCCACTGCCTGACATGGGTTTAAGAAGGGAAATGTGGCCTGGCACAGTGGTACACATCTGTCATCCCAGCAGCTCAGGAGGCTGAGGTAGGAGGATCCAGAGTTCAAAGCCAACCTCAGCAATTTAGCAAGGCACTAAGCAACTCAGGGAGAGACCCTGTCTCTAAAAAAAATAAAAATAAAAAGGCTGGTTATGTGGCTCAGTGGTTAAGCCCCCCTGAGTTCAATCCTTGATATCAAAAAAAAAAAAAAGAGAGAGAGAGAGAGAGAGAGAGAGAGAGAGAGGAGAGAAGAACAAGAGGGGAAATATGTAATTTCTTTTTTTTTTTTTTTTTTTTTAAAGAGAGAGTGAGAGAGGAGAGAGAAAGAATTTTTAATATTTATTTTTTAGTTCTCGGCGGACACAACATCTTTGTTGGTATGTGGTGCTGAGGATCGAACCCGGGTCGCACGCATACCAGGCGAGCGCGCTACCGCTTGAGCCACATCCCCAGCCCGAAATATGTAATTTCTGATGTCTGAGATGCAAAGGAAGGTACTGTGAGCCTCTGGCATCTCTGCTCTTAGAAAGAAGCACTTTGGTGAGCTGGGGTGCCGCTCAGGGGTAGAGCACTTGCCTGGCATGGTGAGTATTGTACTGCAAAACAACAATAACAACAACAAAAGCCTGGGTGGGGGAACTTGGAGACAGACACATGATGGGAAGAAACTCTGGAACAACAGAAGCAGAGGTTAGAGTGAGTGTCTCCAAGGTGAATAACCACCAAGAACTAGAAGTCAAGGAAGGATCCTTCCCTTGAGTCTTCAGAGCTACCCTAGCAATGCCAAAACCTTGATTTGGGGGATTTTGGACTTCCAGCTTCTAGACCTGTGGGGGAATAAATTTCTGAGAGGTGTGTGTGTGTGTGTGTGTATGTATTTGGTACTGGGAATATAATCCAGGGCCTTATGCATGCTATGCAGGCATTCTCTCATTGAGCCACATCCCTAGCCCTTCTTATTCTTTATAACTCAGTTGCTTATGCTGGCCTCCAATTTGTAATCCTCCAACCACAGCCTCCCGAGCTGCTGGGATTACAGTCACATGCCACCACATCCTGCTTAAATTTCTGTTCATTTAAGTCATCCAGTTTATACTAATTGGTTATGGCAACCTTGGGAAATGAATATGTCACTGTTCAATGACTGTGTTTGCTTAATCAATTGTTGTTAATCAAAACACAGATCCATGCCAATTACCTTCTCCTTAAATTTCTTTTACCAAGGATTTCAGTGGACCATCAATACCACCCAGGTCTTATATTTACGCTCCAGCTCTCCTAAAATCCTGCCATGCTCTCTTTCATGGCCACCATTGCTACATAACTAATCCATCCCAAACTTAGTGACTTAAAACCACCAGTCTACTTAAACAATTTATAAGTTTACATTTTTGACCCAGCTTCTTTCTGGAGTTCCAGACTTATATATTGAACTAATTTCCTTCCTTCTAGCATTTTACTATGCTCATAGATTCCATGGGTCAAGAGTTCAGACAGATCCTAGTGGGAAAGGCTTGTCTCTGCTATGCAATGTCTGGGGACTCAGCCAGAAAGACTCAGAGCCTCGCTGTGAATTCATGCATATGCCTGGACTAGTGTGACTCGGACAGTTCGGCCTACTGGAGTGCCTATGCATGGCCTCTTCATTCCTTTATTTCTTGGGTTGTGCTTCTGGTGTAATATATATTATACACACACACACACACACACACACACATATATATGTGTATGTATATAATATATACACATATAAAGTCATCTTTGCTTAACTATATGATATATTTTTATTTTTCAGAGGAGGAAAAGTTAATTTTGGCTCACTCAGTTTCAAAGTTTCAGTCTATGGTCAGCCAACTCCATTGCTTTGAGCCTAAAGTGATGCAGAACATCATGGTGGAAGGCATGGTGGAGGAGAGCTGCTCACTCATTGTTACTGCTGTTGACCAGTGAGTCCTTGCTTCCCCAATGTTGAAGTTTGACACCAGAGAAGCACGCTGAGGCAAGGTCAGAGTGGAAAATAGAAGTTTATTAAAGGACAGCAGAAAAGACTTCTCCTGGAGGAGGAAGGGAACCCAAGAGGTGGAATCCATTGAAGGGCGAATGTGTTCCCCTTTTTATAGTTCTTTCAGTGATGGAATGCAGGTGGGAAGGCCCGAAGGGAGAGACACAGGTGGGCCAAAGTAGTAATCTGGGCAGGAATTGAGTCAGCATCTTCAAGTTTGCTGGGAGCTGTTTCATTAACACTTCTTTGGGATGGGCTCTGGGCCTTGGGGACATTAACATTCCATGAATTCTCCTGCATTTCCCGGACTTCATTAACATTCCAAGAGTTGTTCAGCTTTTCCCAGAATTCATTCTCAACATGGCCTCCATTTTGGATCTTACTCGATATTAGGCCCGATTTACCTAACTACACTGACTACCTAACTTTAAATCTGGCTTCATCATGACGGAGAGGAATCAGGGAGACTATATGATATGTTCTTTGTTGTAGATGGACACAGTATCTTTATTTCTATTTATTTATTTTTATGAGATGCTGAGGATCGCATCCAGTGCTTCACAAATACTAGGCAAGTGCTCCACCACAAAGTTACAACTGCAGCCCTATGTCATATATTCTTGAACTCAAATATTTGTTTTAATTGTGACCATAGCAGAGGTCAGTTACCCAGGCAGGTCAGTTCTTTGGCTTGAACCTGGTAGCTACTCAGGAGTTTGTTAGCTGGTTTATAAGTCCTCGGTGTTCTCTCTCTCTCTCTTCTCTGCTTTACTTCCTTGCTTGCTAACACTACAAGCTGGCACTGCTTTGCATCATTAGCAAGTTGAGAAAATCGGCAAGTAGACATTGGACATAGTCAAGTAGCCAAGTCACATAGGCTCTTAATCCCAAATGGAGAGGAGACAATAGAATCCTGACTTTCTAATGCTGGCGCCCTAGATGGTGATTGCAATCTCTCACATTTGTACAGAACTTTACACTTTAAAAAAGGCTTTTACAAATGCTTCCATATTTAATTTTCACAGGTATTCTGTGGAAAAGACAGGACAGGTGCTATTTATCCTAATTTTTTAAATGAGGAGAGGCAGTGGATTGCCACCATCTGTTGTGATTCATGTCTAATCAAAAGATCCATGCCAATTAGCTTCTCCTTAAATTTCTTTTACCAAGGATTTCAGTGGACCATCATAACAGAAGGGGACCAATCCTCACTCTTCTCACTCCAGTCTGCCCCATCAAGTTGCTCCCATTTCCACAAGGGCCACTTAGATGTCAAGATTCCCAAAGAAAAATGACTATAGACTAAGTTCTTGAAATGTGTTTAATTTAGACACTTTATGGATGCTCAAAAAGTTTTTAATCTAGTAATGGAAAAAACAAAAGTAGGTTTGTAAGGGTCTGGCGAAGCGTCAGAGGAAGAGACCACAAGAGACTGTCTTCATGCAATTGGCAGAAGGGGTTTTATTGATTCAGCATGCTGAGGCTCAAGGCTCACTCAGGAAGGGAGAGTGGCCCAGAGCCCAGAGCAGAGGTCAAGCAGAGCTTAAGTACATTTTTTGAGGAGGTGGGGGGGGCTTTGCATACATCAGAACAAATCATCATGAGGTGCGGGAAAATTGAACAACAACTCTGAGACATGATCAGTACATTCATTGGCGGGAACAGGCTGGGCAGGGGTGATTGGTCACTTCTAAGCGGGGTACACATTCAAACTGATTGGTTTTAGGGCCTAAATAACTACGTGACAAACTACATAGAATCCCAGGTTATTAGACAACCAGGGAGTCAATGAGAATATTTACTGGGCAGTTCCAGTATTGTCCTAACAGCTACAGGGATTACAGTTTCTGGGGATAGCAGAAGAATTTTAACAATACCTAGTCTTTTACTTTTTAACCCAGGCCTTGCAGTTTAGAAACTTTACAATGCCTGGTCTTTTACACTTTAACTCAGGCTTTGCGGCTTAGAATCAGCTTAGAAATTTTACCTGTACAGGTTCATAAATGATTTGAGAAATATAGAGAGATTTCATAAAATTCTGAAAAAGAATGTAATGAGGTCAAAAATATTAGAGTAGCAGTGTTTGTAAATTTGCTCTTCTCCCAAGCTCAACCTGACAGCACAAGTTTCCTCGGAATCAGTTTTGTAAGCTGGGTACAGTGGCACATGTCTGTAATCCCAACTGTTAGAAAGGTTGACGCAGGAG
The DNA here is from genome assembly GCF_045843805.1 of Urocitellus parryii. Lineage (NCBI taxonomy): Eukaryota > Metazoa > Chordata > Mammalia > Rodentia > Sciuridae > Urocitellus > Urocitellus parryii. The sequence continues at coordinate 23,075,927 of NC_135533.1, read as the reverse complement.
GATCATAAGATTTTTTCTGTTTTTTTATGGTGCTGGGGATCAAACCTGGGGCCTTGTGCATGCTAGGCAGATGGCTGTACCACTGAGCCATGTCCCCAGCACTGGAGGCTCATAAGCTTGAGGCCATACTATGCAATTTAGTGAGACAATGTCTTAAAATAAAAATTTAAAAGTTCTGGGGAGGGCTGGGGATGTGGCCCAAGCGGTAGCGCGCTTGCCTGGCATGCGTGCGGCCCGGGTTCGATCCTCAGCACCACATACCAACAAAGATGTTGTGTCCGCCGAGAACTAGAAAATAAATATTAAAAAAAAAAATTCTCTCTCTCTCTCTCTCTCTCCTCTCTCACTCTCTCTTTAAAAAAAATTAAAAAAAATAAAAAAATAAAAGTTCTGGGGATGTAGATCAGAGGTTGAGCACTCCTAGGTTCAATCCCTAGTAAAATACACAATCACGTGTTGAGGTGGCCAACCATGGTTTCCCTGAGGAAGGAAATGAATCTTAACAGCTTTACTGAACATGTGGAAGAGATTGGAAGGGGTGGTGGTAGAGAAGATGTTTCTGAGCTTCAGGTCCACACTTCCAACTGCCTATTAGAAAGCTAAAAACACCCACGATTTTCTGCCCAGTCAGCTCCTTCTCCAAGGGGTCCCCCGAGTGTCTTCATGGCTTCTTACCTTCCCAATCTGCCCCACCCTCACCCCAACCATTTCAAAAGTACCATGGATTCCACTCACCTCTCTTGCTAGTTTGGTTCAGGTCATCTTTACCTTTTAAGTATATATATTTTTGATGGGTTTAGGGTAGGATATTTTGATGACTTTAAGATGGGAGGAAAAAAAAAAAACCTGTTCCAAAAGGAAGGCCATATCCTAATGGGAGATTATGTTTTTGGTACTGGGGATTCAACTCGGGAGCATTCAACCACTGAGCCACAACCCCAGCCCTATTTTGTATTTCATTTAGAGACAGGGTCTCACTGAGTTGCTTAACGCCTCACATTTGCTGAGGTTGGCTTTGAACTCATGATCCTTCTGCCTCAGCCTCCCTAGCCACTGGGATTACAGGCTTGCACCACCATACCCAGTCCTAATGGGATTTTAAAAACCCAGTGCAGTATCCCTGACATAGGAGCAGAACCCAAACATGGCAGATATTGGTGATCCTGTGTACAATGTAGAGTCTGCTTCTGGAAAAACTTAGATCATGTGGTCTCCCTGCTTATAATGCAGGCTGTCTCCTCATTGCCTAGCTCAGCATACACAGCCATATGCAATCTGATCTTACCTTATCTTCCAGAAGACTTCACTCTGGACCACCCATGCATTCTGGCTCCAGGCTCCTTGAACTTCTTTGCTCTGAACCAGCCATGACCTGTTATGACAGCTGGAATTTGCTCCTGGACTACCCTCCCATCCACATTTCCCCCGACAGACACCTGCTCCTCCTTCAGGTTACCTTCTCTCTACAGCTGTCCCTGACTCCTTCAGTTCTGGACTCACCAAGGCCTTGGCATTGCCTGGCACTAGCTACGGCCTGCTAAGATGGATATGTACTTGTTTACCTCTCTACTTGGTATTGTTCGAGGACCCATCTTTCTTTTCCTGTCCCCTTCTGGAGAAATGCCTGCTCTCATAGGCACTAAAGGAGTCATTATTTTGGACAAGACTCTGCTACCCCTGCCGACAATGAATTGTGCCAGAGCTGAATACTGAATCAATATGGCCAACCATAGGCTGCCTAGCAATCAGTGACTTGCAGGTACATCTAGCTGATCAAATTTCTTTTTTGGGAATTTGGAATTGGACATTTGAGAGATTGAACCAGTTAATAGCAGGGACAGAAGCTAAAGGACATCCTAGAGAATTGCCATCACGGCCAGGCTTGGTGGCTCATGCCTGTAATTCCAGCTACTCAGATGCCAAGGCAGGATTGCAAGTCTGAGGTCAGAATGGGCAATTTAGGGGTTGGGGCTGTAGCTCATGGCAGAGCACTTGCCTAGCATATGTGAGGCACTGGGTTCGATCCTCAGCACCACATGGAAAATAAATAAATAAATAAAAATAAAGGCATGCTGTCCATCTACAACTATATTTTAAAAAAAAATTAAAGGAATGGGCAATTTAGCAAGACGCTGACTCAAAAAAAAAAAAAAAAAAAAGAGGGGGACTAGGGATGTGGCTCATTAGTAGAGCAGTTGCCTAGAGTGTGTAGGCCTTGGGTTCAATCCTCAGAACTTCAAAAACAAAAACAGAAAGCAAACAACTGCCACCATGGAGAGGAGCTATGAACTGGCAGAATTGCTAGGGTCATGTTCAAGGTCAGGCTATGCAAGAACACTGGTTCCTTGCTAGGCCATCCCTTTCCTGGTCTTTTGGCCAGGGAGAGCAGGCTTTTGTTGGAACTTTTATTGGCCTGTGCCCATTCATGTTTCCTGGTTGCAGGCTTCCTCAGCCCCACGCCTGAAGTAGGGGAGGAGAAAGACAGTCTCGGCAAGTCACCACCGTGTTGGGTCCCGGGGCTGCCTCGCCTTCTTCTCTCCACCTTTCGGAGTCTTCTTGTCTTTGTTTCATATGTAATGTCCAGGGCTTTTAGTGATATTAGTGGCAGCTTTAGGAAAAAGTATTTCTACTCCATCTTCCCAGAAGCAGCTCCCCACCATTACTGGTACTAAAGATTGAACCCAGAGGGTTTTATTTGGGGCCTTGAACTTGTGATCCTTTTGCCTCAGTCTCTGAAGTAGCTGGGATTCCTGGCATGAGCCACTGTGCTCCACTCTAGAAGCAGTTCTTTAGAGAATAACTATATAATACCACTGTGATGGTTTGAATGTTTTCATTTCCTCCAAAACTTAATCCCCAATGCAGCAGTGTCGGGGGAGGAGGAATACTTTGAGGTGTTAGGTCATGAGGGTTCTGTTCCCGTGAATGCATGAATAAAATAAAGGTTTTCAGGAGCAGGTATGAACTGTTACTTTTCTGCTATGTGAAGATTTAACATTTGTCCCTTCCTGCCCTTCTGCCTTCCGTCATGTGATGATACAAGAAGTTCCACAGATATCAGATGCCAGCACCTTGACCTTGAACTTCCCAGAAGTGTGAGAAATAAATATCTGTTATTTGTAAATTACCCAGTCTCTGGTATTTTTTTCCGGCAGCACAAAACAGAAAGACAACCATCAATGTACCCTCCACCTAGACTAAGAGAGCAAATATCAATACCTTTCATACCCTGTATGCTCTTCCCAACTGCATCTCTTTTCTTTATCCATCCTCCACTTTCTTTATAGTTTGCCACATATGCATGTATCCCTAAACAATATTATAATATTTTATTGTTTTCAGCTTTTTCGGAATCGTATTGTATTTTCTGTCCTTTTTTTTTTTTTTTTTGTACTATGTATCAAACCCATGGTCTTACCATGCTGGGCAAGTGCTCTACCTCTGAATTATGTCCCAATCCCTTTTAAAAGTTTTTTATTTTGAGCCTGGGTCTTGCTTAAGTGGCCCAGGCTAGCCTCAAATTTGAAATTTGTGCTCCTCCTCCCTCAGTCTCCAGAGTAGTTGAGATTATAGGCATGTACCACTGTGCTGGGCTTCGGCTATCTTTTATCACTCAGTATTATCTTGCAAAATTCAATGATTCTATATGTAAAAGATTTTGGGGGCTGAGATTGTGGCTCAACAGTAGAGAGCTTGTCCAGCATATGCGAGGCCCTGGGTTGGAGCCTCAGCACCACATAAAAATAAATAAATAAAATAAAGGTTTTGTGTCCAACTACAACTAAAAAATAAATATTAAAAAAAGATTTCATTTACATATAGTAACCCATTGTGTAAATGTACTATGATTTATATAGATATTTGTTTTTGGTAGAATTTAGATTATTGACAGTTTTGTGCTCCCAAAAATGCCACCAATGACTGTTTTTTTTTTTGTTGTTGATTAAAAAAAATGACAGTGGAATGCATTACAATTCTTATTACATGTATACAGCACAATTTTTCATATCTCTGTATATAAAGTATGTTGACACAAATTTGTGTACTTTGGATGATATCTATCACATTCCACCATCCTTGCTAATCCCCTGCCCCCTCCCTTGCCATCCCACCCCTCTGCCCTGAGTTCATCTATTCTTCCCATGCTCCCCCTCCCTACCCCACTATGAGTCAGCCTCCTTATATCAAATAAAACTGTCGGCATTTTTTTGAGGGAGGATTGACTAAGTTCACTTAGCATTATCTTCTCCAAAGCCATCCATTTACCTGCAAATGCCATGATTTTATTCTCTTTTATTGCTGAGTAAAATTCCATTGTGTATGTATGCCACATTTTTTAATCCATTCATCCACTGAAGGGCATCTAGGTTGGCTCCACAGTTTAGCTATTGTGAATTGTGCTGCTATAAACATTGATGTGGCTGTGTCCCTGTAATGACTGTTCTTATATACATCTTCTGGTGCAAGTGTCTGAGTTTCTCTGGGTGTATACCTAGGAGAGGAATTGCAGGGCCACAGGATATGGACATATTCAACTTGATTTGGTTCAATTATTGTCCAAAGTGGTTGTATCTATTTACCAATGGGATTTTAACTTGACTCTATTTATGACTGCTATAATAATGAAAATATAGTAGTTTCCCACTCCCATTATCCACAGTTTCACTTTTTGCAGTTTCAGTTACCTGTGATCAATTGTTATCCAAAAATATTCATCAGGAAATTCAAAAAGTAAACTAAATATTCATAGGTTTGAAATTTACACCATTCTGAGTCCCATGATGAAAACTATCCATTCTGCCTGGGATGTGAATTACCCCTTTGCGCAGTGTATCTGTGCTGTATATGCTACCCACCCGATAGTCAGTAGCTATCTTGGTTTTCAGAGCAACTGGCTCAGTATAACAATGCTTATGTTCATGTAATCCTTATATTACTTAATAACTACCCTAAATCACAAGGGTAGTGATGTTGGCAATTTGGATATGCCACAGAGAGACCATAAAATGCTTCCTTTAACTGAAAAAGGAAAAGTGCAATAACAGAACACATTCACATAACTTTTATTACAGTATATTCTTATAACATCTATTTTAGTTATTAGTCTTTTACTTTATTTATTTATTTATTTATAGTGGAGATTTGGAGATTTAACTCAGGGCACTTTTTTTTTTTTTTTTTGAGACAGGGTCTCACTAAGTTGCTGAAGTCCTCACTAAGTTGCTAAGGCTGACCTCAAACTTGTGATCCTCCTGCCTCAGCCTCCTGATTGTTGGGATGACAGGCATATGTCCCAATGCCCAGCTACCATCCCCAATTTACAAATTGAACTTTAAGTGGGGCATGGTGGCATGTACCTGTAATTCCAGTGGCTATGGAGGGTGCGGTAGGAGGATCACAAGTTTGAGGCTAGGCTTCACCACTTAATGAGACTCTGTCTTAAATAAAAAATAAAAAGGGCTGGGGCTGTATGTAGCTCAGTGGTAGTGCCTATTGCATGTGCAAGGCCCTGGGTTTGATCCCTAGCTCCACAAAAAGTAAGTAAGTAAATAAATACATAATAATACCCTCCCAACTCTTTCCCCTCGGACACACACACTTTATTATAGGTATGTATTTAAAGGAAAAAAACAGTATATACAGGATTCAGTACTATCTGACAGTTTCAGTATCCGGTGAGAGTCTTGGAATGTGTCCCCCAAGAAAAAAGGGGATCAACTATATAAACAATTTAACCTAGTGAGCCACATCCCCAGCACTTTTTATTTTTTTATTTTAAGACAAGGTCTCATTTTCCCAGGTTGGCCTCAAACTTGTGATCCTCCTTCCTCAGCCTCCTGAGTCACTGGAATTACAGTCATGTGCCACCATGCCTGGCCATAAAAAAAAAGAAAAACAAGAGAGGAAGCAGGTGGTCAGTTGACTTCTGACATCCCCTCCAGCCTGGCGTCTAGTGAGGCCACCTCTCTTCTCTGGTATTGAACTCGTACTCTTCAGTGCTGTTCCCCACACTCTCCCACCCTCCCTGTCCAGGCAGAAATTATGTGAATGAAGGGAGGGGGATGTGGACAGCTGGCCTGTGACATTTACCTTTCTGGAGGACCTGGACATGAGCTTCTCCCAGTCCCTGAGGCATCTGATTTCTTGGTAGCCTCCTTTCCTTCAAGCTCTGTAAGTTCTCTTCCAAACTCCACCAGGCACTTGGACAGGCTTCCGGTGGGAGCTTCCCCATCATTCTGGAGAACACCTGCCTCATCATTCCAGGGCTTCCTGCTCTTGTCACTCTCCTTATGGTGGGAGCCAGACTGGCATCCACCCTGGTGCAAGTCAGGCACATGGAGGTGATGGACAGTCTCCATCCAGCCCCATTTTTCAGGTAGGAAAGATGAGGCAGAGAAGGGGTAGAAGAGAGGAGGGAAGAGGTGGTGCTGTCAGAGGTAGTACAGTGCCATTCCTTCTGATGCTGGAGTGCAGCACTTTTGCTCCCACGTCTGGGCAGTAGAGGCGCCACTGCCTAGAATGCTTTGCTCCCTAATTTTGGCCTGCTGGTTCCTTCCCATCTGTCAGGTATCTCTTTCTCAGAGCTGGCCCCTTCACCCAGCCCGTCGCTGTCACATCAGCTTATTTTTGTTCTCTGAGAGCATCTCATAGCAGACACCGTTGGCAGCCTTCCCAACTGGCCATTTCCCCTTCCTCCTGCTGATGCAACTCGAGACCTGCTCAAGTGACTCTCCCCAGCCCTGCTCATTTTGGGAGTAAATCCTAATCCGTCTAAGCCCACTATGGTCTGGGAAAACATTTATTTTTCTGAAAAGGAGATATATGGCATGAAAGAGTCCCTTTTTTTCCTCAGGGAATGTTGTCCTGTCTAAGAGTGACACCTGGAACCTTAAAAGCCAGCTGACGACCGCATGGCACCCTGAGGAGCAGGTGGACACAGGAGAGTGAAAGGAGTGTACATCAGAGATGAAGTCCCTGATTAAATCAAGCCTGGAGTTGTCTGCTCAGGAATTGCATGAAAACCTTGATTTTTCTTTCATAACAAAGTACCACAGACTGGATGGTTTAAGTCCTGGAGGCTGGGAGTCTGAGATCAAAGCCTTGGTTTCTCCTGTGGCCTCTCTCCTTAGTTTCTTCTCCCTGGATTTTTTTTTCTTTTTTCCTTTCTTTCTTTTTTTTTTTTTTTTTTTTTTTTTTTGGTACTGAGGATTGAACCCAGGGGCACACCCTCCCCCTCACTGAGTTACATTCCCATTCCTTTAAATTCCTTTTTTTTTGGGGGGGGGTGTACTGGGGATTGAATAGAGGGGCACTTAACCACTGAGCCACATCCCCAGCCCTATTTTGTATTGATTTAGAGACAGGGTCTCACTGAGTTGCTTAGTGTCTTGCTTTTGCTGAAACTGGCTTTGAACTTGCAATCCTCCTGTCTCAGCCTCCTGAGCTACTGAGATTACAGGTGTGTGTAACCGTGCCAGGCTTAATTTTTTATTTTGAGACATGAGCTCCCTAAGTTGCTGAGGGTCTCACTAAATTGCTGAGACCCTCAAACTTGCAATGCTCCTGCCTCAGCCTCCCAAGTTGTCACAGGTTTGTGACACACCACCACGCTCAGCTACTTCCTGTCTTTACATGATCTACCCTCTATCCATTTCTGTGTCCTAATCTCCTCTTCATATAAGAATCCTCAGTCATATTAGACCAGGACCTATCCAGAAGACCTCATTTTATGTCTTTAAAGCCTCTGTCTCCATAGTCATGTGCTAGGTACTGAGAATTAGGACTTCAACATATGAATGAGCAGATACAGTTCAATCTTAACAGTGGGGTAAGAAATCCCCCATGTAACTTAAGCAAAGTCAATTCAGATTTTCTGTTACTGCTAGTTGAGAACATCCTGACTCAATTACCTGCTGAAATGATGAGAAACCCTATTTGGCCTGTTTTTGCTGTATCCCTAGTGCCTAGAACAGAGTCTGGCTAATAAATGGTTCTTGCATAAACAAACTATGCCAAACTGGTGCTGCTGTTTGTTTTTTTTTTTTGTTTTTTGTTTTGTTTTGTTTTTGGTAACAGGGATTTAACTCAGGAGTGCTTACCCACTGAGCCACATCCCCAATCCTTTGTAGTCTTTTATTTTGAGACAGGGTATTGCTAAGTTGCTTAGGACATCACTAAGTTGCTGAGGCTGGCCTCAAACTTTCGATCCTCCTGCCTCAGCTTCTCGAACTGCTGGGATTACAGGCATGCATAACAGCACCCAGCACTGACCCTGTTATTCTTGCTAATACTCATATTGTATGTTTAAGAAGCAGAATCTGATATATAAGAAATGATAATCCCTAGACAAATAGGAAGTCAGTCATTCATTTTGGAGATCTCCACTGCTTTGGACAGAGGCAGAAATAATGTTGGTTCTGGTCTGAGCCTCAGGGGTTTCCAGTTTCAATCAAACAAGGAAGTGAGGATCAAAGAGACCATGACTGATTAGGTCATTGACTCTGAGTTTGGTGTGAATCAGAACCACCTGGAACCTTGTTAAAAAAAAATTCAGACGCCTGGGCCCACCCCATAGACTCTGATTTAATGGGTTTAAAGTGAGGCCCAGGCAACTGTGTTCTTAACAAGCCATCGAGGTGGTTTTGATGACCATTTGTGCTTTGAGAACAAAACACAAATGTCTGACCTTCCGCCTTGGTCAAACATGACCGGGGCCAGCTGACGAGTAAGGGTTCAGCTGCTGTGAGTCCTGGGCTATAGACAAGCTGCTGGCCTGGACCCGGGAGGCAGAAGGCTCAGGGGGGCTGCAACTGCTTCTCTGTAGGCACAGTTGAGCGGTGGGACTGTTTGGATGAGATCATGCATGAAGAGCCAGCAGCCACCATAGGCTGAGAGCTGCCCTTCTATTTACTGTGACTTTTGTTTCCTGCTTTTTGGTCAGTCGAGAGGAGGAGACAGACATGGCTGGAGCTGCTGAAAGTTTTGCTGGTGGCTTGGGAGTATGTTCGGGACTGGAGACAATCCAACCTACCACGGAGTCTAAAAATAAAACCAAGCCGGCCAGAAGTCAGCTCATTAAGGATCCTGAGGTTCTCCCCAGTGATGGAGAGGCCCCTGAGCCGATGCTGTCCTCAGGGAACCACAGGCATCTCAGCACATCTCCTGCGGCTGCTACAATGTCGGGCAACTCCCTCTGGACCCCCAAACAATGCCACTCTTGCAGGCAAGCTGCAAGAGACAGCCCTCTGCCATGTTGGGTCAGCTGGGCCCCAGAGGGCCTTTCTAACTTGCCCTAGCCACCAGGAGGGCTCTATCTATTTTAAATCCTGAGAGTACAGTCCCCACAGAACAGCTGAAGCAAGTGCTTAAAATAGAGGGCCCTCTGTTTCCTGTGCCCACCCCTCCCCTCTCTTACCCTGCATCCACAGCCCCTGCTGTCTGTCTGCCAGAGAGTAGAGAACTCCTCTGAGTGTCTGTACTGCGGGGAACCAAGGCGGAAGGTCAGACATTATCACAGTGAACATACCCATGAGGAAGGGCGAGGGCAAAGGGCTGGCATCTGTTTAAGCAGATGTGTTTATTGGGACACGGATCTCTTTGTGTGAGCTTGCTTGCTTGATTCTGGGGTAAATATTTTTTGAGCATGTATCATGTTGATAGCTCCATGCCACAGGACAGACAAATAAAAGTATATCCATGGTCCCTGCTCCTGGAGGACCCAAATCATAGTTGGAAAATTACTCCCCGAGCTTGACTATGGACCAGGCACTAGTCCCAATGACTTAAAAATCCTCACTCACTGAATTTTTATAACTATCTTAGGGAGAGGTTTCAAGGAATTCACAATTATTATTTGGTTATTATTATCCCTATTCTGAAGATGAGGATTGTTTAGTTCTAGCTTTTTCGCTGCTATAACCAAAAGACCTGACAAGAACAATCAGTGGAGGAAAAGTTTATTTGGGGGTTCATGGTTTCAGAGGTTTCAGTCCATAGATGGCCAACCCCATTCCTCAGGGCCTGAGGTGAGGCAGAACATCATGGTAGAAGTGTGTGGAAGAGAACAACTGGGAACATGGCACCAGGAAGCAGAGTCTCTCCATCCACCAAGTACAACATATAAACCCCAAATGCACGTTGCCAACAACCCACTTCCTTCAGCTACACTCTACCTGCCTACAGTTACCACCCAGTTAATCCATATCAGTGGATTAATGCACAGATTAGGTTAAAATTTATAGCCCCATCATTTCGCCTCTAAATTTTCTTACATTGTCTGGCACAGGAGCTTTGGGGAGACACCTCATATCTAAACCATAACAAGGACTCCAAGGCATAGAAGGGCTAAGTAATTTATCTTTGGTCACAGCCCATGAGGGACAGAACTGTGGTCTGAATCCAGACACTGGTACCCAAAATGGGGTCCATTACCTTGGCACTACACTGCCCTTGGCACAGACTGGGGACCAGGAAGATACTTCCTGGAGCCCCTTCTTCCTCCTGGGAATTCATGACTAGGAAGAATTGAGGCTGTTTTCTTAGTTGAAAATAGAACCCCAGGCTCTCAAGTTCAAGGGAACTCAAGGTTGTGGTGTGTAACCACCCTGCCACAACTCGGGAGCCACACACCCCAGCCAGTGTTACCCTTTCCAATGTTGGAAGCCTGCACTGGGATGCTGTAGAGCCTCCAAACATTCTTGGCTCTGCAGGGTTGCAGTTGCTTCCAGAGATAGTTTTTGAACAAGACAAGAATCAGTCTCCAGAGAGGCACATTTATTTATTATTTATTTGCCCTCCATGCTATTACCTAGCTTTATCACAGGACTTATTTGCCAAGCTATTTCTAAACGTCAACTCTGCCATAAACCAGTCATGGCTTTGCCACCACTGAGGTTATTCCAAAGAATGTGCCAGAGGTTCTTGAAGCTATTTCAGGACAAAATAGAAATCTACAAAACAAAATGAACGGAACACAAACAAAACCTGAGCAGGGGCAGTTTTGTCAGAGGCGGGCAGGGAGATTTCATCTCATGTTGTAACTTCTGAGGGGAGTTCTCCTTTGTATATTTCCACTCTGCCTGTTAGGAACATCCGTCTCACTGCCTTGGCGGTTTTTTGTCCTCTAGGTTGTAATCTCTGGAAGGCATGTGTCTATTTTGCCCAATGTTTATCCCCAGCAGTAGGTGCTCAAGAAATTCTTGTTGAATGACATATACTAAGTGCTATGAGAAGCTACAACCAGTAATGGAAAGCTGTAGGGCTGGGGTGTAGCTCAGTAGTAGAATGCTTGCCTAGAGTCTGCAAGGCTCTGGGTTCCATCCTTGACTCTGAAAAACAAAAATAATGAAAAGAAAACTGTGGACAGCATTTACTGAATGTGTATCCTCATAACTTTAAGATGGTTAGTTTCCCAGAGAACTGAAAATGAACCCACTCAGCCAGATACACACATATTTCCCTTGAAATAGCCTTGTCAATATGGTGCCAGGGTCTTGGGAAACTCTCAAGGCCATTCAAAGTAGGACAGTCAGATCTAGAGCAAAGAGGGTTTAGAAGTGAATTAATGGTTTGGGAACTTAGCTAAAGAAAGAATGTCTTTTTAGGGCATGGGGTAGGGGAAATCTACCCACAATTTGCAAAAAAAGGAAGTTGAGAGAGCAAAGGCGAGTCAACATGATTTTCAGGTATAGATGCCTGGGGAGAGCCCTGAGCAGGACACCTGGCCACAAACCCATCCCTGCAGATGCACAGGACCCCTGTTACCAGTTCCTAATGCCACAAGTGGTTAATGTTCACTGACCCCTAGCCTCTGACACTCTCTAAGGAACCTGTAGACAACAGTTGGTTTTTCCACAAGTCCTTCCAAGAATGTGCATTTGGAGAGCTGGCTGGCTGGTTTGCACAGAGTTTGATTTATGAATCATTCCCATGAGGCTGGTCCACTCCAGAAGCACTGACAGGATCATGATCTGAACCTGGGTGGTCCAGGCCTTGAACTAAGGTGCCACCCAAATGACTGTAGCCTCTTCCCTTTGACATGTATTAATCTCTACAAAAACGGCCCAGTAATGTGAGAGAGGGTAACAAACAGCTAACAATGCACACCATGTGCCAGGTATTGTTCTAAGCACCATTTTTAGGGATAATTTGCTTAAACAGTGGAAAAGTTTACATAACATAAAAATTGCCAATTTAATCATTTTTGAGTGTACAATTCAGTAGTTAAGTACATTCAAAATGTTATACAATTACTATCCCTTTCCAAAAGTTTTACATCATCCCAAACATAGACTCTGTTCTCATTAAATAATGATTCCTCATTCCCACTTTCCCCCAGCCCCTCATAACCTCTGTTCTAATTTTTCTTTAGTGGTACTGGGGATTGAATCCAGGGGCCTCAAACATACTAGGCAAGTGCTCTACCACTCAGATACATCCCCAGACCTTTAAAAATATTTTTGTTTTGAGCCAGGGTCTTGCTAAGTTTTCCAGGTTGGTCTTGAACTCATGATTATTCTGCCTCAACCTCCCAAATTGCTGAGATCATAGGTATGTGCTACACCCTGCTTAGCTTCTTTCATGTACCTTTTTTTTAAAATAATATTTCCAGTTGTAGATGAATACAATACCTTTATTTTATTTACTTACTTATTTTTATGTGGTGCTGAGAATCAAACCCAGTGCCTCACATATGCTAGGGCAAGAGCTCAACCACTGAGCCACAACCCCAGCCCCACATACCATGTTTTCAAGGTTCATATGCATCACACAACTGCATTCCTTCTTAAGGCTAAATAGTATTACATTGTGTATATGTAGATTTTTTGTCATCTAGGCATCTGTTGATAGATATTTAGGTTGTTCCCACCCTTTGGCTCTTATGAATAGTGCTTTTATGAATATTGATGTGTAAAGATCTGAGTCCCTAAAGAGCTACACATGGTAGTGCATACCTGTAATCCCAGCAACTTGGGAGGCTGAGGCAGGAGAATCTCAAGTTCAAAGCCAGCTTCAGAAACTAGTGAGACCATGTCTTAAAAAATAAATGAAAGAACTAAGAATGTGGTTCAGGGGTAAAGTGCCTCTGTGTGTGTGTGTGTTTGCGCGTGTGTGTGTGTGTGTGTGTGTGTGTGTGTGTGTGTGTGTGTGTGTTTACCTGCTTTCAGTTCTTTTGGGCATATACTTAGAAATGGAATTGCTGGGACATGTGGCAATTGTATGTTTATAAGTACCTTTTGTGTATTAAGTTATTTAATTGTCACAACAAACCCTAGAAGGTCACCAGTATAAGTATTTTTTTATGGGGGAGGGGTACGGGGATTGAACTCAGGGGCACTCAACCACTGAGCCACATCTCCAGCCCTATTTTGTATTTTATTTAGAGAATTGGTCTCTCTGAGTTGCTTAGTACCTTGCCTTCACTGAGGTGACTTTGAACTCATGATCCTCCTGCCTCAACCTCTTGAGCCGCTGGGTATTATGGGCGTGCGCCAACACCCCTGGGTAGTATTCTCAATTTATGGATAAAGCACAGAGTTAGGTAATTTACTCAAGATCACACAGCTAATAAATAGCAAAGTCAGGATTTGAACTCACAGACTCTGACTTAAGAATCAACATTTTTAACCACTATGATAGACAGAAAATTATGTTAAAAAAAAAAAAAAAACAGGGCTGGGGATGTGGCTCAAGCGGTAGCGCAATCGCCTGGCATGCGTGCGGCCCGGGTTCGATCCTCAGCACCACAAACAAACAAAGATGTTGTGTCCGCCGAGAACTAAAAAAAAAAAAAAAAACAGAACAATGCATAAGCAAGAAATTAATGTGTATGTACAACAGTGAATTTTAGAGAGTTCAGAGCAAAGAATCCTGTGAGCTGGTATGCAGCTGGCATACAGCTTAGTCCTAAAGTGGGGGATCCTATTGAGATAAGAAGAAGGTCACAGGAGGGGCATTTGAAAACAGGGAGAAAGGCACGGGATGGGGGCTTGAGTGAGCGAGGTGTGTACAGCGGACTCTTCTCATGGAACTAAAATGTACCAAGGCTGGGGCTGAGGCTGTAGCTTAGTGGGGCTGAGGCTGTAGCTCAGTGGCAGACCACTTGTCTAGCACCTGTGAAGGCACAGGGTTCAATCCTTAGCACTGCATAAAAATAAACAAATAAAATAAAGGCGTGCTGTCCATCAACAACTACAAAATAATTTTTATTTTTAAATGTACATAAAATGTGGAAGGCAGTAGCTTGGTAAAAGCAGTATTTGGAGTGATTCTTCTGGTAGGAGGGGGTGCAAGATGACTGGGGTAAAGTGTGGAGGCCGATCTGTCCCAGCAGTGATTTAGACAAGATGCCAAGAGGCCTGGGCCCTGGTCTAGGTGGAGTATGGTGGGGAAGGCTGAGAGAGACACAGGAGAAATGGGCAGCAGGCTCTGGAGACCGGTGAATGGTGGTGAAGGAAACATCAAATATCCAAGGTGACACCGAGGCCCCCAGCCTGAGTGACTGGGATAGCCACACTGACAGAAAACAGGAGGACACTTCTGTTGAGTTTGAGGTGACAACAGGACATCCGGATGTAAACATCCAGGAGGTTATTAGCAATGTAGGTGGAGAGTTGGGTGACAAGTCTGGGCTTGAGAAAGGAAAATGGAAAGAAATATTCTTATTAAGAAAACAAAGGAGAGCTTGCCAGAGGGCGGCACCGGAGTCTCCGCCCAGCTCCAGGGTTTTCTGGTCATATCTGGCAGAAGGTCCAGGGCCCTGAGCTTCAGGGAAATTCACACTGTGCTGCCGCTGAGGTGGAGGGCTGATTCCCTCTCTAGGCTGATTTAGGATTCCTTTTTTCTTTAGTTTAAAAGGACAAAGAACTGTGGTAGTGCATGCCTGTAATCCCAGTGGCTGAAATAGGAGGATCGCAAGTTCAAAGCAATGTAGTGAGGTCTGAAGCCACTCAGTCAGACCCTGTCTCTAAAGAAAATACAAAAAAAGGACTGGGAATGGGGCCCAGTGGTTAAGTGCCCCTGGATTCAATCCCCACTACAAAAAAAAAAAAAAAAAAAAAAAACAAGGCAGGGCATGGTGGTATACCCTGTAATCCCAGCAATTCAAGAGATTGAGGCAGGGGATCTCAAATTTGAGGCCAGCCTGGCCAATTTAGTGAGGCTTTGTCTCAAAATAAAATTTTAAAAAGGGGCCAAGGTCTATACCCAAAGGACTTAAAATCAGCATACTACAGTGATGCAGCCACATCAATGTTCATAGCAGCTCAATTCACAATAACTAAAAACTGTGGAACCAACCTAGATGCCCTTCAATAGATGAATGGATAAAGAAACAGTGGTTTATATACACAATGGAATATTACTCAGCATTAAAAGAGAATAAAATTATAGCATTTGCAGGTAAATGGATGGAATTGGGAAATATCATGCTAAGTGAAGTAAGCCAGTCCTAAAAAACCAAAGGCCAAATGTTTCCTCTGATTAGTGGATGTGATCCATAATGGGGATGGCTGGCGGGGCCTGGGAAGGATAGAGGAACTTTGGATTGGGCAAAGGGGAGGGTGGGGAGAGGAGGGAGCATGGAGCAGGAAAGATGGTGGAACTAGACAGACATCATTACCCTAGGTACACAATATGATTGCACGAATGGTACGACTCCACATCGTGTACAACCAGAGAATTGAAATGTTGTGCTCTATTTGTGTACAATAAATTGAAATGCATTCTGCTGTCAAGTATCACTAAGTAGAACAAATTTTAAAAAATGGAGCTGGGCACGGTGGCACACGCCTTTAATCCCAGTGGCTCAGGAGGCTGAGGCAGGAGGATCACAGGTTCAAAGCCAGCCTCAGCAAAAGCGAGGCGCTGTTACCGCTGTTGACTGGTGATTGAGTCCCCAGTGTTGAAGTATAACACCAGAGAAGCACGCCAAGGCAAGGTCAAAGTGGAAAGTAGAAGTTTATTAAAGGACAGCAGAAAAGACTTCTCCCAGAGGAAGAAGGGGACCCAAGAGGTGGAATCCATGGAAGTGCAGTTGTTTCCCCTTTTTATAGTTCTTTCAGTGATGGAATGTAGGTGGGAAGGCCTGAGGGGTGGGACACAGGTGGGCCAAAGAAGTAATCTGGTCAGGAAGGACTTCTGAGTCAGCATCTTCAAGTTTGCTGGGGGCTGGTCATTAACACTTCTTTGGGATGGGCTCTGGCCTTGGGCTTTTCCCGGACTTCATTAACATCCCAAGAGTTGTTCAACTTTTCCCAGAATTCATTCTAAACACGGCCTCCATTTTGGATCTTACTTGATATTAGACCCGATTTACCTAACTACACTGACTACCTAACTTTAAATCTGGCTTCAGGGCTAAGCAACTCAGTGAGACCCTTCTCTAAATAAGATACAAAACAGGACTGGGGATGTAGCTCAGTGGTCAAGTGCCCCTGAGTTCAGTCCCTGGTACCCCCCCAAAAAAAAAATGAAAAAAAAGAGGGAGGGCAAGGATCTATCTCAGTGATAGAATGCTTCTGGGATCAATCTCAAATAACCCCCATTAAAAGAAAAAGAAGACTGTGACTTCAGCTAAGTGGTAGAGGACCTGCTTAGCATATGCAAGGGCCTCTGTTTGATCCCCTCAGAAAACCAATAACCAATGAATTGCAGAGCGTAGTTTGATGAGGATGGGACATTTATGTAGTCTCAAGCTATTTTGCCACAAATTACTCATTAATTACAAAAGGAGAAATAATAACCTCACAGAAGAGAAACCTGAAACATCTTCACCAAAAATAACATCTCATTAAAAGATACCATGTGTCTCCAATTATGGTACGCTGAGGAGGATACCGTGTCACTTATGTTATATTCTAGTAAAACATAGGTAACGTGAACCTAATCATCAGGGAACATTAGACAAATCCAAACTAGAGGATATTCTGTAAAATAACTGGTCTTTTTAGAAAGGTCATGAGGTCACTAGGTGCCACCGTGGTATATGCCTATAATCTTATCAAATAGGAAAACTGAGGCAAGTGGATTGCAAATTTGAAGTCAGCACCAGCAACATAGCAAGACCCTGTCACAAAATAAAATAAAAAGTGCTAAGAGCTGAGGATGTAGCTCAATAGTAGAGCACCCCTGGGTTAAATCACTAGTACCATAAAAAAAAAAAAAGAAAAGTCATGAAAGACAAAAAAGGGAGGATAGGAGAAACTGAGGAATTAATAATAGTAATACCTTAGAGGAAACTAAATAGGTATGACTTAATGGGAGATGGCATCTTGGATTAGATCCTGTGCTAAGGGGACAATACTTTAAAAGACATTGTTGAGACTACTGAAGAAATTAGAATATGGACTGAATATTTAAAAATATATCAGTGTAAACTTTTCTGGATTTGATAACTGGACTATGGTTAAGAAGTTTTTTTTTTTCTGTTTGTTTGTTACCATCCGGCTTTAAACTCCTGGTCTCAAATGATCCTCCTGCCTCAGCCTCCCAAGTGGATGGGACTACAGTTGTGTATCACAGCTGAGGATATTCTTATTCTTAGGAAATATGCAATAATAAAAATAGGAAAAAATACATGAAGAATTGACAGGTATAAAGTAAAAGGGGCCTGGGATATGTAATCCATCCTCCAGTTGTTCAGAGAAAAGTATGTGTGTGTGTATGTAAAGAGAACTACAAAATGTTTGTGGCAAAATGTCATAAATTGGTGACACAGGGTAAAGGATATGGGTATTTTTCTGTAAAATTATTGCAATTACGATAGGATATGATTTCTTTATGATAAATCTCCACATAAGGTTAGTTACTCTTATTTATTATTTACTTATTAGAGTACTGGGGATTGAACCAAAGAGTGCTCTATTACTGAACTACACTCCCAGCCCTTTTTATTTTTGAGAAAGGATTTTACTAAATTGCTGAGGCTGGCCTCAAATTTGTGATCCTCCTGCCTTAGCCTTCCTAGTCACTGGGATTACAGTCTTGCACCACTGCACACGGCTCCCCAGCCCTTTTTGAGACTGAGTTTTACTAAAGTTACTAAGGATCTTACTAACTTGCTGAGGCTGGCCTTGTAAGGGTAAAATTTCTAAGCTGTTTCTAAACTGCAAAGCCTGAGTTAAAGTGTAAAAGACCGGGCATTGTAAAGTTTCCAAGCTGCAGGGCCTGAGTTAAAAAGTGAAGGACCAGGTATTGTTTAAATTCCTCTGCTACCCCCAAAACCTGTAATCCCTGTAGCTGTTAGGACAATACTGGAACTGCCCAGTAAATATTCCCACTGACTCCCTGGTTGTCTAATAACCTGGGACTCTGCGTAGTTTGTCACATAGTCCTTTAAGCCCTGAAACCAATCAGTTTAAATGTGTACCCCGCTTAGGAGTGACCAATCACCCCGCCCAGCCTGTACCCGCCAATGAATGTACTAATCATGTTTCAGAGTTGTTGTTCAATTTTCCCGCTCCTCATGATGATTTGTTCTGATGTATGCAAAGTCACCCGCCCTCCCCAAAAAGTATACTTAAGCTCTGCTTGACCTCTGCTCTGGGCTCTGGACCACTCTCCCTTCCTGAGTGAGCCTTGAGCCTCAGCGTGCTGAATTGGATCCTCAATAAACTCCCTCCTGCTTATTGCATGAAGCCAGTCTCTTGTGGTCTCTTCCTCCTACGCTTCACCGGACCCTTACAGCCTGGAACTTGTGATTCTCTTGCCTCATTCCAAGTCACTAGGATTACAGGTGTGTGCTCTCACACCTGCCTTACCCCTTTATTTTTTTTCTTTTTCCTTTTTTTAAAATTTTGTTTCCTTTATTAGTTTTTATTTTTAAATTATTATCCTTATTTTAATAAAAAATAAACCCAAGAGTTTATACACAGTTCTCTCCCTTATATGATCAAAGTTGAGAATGTCAAATGAGGTAGGGAAGAGTTATAGAAGTATATATCATATCAATATTTTCCTAATGTCATCAAAGTCAAGCCACATACTGGGACACATGGTCCTCTTCTTCATTTCTTCGCCTCAAATTTCCCCTTTCCAGAACTTGGCCAGTTTCCCCTTCTACTTCCTACTCTGGTTTGCCTGTATTTCATTAAGAGGTGGACAATCATGTTTTCCAGACCCCTTCCAAAGTAGGTTCTTTTCTTTTTTGATTCTGGGGATCAAACCTAGGGCCTCATGCATGCTAAGCACATGCTTTACCCCTGAGTTCCATCTGGCAATCCCATTATGTAGGTTTGTTTTTTTCCCCAGTACTAGAGATTTAACCCAGGGCCTTGCACATGCTAGACAAGCACTGAACCATTGAGCTACCTCCCCAGTCCAATGCAGGTTCTTTGAAGAACCCAGAATGCATTGCTTTGTTGAGAGCCACAGCCAAGTCGGAATGGCCCCTGGCATTTTGCCAGAAGTAATGGTTGAGAGGCGAGCCATTAAGATGATGCTGGATTGATTCAATTGTATATTAGACCTTTACACCAGTAATAGGGCGGCTCTTGCTGCCTTGGGTGCCCGCTACTTTGGAGTTCCCGTTGAGTTCTAGCGGAGTTCAGAGAGTAGATGAGCATGCAGCCCAGTGGAGGGAGTTCTGGTTGGTGTGTGGAGTGTTCCTGAAGGGCCATGTGGGTGGCATTCAGGAGAGTTCCCAGGGAGTGTGCGTGGAGTGCTGTGGGAGTTCGGAAATAAAGTTTGTTCCTGCTTGAGTGGCTCGTGATTTGTGCCCAGCCAGACTGCGGCATTGCTTCATCTCTGCATAGGATGGAAAGACAAAGTTAGCTCTGCCTCTAACTCTTAGACTTAACTATAAAGATGTGTTTGTTTACATATGCAACAGATATATCCTGAGCATTTCTCTGTCCCAGAACCTGTTCTGGGTACTGGGATACAGCCATGGCAAGGAGACATGGAGGATTGGGGCTGAGGCTCAGTGGTGGAGTGCTTGCTTGGCATGTGTGAGGCACTGGGTTTGAACCTCAGCACCACATAAAAATAAATAAATAAAATAAAGGTATTGTGTCCAACTACAACTAAAAAAATTTTTTTAAAAAAAGAGATATGGATTGTAGGTGGTGAAGCAATTGAGAAGTTCTGAGAGATCAAAGGTCATCTTACACATGATTTCACATCTTTTAACATTCAATTTGACTTATTTATTACTTGAACCCTTAAGTTATGTTGTGTTCCACAGAACCTCTGTGTAAGATTTTCAATGAGCCCAAGAAAACAATCAAAGCCAACTTCTCATTGGAATCCTGTTCCTGAACAAACTTCCGTATACCTTTGGGACACCCAGTTCCTTTGTATCAGGAAAAAACACTAAAATTGATCTTGAAGATAAGCAAACCTGAAGGAACAGCTTCTTCTGAGATGGAGATTTGTGCTTGTCCTGGCTCCAAGTTCTAAAACTACTTTAAGGTGGCAAAGGGTAAGGGTGGAAGGAGGAACTTGGTGGAGAAAAGGAGGAATGATCAGGTAGGTGTCACCTTTCTGATCTTTGATCTCAGTTTATGTCCCCATAGTCTGAGGGGAAGGTCAGAAGCTAACCCAACAGTGTACAGATCACTTTGGAGGCCATGCACTGTGGCTTTGAGGTACACTGCCATGTTTGGCACTGAACCAGAGGAGTTATCTCTGCATAGACAGGAAATCCAGCTTCCTGGGATGCCCAGAAACATAGCAGTTTGGATTCCTTCAAGGGGTTTAGGGGCATGGGGAGTTACTTGGTAAGAGCTGAAGCCAGAGTCAGAGAACCCAATGTAACTTCCCCATTGTGACTACGACAGACTGGCTTGTGGACACATGTAAAGCCCCCTTTTGGAACTCCTCAAAAGATCTGAAGACCCCAGATGGCACTAAATTCCCACCTGGAGAATAAGAATAAGAATCCAAATTTCTAAAGACTTATTATGTCACATGCCTAGGATGTGGTGACCTGTTCCACAGTAAGTGCCAGATCTGGCGTTCACAGAAGTCTGTAGGCCTCTGTTGCTTGCTTCAGGGGCTCAGAGATGGGCACAGCCCTGGAGCCCAGAGCTCCTTTCCTAGTGAGCAAACTGGACTATATGCCAGCAGGGTCTCAGGAGACATGATGCCACAACCACTGAGGAAAAGAACATCTTCTGCTTGTGTCATCACCCAACCCCTTTTATTTTCTGACCTTGGCAGCAGGATGCTTCTCAGCCTGATTTCTCAGGGCTTTCTTCCTTGGCCCTTGACTTTCCATGTCAGTTCTGTCTTCTTTTTTTTTTTTTTTTTGTACTGGGGATTGAATTCAGGAGCACTAGACCACTGAACCACATCCCCAGCCCTGTTTTGTATTTTTTTTTTTTTTTTTTTTAGAGACAAGGTCTCACTGAATTGCTTGGTGCCTTGCTATTACTGAGGCTGGCTTTGAACTTGTGAATCTCCTGCCTCAGCTTCCTGAGCCACTGGGATTAAAGGTATGTACTGCGGTGCCTGGCATCTTTGCCTGTTCTTGACTCAGATGCCAGTCACTGTTCCTACCTGCGGTGAAACCTCTCACCCCCAAATCAAGTAACCCGTTACCTCATACTGACGGTGTGTATGTATAGTTTTACTTTCCCCAAAAGTACTTTACATGTTCTGAACATCAACAAGTTGTTCTGAACATTGTTAGGTACTTATGACTACCCCTGGACAGATAGAGAATAAAATGAAGACTGGCTTCCCCCAAGTCACCAGGATGACGGATGGGACCCCAGGATAGCCAGGCTCCCTATCCTAACTTGGGCCTCCTGCACCACATTGCCTCCTGGACATCGAGCTCTGGGTACACCACAGAGATTACAGAGATTACATATCCCAAGTTTTTTGGGACAGTCTATTTTTTTCTTTTCTTTCCTTTTTTTTTTTTTTTTCAGCCTACCAAGTGGTTCGGACTATAGGAACACATCACAACTGGCTGGACAGTCTCTTTTTTGGTACCAGGGATTGAACCCAGGGGCATTTAACCGCTGAGCGTATCCCCAGCCCTTTTTGTTTTTAATTTTGAGACAGAGCTTAGCTAAATTGCTGAGGCTGGCTGTGAACTTGTGATCCTCTTGTCTCAGCCTCCCAAACTGCTGGGATTACAGGTGTGAGCCACTGCACCTGGCGGGACAGTCTCATTTTTAAATAGTCATGTTGTCTTCATGAAGTCAGTCCTACTTAGCCCCCTCGTCCAGGTTTTTCCCTCAGAATATGTGATGATGAAAGTTGTCTCAAGTTACAGGGTTCAGGTCCTGTTCTGGGGAGCCACAACATGAGGATTTAACTAACAAGTGCCACCCCTGATTGACCTCTGCCACGTGAAACCCCACTGCTCCCTGCCCACCAAGAGACATGAGATCCTGTAGGAGGCCATCTAGAAGGCCAGGGCGGGTAGGCCCTGGTTGGCAGGTTAACCAGAAAGCCAGTCATTATGACACTGAGGTCATGTTTTAGTCAGCAAGGCCAGAACTAGGTCTTCTCCACCCTCCTGCCTCTCCCTCCCCTCAGGGGATAGTCTATTGTCAGGCTCACTTCATGATGATCTAGAAAACGTGAGGGGCTGTGGGTGGCCACAGGAGTGTGCTGAGACTTAATGGCAGAGGGTGCCAACACCCATGACTAATGACGTGGGAGTTGCAGGGGGCGAGGCAGACAAGTGGGACCTCAGCTGAAGGGAGGCAGGCCTGACGCAATCTCCCCTCAGCAGCCCAGGCCTCTTAGCATACTGGATTTTCTGTGGGTTCTTTGGCTGTCTTTCTTAGAGGAGAGAGCCTCCTTCCTAGGCCTATGGGATCACTGCCTTAAGACATGGCTTCCTGTTTCCTGTCCCACCCATAGTTGTCCCCACTAGAGGCCTTCTCAGATTCCCTCTGCCAGCCAGGTTGCAGATGCGCCTTCCTGTGGAAATCCCTTCAGGGCACAAATGTCTTCCTCCCAGTGTCACAAGGGACAAAGGTGCCACTTACGAAATAAAGAATGTCCACGTGCTTCTGCCCTTTTCAATGTTTTATTCACTCAGATCACTCAATACAATTTTACTCTATAGGTTCTTAATCAAGAAAATGACTAAATCCTTAATGCTAGACTCTGCAATAGACATAATCAATCCACAGCAAACAATGCTAAGTTAATTCTAAGCACTGCAAACACTCTTAATCATGACAGGCTCATGGCAGACATGAGCTAAGCTCAAGTGCCAGATCTAAAGTCTCAAGCTTTAGGCTCTAAGTCCAGCAGATGCACACTCACTCCTCACTCAGACCTCGGTGATCAGGTCAGGAGCTGAGGCAGGCTTCTCCTGGGGTGGAGCTGACGGCTGGTTGAGGAGAAGGTCATAGGGAGATGTTGCAGTTCTCACCAAGGTCAAGATGTGGCTGTTTGAGAGTGGTGAGGAAGATGCAGAGGATGAGAAGAGTTGGGATGTCAGTCCAGGTCCTCATCAGGCTCTCCGGCATGAGGGCATCAGTGTCAGCTGGCTGAATGTCTGTTCATTTGTTCCATTATTTAAATTTAAATTCTGGGGCATCTGACTGCCCTTTCAATCCCTATCAGCTGCTACTGAATTTCTCAGTGACATCATCCGCCCTGAGGTTAAAGCATCTGGTCTGGTGGTCCCCACCCTGATTTTCTTGCCTTTTATCCTTATGGGGGCGAGGGTGGTATTACTTCACTCTGAGTTTGTCAGGGTGGGGAGAAGTGACTTGTTTATGTCAGGGCTATGCCTGGTGACCATATTGGAGTGCTCTGTAGGCATGTCTAATGAGACTGCAGGTTTCAAAATGTAGTTTTTTTGTTTTTTTTTTTTTTTAAGAGAGAGAGAGAAAGAGAATTTTTTTTTAATATTTATTTTTTAGTTTTCAGCGGACACAACATCTTTGTTTGTATGTGGTGCTGAGGATCGAACCCGGGCCACACGCATGCCAGGCGAGCGCGCTACCACTTGAGCCACATCCCCAGTCCTCAAAATGTAGTTTTAAAATGGAGTTGCTTATGCTAAGATCCAAGGCCATCTTCACACCCAGTTCGGAAGGGGGTGCCCCACTTCGTTTCTCCTCTGCTATGTCCTTGTTCCCCTAACCCAGTAAGTCAGAAGGAACAGGGAACATTGATTCTCATTTTTTAACACCTTTTGAAAAAGTACTTTCTGTTATTATTTTGGAAACTTTTTTGTGACACACAGGACTCATTTTGCTCCCCATCTTACTTTGGGAGACCCCAAGATTGAGCTGTGGGAGTTGAACCCAGATCATGGCTGACCAGTAGGGTGGGCCTGGGCACCCTGGGCAGAGTTGGGGCTTGGCAAGAGATCCCAAGGCCCTCTGAGCTCAGTGGCATGGGAGTGGGGACCTGGAGGTGGGATGGAGGGGTGGAGGAAGCTGCTATCCTGCTTGTTCTCTACCTTTTAGATTCATCTATCTGTGAGGTGATTTTCCAAATACTTTGAGGCCTCAGCTCTTGTTTGCTTGCCCAACACCGGGCCCTGGGGTCTCTGACTTGTTGTCAGGCCCCTGCCCAGTTCTTCGCTGTTTGGGCTGTTTGTAGAACCAAAACTTCCTCATCTGGCTCTCTGCGCGGAGAGCAGGAAGGAAGTGCTGGCACCAGTCGGGTGCAGCACACAGAAGGCTGGCAGCCTGCTGGTCTAGCTCCAGGCCCAGGTGGCTGCAAGTTCCAGGATGGATGACTCAGGTAAACTGTGCTGGACAAACAAACCAGCATCCTCACCCCAGCAGGATGATCCTGTAATTAGCCCTCCTGTTGTCATTGTACCACCACCTCCTGAGGGTGGCCTTGCTGGCACAGATCCAGGACACAAGGAGATCGGCAGGAATGTGGTTACCTTGGTTTGTGTTTTGTTGCCCAAGGTACTTCTACGGCTGGGCTTGAAGCTGAACCACCAGCACCTGCACTGTCTGACGGGGTGGAAGCTGCAGAGCTAAAAGATCCCTACCCAAGGCCAATCCGTGGAGGAAATTCTAGGCTATCACTTTTTCCTAATCCCAACATTTATTGTTTCAGCACTTCCTTCTCTCAGGAGACCCCCAAGGCCAGGCAAACTAGAGGCATTTGGCCAGAGACAACTGGGTTTAAACCAACAGGTGTGTGTGCCACTAAGGCAGGTGCACCATGCCTGCCTCATTGAAATAGTACTGAACCTCTGAATGAGCACTACAGTATGCTAGCTACTGCTCTAAGCACTTCAATCTCTCATTTATTTTTATTTTCTTTTCTTTCTCTCTCTCTTTTTTTTTTTTCTTATAGTACTGGGGTTTGAACCCAGGGGCATTCTCTCACGGAGCTACATCTCCAGTCCTTTTTCTTTTGAGACAGTCTTGCCAAGTTGCCAAGGCTGGCCTTGAACTTGTGATCCTCTCACCTCAGCCTCCTAAGTGGCTGGGATTACAGACATGGGTCACTGTGCCTAGCTCTCATTTAGTTTTCAAATACCCTTATGACACAGCTACTAGTATTGTTTTTGTTTTACAGATGAAGAAATGGAAGTACTGGGTTGTTGGCCTAGAAGTACATGCTGGTGACCATCAAGTCCAAGATTTTTTTTTTTTTTTTTAAGAGTGAGAGAGAGGGAGAGAGAGAGAGAATTTTAATATTTATTTTTTAGTATTTGGCAGACACAACATCTTTGTCTGTATGTGGTGCTGAGGATTGAACCCAGGCCGTACGCATGCCAGGCGAGTGCGCTACCGCTTGAGCCACATCCCCAGCCCCTCAAGTCCAAGATTTGAACCCAGGGTACTAATCTAATGCCTGCTTGCTCCATCTGCCAAACCACCTGGCCTAAGGCTGGCACTCTTACCTCTCACAGAATATTGCCTTTTTTCTGCTCTGTCATCCTTGCTGTACAACAGGCAGGGGTCTGATCATGGAACCCCAGGACTCTAGGCCTGGCACAGCCACACCCACTCTGCGATCTTGGCTGCATCTCCCCACTCTGACCTTCGGATTCATTGTGGAATTCAGGGGAGTTAGGTCACATAGTCTTTTCAACTGATTCCAGAACTATGGCTCTACAGGGCTGGAAAGGGCACTGAGGAAAGGCCCCTCCCTCCTTCCATGCACAGCCCCATTGGAAGTGTTTACTCCTGACAATCAAGGGAAGCTTCATGGGCACTGGAGTAGGACGGTGATAAACTCTGACCTGGTGCCACTGACTAATGGAGCAAAGCTGCTTCCCCACTCCATACCTCAGTTTCCCCACTCCATCTAGGGAGATAATGATCTCTCTGTACTCAGTGCTACCATGAGTCAGAGTTAATTAGTATTAGTCACAGACTTTGGAATCCTCATATGCAAAGGGTCACCTGCCAGGTCTAAGCAGCCCTGTGGCCATGATGACACACCATACTGGCCTGTGCCCCTATGAATATGTCCTTGAAACTTCATTACTGGTTTGCTTAAATTTGTGAATTGGCCTGGAGGTGACCTGGCCCTGGAGTGACCTAGTCTAGAGTGCTGGTGCTGAGAAGGGGGCAAGGATGACATCTTGAGAGGGCTGCCTCAGAACTTTCATGTGTGCTGATGGCTGCCAATGGCTTATCTTCCCCTGGGTTTCTTTTTTAGCTGACTTTCTAGTGAACATGGTCCTTACCCTTGCCATTCATGCCTCTATATCCTGGATGCAGGGTCCTAACCCCAACCTTCAATTAAGGGAGATTTTCTCCCCCTTCTCTGGCTCTTCAATAAATATCCAATCTTTCCATATGGATTATCTTAATGCTTTCAATCTCTCTTTTTCCACCACTGGATTAGCCTATGGTTGACACTAGGCATCTTCAGACTCAGTTTAAGCAGGGCTAGGAAGGAAGACCTATAACAGAAATAAGGACAAAGTAAGAATGATGCAGAAATGAGGATAAATCATTTGAAAAGTCAGTGCTGTATTGCCCAATACTGTTGATGGTGATTGGTATGAAATGGGGAGGTCAGGTTTGTCTTGCCTCCGCAATTTAAGCTAAGAAGTCAGGCATGGAGCACTGGGGGCATCTAGTGGCTCTGGCTGGTACTGCTAGCATTAGTGCTTGGCACTAAAGCCCCATACCTGACCTTGCTTGAATCTCAAGTAGGCTACAGAGACATGGGAGATGGCATGATTGTTAAGGGGAGATTTTCTAGCCACTTCATATCTGGTAAGTCATATTTACCTTGACATGTAACTTCTCTGGCTCTATAAGAGTCTCACGTTTGGTTTCATTCATCCTTTCCCCACCAGAGAAAGTGCAATGTAAGGTTATGGAAGACCAAGACCATGACTACAGGTAGGTGTTAGAGCAGACAATCAGACATGTCAAGAGAAAGAAGGGATGATGATAATGGGCTGAGGTTATGGCTCAGTGCTTGTCTAGCACATGTGAGGCACTGGGTTCGATCCTTAGCACTACATAAAATAAGTAAAATTTTGTCTATCTACAACTAAAAAAAATGTTAAAAAAAAAGAAAGAAGATATGACAAATGATGCTGTCCAAGCCTAAACTGAAGGATTAAGGGAAATAATCTTGTTCCATGTATATAACAAGTTAGGCCATTTCTATTTTCCTTATTATAGTAAAGAACATATAAAAAATTTACTATTGTAAGCTGGATGTGGTGGTGCACACCTATAATCCCAGCCGCTCTAGAGGCTCAGGTAGGAGGCCAGCCTGGGCACCTTAGCAAGATCCTGTCTCAAAATAAAATACAAAAGTTTGGGGATGTAACTCAGTGGTAGAGTGCTTGCCTCACATGTGTAAAGTCCTGGGTTCAATCTCCAGTACTGCCAAAAAAAAAAAAAAAAAAAAAAAAACTAAGATCATCCTTTTTTTTTTCTCCAGGCTTTGCACATTCTAGGCAAATGCTCTACCACTGAGTACATCCCTAGTCCCCACCTTAGCAGTGTTAACTATATGTGTATTGTGCAACAGATTTCTAGAACCTTTTCATCTTGCAAAACTAAAATTCTTGTGTATAGTAGGCAAAAGATCTACTACCAAGCTACAACCCCAGCCTTTGTATTGTCCTCTTGTCATGGTTGTTTTTCACATATATCACAAAAAGTTGTCCACATTGCTGCATGATCAATTACAATGATCATTTTAATGGTTTGAATTAGATTCCACATACATATTCTGTAATCAACTGTTTTAGATGTTTAGGTTGTTTTCAATTTATTATCAGTAACAGTGTATTAAGATCATCATACATATGCCTTTTTTCTTTTGAAATATATCCTTGGTCAGGAGGCATTAAGAATAGTGTTAGGAACACAAGCTTTGGAGAAAGATGGCTTGAGTTTGAATCCTGGCCCTCACCTACTGGGTAGGTGACCTTGAGCAAAGTAATTAATTTATGCTTTAACTTCCTCATTTGTAAAAAAGGAATAGTAATTGTACCCACCTCATAGGATTACTACCAGGCTGCAGGGCATGGTGGTGAATGCCTGTACTCCTACAAACTTGGGAGGTTAAGGCAGAAGGGTCACCAATTCCAGGTCAGTCTCAGTAATGTAACAAGGCCCTGAGAAGCTTAGTGAGACCTTCTCAAAATAAAAAATAAAAAGATCCTGGAATGTAGCTTAGTGGTAGAGCACCCCTGGATTCAATCTCCAGTACCTCAACAAGAAATAAAAAATAAATAAACAAGGGCTGGGGTTGTGGCTTAGTGGTAGAGCACTTGCCTAGCATGTGTGAGACACTGGGTTTGATCCTCAGTACCACATAAAATAAATAAAACAAAGGTATTGTTATTGTGTCCATGTACAACTTAAAAAAATTTTTTTTCAATAAACAAAATTTTATTTTGAGGCAGGGGTCTTGCTAGGTTGTTCAAACTAGCTTCAAAATTATCTACCTCCAGAGTAGCTGGGATTACAGGCATGTGCCTCTGTATCTGGCTTGGAGGTGAATCTTGGATCCCTTCTAGGCCACTCATTTTAGGCTCCTATTTCCATACCCTTGAGGACTTTGCTGACCTGCCATGGGAAATAGTTTTCCTCTATCCGCCTTCTGGGATATCAGTAGCTAGCAGATAGAGTACAGGAGGCTGACAAGTATATTCTTAGAATGATTTGAATCTTTAATAAAAGACTAAATTTCCAAAGGTCCAGAGGCCTTTATATAGTCCCTTTTCTCTTTACCAGCCTCAGCTACACAACAGTCAATTCAATCAGAGGCACTGTGGATAGAAAGTACAAATCGCTGGCTGGGGATGTGGCTCAAGCGGTTGCGGGCTCGCCTGGCATGCGTGCGGCCCGGGCTCGATCCTCAGTACCACATACAAACAAAGATGTTGTGTCTGCCAAAAACTAAAAAATAAAATATTAAAAAAAGAGAAGTTATTAGGGATGGGGTTGTAGTCAGTGGTGGAGCACATGCCCCTCAAGTATGAGGCACTGGGTTTGATCTTTTGTACCACATAAAAATAAATAAAATAAAATTTAAAAAAAGTAGAAATCGCTACAATTGTAGCCAGGGAGCAATGAGAGAAAAGAGAACATGGCTAAAGATGGAATGAATGGTCTCTCATTAAAGGGCTCAAGTGTAATACTCTTTTCTGAGAGCATGGGTCAACTGACCCAGATGACAGCTATAAAAAGCCAAAGAAAACTGAGAATAGGAATATAACTAAAAATAGAAAGGCAAACTGGAGGAGGAAGCATCTGCACTTTTGTTGTTGGTCAAGCTGCACATGCAGCTCTTAGTGCCTAAGAAGGGATAGGGTGGAAGGGATAGAAAGCTGGTTTGGAGGCAGCCACAACTGATCTGAGTGTAATGAGTTCACAAGGAAGTCCCCCTAAAGCCCCCCCACCCAAATGCCCCACTTGCAAAGTCTATTTATTAAACATCTAAAAAGAGCTAAGATGCTTCCATCCCATGAGTGGTTGTAAGGTATTTCTATTGTAAGAGGAAGAATTCAACTTTGAGCTTGGGAAAGGAAAGTCAGAATCATAGTGCTTTATTTTATTTTATTTTTTGTTGAGAATTATAGTGCTTGAAGATCATCCCAGCTGTACTGTAACAGAAAGAACATGAGGCTGGAAAGAGCAAGTGAAGTGCAGCTCTGCCATATTCTAGCTATGGCAGAGCTAGTTATTAAATATGAGATTCAGTCTTCCTCTCTGAAAAAAAAAAGTTGATTTGGATGAGAATTCCAACTTTTATTGGAATTCTAGAGGCTCAGTGAAAAAAAATGAAAGAAGATTCTGAAGACTGGGATAACTGAGTAAAGAGAGGGGGCTCTAAATAACCTTGAATATTAGGGGGTCTTCAAGATACCTTATCACTGAGACCATGCTGCAAAAGAAGGTGCTGGTCTGGGAGGCAAAGAGGAAGGTTTTGAAATTTTTGTTTACTAGGAGGGAACAAATTAACCCAGATTACACAGTATCCCATAATGTACTTATTGTAGGTAATACAAGTTAGCTACATTTCTTAACAGGTTGACTTACAACATCTTTGTAGAAAATTAAAGTCTTGGTTTTCGTTGCTATGACAAAATTCTGTAGACATCATATGCAGATTGGTTACTTCATAAAGAGATTTATTATTTGGGAGGCTGAGGCAGGAGGATCACAAGTTCAGGAGCAGCCTGGGCAACTTGGTGAGACTGACACTGTTTCAAAATAAAATAAAAATAGGGGTGGGAGATGTAATTTAGAGGTTGAACATCTGCATAGCATTTCAAGGCGCTAAATTCAATCCCAGGACTGCAAATAAATAAACAAACAAATAAGTAAATAAAAGTTTATTGAGCTCTTAGTTCTGGAGGTCTGAGGACACAGCACAGCATTAAATTCCCGTGAGGGGGCTCATGGTGGATAGCATTACATGGAGGGGTCATGTGGAAGGGACACACATTGGAAGAGGAAGCAAGAAAGAAGCAAGGAAGCCAAACTTATATCATAACCACTCATTCTTGCAGTAACCTAGCCAGTCCCAGGACAGTGTGAACTCACTCCTGTGAGGAAAGCATTAATTCCTCTTAATAGACCCAAATACCTCTCAAAGGTACCACCTGCCAATACTTCCACATTGGGGACCAAGACAGGCTGGCTTTAAGAAAACAATGTTGAGAGCTTCACTCTGCACAGCCCTATAGATGATGAGCCTTTGGACTGATGTTCCTTGTTTGTTGTTTTTGGTACAAGGGATTGATCCCAGAGATACTCAACCACTGAGCCACATCCCCAGCCTTTTTTTTTTTTTTTTATTTGATTTAGAGACAGTCTCATTGAGTTGCTTAGGACCTCAGTAAGTTGCTTAGGCTGGCTTTGAGCTCACGATCTTCTCACCTCAGCCTCCTGAGCAGCTGGAATTACAGATGTGTGCCTGGCATGTTCCTTGATTTCAACACATCAAATCATTCTCCCTGAACTGCAGAAAAGCATTTCAGATATACTGAATTTAACAGATTAAAAGTAAAACAACTATCTTCCCTTCCCACCTAGTTCTCTATCTTGATTGGTTAGGCCACAACTTGAAGATCACCTTTGATTTTTCTCCTTTTCCTTATACGCACACCAATCATGTTGGAGGCACTTCTGACATTTCTATCAAATCATGTTCTACTACCATTACGGGGCCACTGCCTACACACCTCCCTTAATCCTTCCTGACTCCCCTAATGCAAGATATTCAGAGGGACCAGAATTAGCTTTCGAAGAACGAATGTCATTCCTCTGCTCAAAAATTCCTCAAGATCTTCTTTCCCTACAGAACCAAGTCCAAACTTCCTTGTATAACATACAAGACTTCAAACTGGTCCAACTACCATTCTCTACCTCTTTCCTCTATTCAGCCCAAGTCTCTAGTCATTAGCAGAACACCTGCAGTTTCTGGAACATGTCCTACACTCTGCTTATTTGCTCAGTGTTCCTTCAACCTCTAATGTCCTTTTTTTATTGAATGTCCACCATTTGTCACAGGTATTGTTCTACATGTTGAGATTAAAACTATGATAGACAAGGTTCCTGTTCTCATGGAGCCTCCATTTCTCACTACACTCTCAGGTGCAGTTCAAATCCACCTTCACTGAAATTCTCTGCAATTCCATAATGAACATTAACTCCCTTGACTTTTATACTTCTAGAGTATTTGGCACAGTTTGTCTTGTGTGACATCTGTATATCCAAACAACATTTTTATCTTCTGGCCCAGACTATAAACTTCTTGAAGATAGAAACTAGGTAGTCATTCATTTATGATGGCTCCCATGGTGCCTCAAACACACAGGAGACCCAATGTTTCTTTTTCTTTCTTTTCTTTTTTTTTTTTTTAAAGAGAGGAGAGAGTGAGAGTGAGTGAGAGAGAGAGAGAATTTTTTAATATTTATTTTTTAGTTTTTGGCAGACACATCTTTGTTGGTATGTGGTGCTGAGGATCCAACCTGGGCCGCACCTGGGCTGCACGCATGCCAGGTGAGTGCGCTACCGCTTGAGCCACATCCCCAGCCCCTATATTAATGATTCTATACCACTCCTTAAGAACAATTATTACCTAGAAGCCACACATTGTGGCACATGATTTTAATCCTAGCTACCTGGGAGGCTGAGGCAGGAGGATTGCAAGTCCAAGGGCAACTTAGTGAGACCCTATATCCAAAATGATATAAAAAGGCTGGGTATGTAGCTCAATGGTAGAGTCCTTGCTTAGCATGCATGAGGCTCTGGTTTAATCCCCAGTATTAAAAAAGAAAAGAAAAGGTACTATGATCTACAGGCTCAGAACTTCTTGAGTGGATTTCTAATTCACATAGTCATCAGCCAGCAAATGATTTCCCATCCTGCACCAGAATTCTAATTTCTATAAACATCAGAACACTGCCCATTAGTCTCTAAGGAGGACCATGCAGACCAACAATGAACAGTCAAGCCATTTACCAATGTCAAAGGCAAGAAGAGCATTAGAAAAATAACCTGTCAGCCTCTACCTGACCTCCTCCAATGGAAAAAGTTTGATTAGGAGACAGATCAACAACTGTTTACCATTTTAAAAATTAGAATTAGAAATGATGAATTTCGGGCTGGGGATGTGGCTCAAGCGGTAGCGCGCTCGCCTGGCATGCGTGCGGCCCGGGTTCGATCCTCAGCACCACATACCAACAAGAATGTTGTGTCTGCCGAGAACTAGAAAATAAATATTGAAAAATTCTCTCTCTCTCTCTCTCTCTCTCTCCTCTCTCTTAAA
The DNA here is from genome assembly GCF_045843805.1 of Urocitellus parryii. Classification (NCBI taxonomy): domain Eukaryota; kingdom Metazoa; phylum Chordata; class Mammalia; order Rodentia; family Sciuridae; genus Urocitellus; species Urocitellus parryii. Next base: position 23,042,771 of record NC_135533.1, on the reverse strand, counting down.
AAAAAAAAAAAAAAAGAAATGATGAATTTGTAGCTCAGTGGTAGAGTACTTACCTAGCACATCTGAGGCACTGGGTTTGATCCTCAGCACCACATAAAAATAAATTAAAGAAAGAGGCGTGAGTCATATATGTAAGAAATTTAAAAAAAGAGGTGGGAGATTAAAAAAAAAAGAAATGATGAATTTAAAATCTGATAACATAAGGAGTTAAAAGTCTAAAGAGAATTATACAATACACAATCCTGATTTGGACAAATCAGATATATAAAGAACATGTTTAGAAAAAATAATTTTTTTTTTTTTTTTTTTTTGGTAGTGCTAGGGGTTTGTGCATGCAAGGCAAGTACTCTACCAACTGAGCTATAGCCATAGCCCAAGAACTTTCTTTTGGTGCTGGGAATCGAACTCAAAGAGTTTCATATTTACTAGGCAGGTGCTCTGCCACTGAGCTACAACTCAGCCTCACAATTAGGAATTTTGAATATAGATTGGTATTACATGATATTCATGGATAATTACTTTTTTTGTGTGGTACTGGGGAAACTCCAGGGGTGCTTTAATACTGAGCTACATCCCTAGTCCTTTTTATTATTATTATTTTTTTTAATTTGAAACAGGGTCTTTTTAAATTCCTGGGGCTGGCCTTGAACTTGTGATCCTTCTTTCCTCAGTCTCTCAAATCGCTGGGATTACAGGAATGTACCACTGCAACCAGCTCCCAGGGATTATTAATTTTTGTTTGGTGTAATTTGTAAGGGGAAAGGTGTATTTTTTAGAGAGATAAGCCAAAGTATAGTATGGATAAAATATTAATGTTATTTTCTTTAAATCACTTTAGTTTAAAAATAAAGATATAAACCAGATGTGGTGACACATGCCTGTAACCCCAACCATTTAGGAAGCTCAGGTAGGAGGATTTTGAGTCTGAGGCCAGCCAGGGCAACTTGGTGAGATTCTGTCTCAAAAAATTAAAAGGGTTGGGGACATGGGTCAGAGGGAGAGTGTTCCTAGGTTCAATCCCCAGTAACTATGAAAAAAAAAAAAAAAAGGCCAAGCATGGTGGCACATGCCTATAAACCTGACACCTGACTCAGGTGGCTGAGGCAGAAGAATCACAGGTTAAAGGCCAGCCTCAAGAAATGTAGCAAAGCCCTAAACAACTCAACAAGACCCTGCCTCAAAATAAAAAAGGGCTGAGGATGTGGCTTAGGGGTTGAGCACCCCTGAGTTTAATCCCTAGCAAGCCCTCCCCCCACCCCCCAAAAAAAGGTGAGCCATAAAATAAATCAACGTTACTAAAGTATAACATATCAGAGAATTCTTTCCAGCCTCTAACAGAATGAAACCACCTTGCTTCCAGTTTAAAAAAGACTATACCTTTTTGACTGGAATTACAAATAAATTTCAGGTTTTGTATCCACTCTGAGAACCCAGTTTGACTCTATTTTTGGGGGGGAGGGAAGGCAGTACTTGGGACTGAACCCAGTGATGCTCTAATGCAGAGCTATGTCCCTTGGCCTTTTTATTTTGACACAGGTTCTAAGCTGTGGAGGATCTTGCTAAGTTGCCCAGGCTGGCCTTGAACTTGCAATCTTCCTGCCTCAGTCTCCTGTGTAAAGGTGTGGGCCACCATGCCCAGACCACAGTTTAACTCTTGATAATATAACCTAAGATTTTTCCAGCCTACCAGGCAAGGGAGAAAACAATCTTGAGCATCGAAGCATCTTGGCAAATACTTTAATAACACACACTGTCAAATCCTGGGATATACAGTCCTTGAAACACTGCCCACACTAAAGCTGCTGAAATGCATGTTCCTGGGTCTTCCATCTAGTTTTGTAGCCTCACAGTCCTTTAATAGAACTGGGTTTGCAGTACCTTATCCTGTCCACATCCCCACAGGGAAATGGGTCTCCTGTTAAACATGCAGATCGTTGACGCTCACTACCTCTGCAATGGCAGGGGCTCTTTATGATTAAACCAGAATGGAGAAAAAGAGTATCAGCTGACCCAAAGAAAATTCAGGTTTTATTTTTCAAAAAGTCACTCTCATTTCAGTTTTCTCCAGGAACAGGGTAGAGTAGCTTCAGGATGAGCATAAAGATTCCCACTGTCGGAATATTCGGAATACTTTTCTTGATTTTTCAGAGAGACTCTATTGGTAGAAAAAGATTATTATTAGGATTAAATTCTTATATAGAGACAAATAACAAATAATACATAACAGTTTTATCTAACTAGACAACACAAAGCTTAAGGGGGCTGGGGTGAATGAGTTTGATGTTGGAAAAAAGTTTACACTAGGGCTGGGGATGTGGCTCAAGTGATAGCGCGCTCGCCTGGCATGCGTGCGGCCCGGGTTCAATCCTCAGCACTACATACAAACAAAGATGTTGTGTCCGCTGAAAAATATTAAAATTCTCAAAAAAAAAAAAGATGCCCACTTCTCTCCCTTTAAAAAAAAAAAAGTTTACACTATTTTTTTTTAGACTCTACAATATCAGAATCTATAAATTTCTTCTACAATGATCAAAATATATCTAGGACTGAATACAAACCCATTTTATAATATGCTATAATGTACAGTTAAGATTAAATGAAATCAAGAAGCCTTTGTTCTACTGTCAGACTGCTTTTAACAAACTGAGGCAACAAACATGGCTCATCATCTTTTCTAAGTGTCTAATCTTTCTATGTGATGATGACACTTCTGACCTACCATTAATAGAGCACACATTCATTTAGCATTTTTTAAAAAATTCATGATGTTCAAATGACCCAAGTTCATTATTTCTTGTGAACAGGATTCAAATTTACCTGGAACCTACCTACTTGGGATTAACAGTATAATCCAAGGCCAAGAAATAAACGTTGAATAACCCCTAAGAGTCTAAACTATGACCTTGACTTTCTCAGCTTCATTTTTAGCCAGCAGAGCTAAAAATAGGAAGACTCTCATTGCCACTAGATCATACCTATCAAGTGCTCTGAGATTCTGAGAAATAGTGTTACAGGAGACAAAGCAATTCATTAGAAGATAAAAGTTCTCGGTAATCAGAACACTTGGTTCTCTCTGTCTTTGAGATAATAAACAGCAGATATTTCACACAGCAAGAACTTCAGTAAGAGAAAAAAGAATATTTAGTAAGATGAGCCATAAAATAACCTCCAGTTTCTCATATAAGATGGCATTTCTACTGTTTTCCTTTCCTCTTTGTGGGATGAAATTTTCAATAAAACGAGGAGCCAGGAGGAAAAGTTTGAGCTCTGACTCAAGGAATTAAGGGAATTTAGTTTAGTAAAAAACTGAAAGATGGGGCTAGGGATGTGGCTCAAGCGGTAGCGCGCTCGCCTGGCATGCGTGCGGCCCGGGTTCGATCCTCAGCACCACATACAAACAAAGATGTTGTGTCCGCCGAAAACTAAAAAATAAATATTAAAAATTCTCTCTCTCTCTCTCTCTCCCTCTCTCTTAAAAAAAAAAAAAAAACTGAAAGAAACAAAGTTGAAAAAAAAAATAGTATAAACTTTTTCCAACATCAAGCTCCTTCACCATAGCCCCATCAAGCTTTGTTTCACCCAGTCATAGCAGCTGGTGGGAAGATTAAAAGACATGCTACTAAAAAGAATTCTAAGAGCCCCAGAATCCAGGGCCAATTATGAGGCCAACATTTTCTACAAACGAATGAAAAACCTAACTCTGTGTGGTTTCTTTTTGATATAACAGTAACAGAGGGAACTGTTAGTAAAACTGCCAAAATATTACTTCCTAAAGGTCTAGGTAGAGAGAACTTATGTGCAAATATAGATTTAATAACTCCAAATTGAATAGTTGGGCAAATATTTTTCTTTAAATAGCTTTACACAATTCCAAAAGTTTTTAAATTGAAAAGAAGTGATTTTTTTTTTCCTGCAAACACTTGGACACATTCATCTACATATTTTCTAAAGGCACTAATATACATTGTTCATTGCTGGGCTTTAAGCATCAGTACAAGCTGGGAGTGGCAGCATACTCCCATAATTCCAGCAACTTGGGACCCAGACTCAGCAGCTTAATGAGACCTGGTCTCAAAAAGAAAAAAGTAAAAATAAAAAGTGCTGGGGATGTAGCTCAATGATAGAGTGCCCCTGGGTTCGATCTCTAGTACCAAAAAAAGCATCAGTGCAGCTCCTTCCAGTGGCTTCCTAAGACCCTACAAAACCATGAATTTGGGAACACTGGCTGGCAGGTATTACTTTGCTTTGACCTTGGAGGGTGTAGAGATCAGTAACTTTTAGGCGAATATGAAAGTAAGTCCGCAAAGGGAAACAAAACAAAATAGTTCTTAACACTCCATTAGGGAATCATGGTGGACACTAAGGACACACATCACTCTCATTCTTGACGATGGCTTTGCATGTACCCACATTTGTTAACCACAGTAGCCATGACTGTGATGGCTAATGATGGTCCAACGCACATGCCTGACTGATACAGGGAGTAAAGAAACTGGCTTGGTGTCAGAGCACAGATCCAAAGGCTACGTTATCGGGCCAGGCTTCAAAGGCAAGTGACAGCAACTGATGGAGAAAGCAGCTGCGCTGCAACATGAGGCCACAGCAGCTGCCTATTCCTCTATTTCTGTTTCTGTATTACTTTTCCACTTTGAGTCATTTTATTTGAGAGAACAAAGAACTTAACAGAATTTGATGGAATGCCATATACTAAGCCGCAGAAAGACTGACCACTTCCATGCCTTTCTTTAGGATAAATCAGAATAAGTCTACAAGACTTAGGAAAGCTGAAGGCAGGCAGGGTGCTAATTATAGGACTAACTGCTACTGCTTATCCCATAAAGAGCAAGTGCTGCATACAAGCAGGGCAACAGCTTATCTCACCATGGAGTCTGTTTCAGCTGGCTGATTAGACTGTTTGTGGGCCAACAGGATGGTCAGCACTGTCTTCCAGCCCGGCTCTGCTGGGGTGCTGGCATCAAGCTCTGTTCCATCATTCTCCCTAGACTCTTTGCCTAGTGTGATATTCACCCAAGGGCACCAGTCTCTGTGCTGAGAGGTGGGATCAAAGAAGCTCCGGGAAGATGTGTCCTGAGGGAGGAGGAAGAGAGAGTGTTAATGAAGGGTAGATGCTATGTCTCTTCAGGGAGGAATATTATTATAGGCATATTATTAGTCATAAAGTCCAAAATCTCATAATTGTCCTCACTTCTAGTTTTAATGCTTTTAAATTCTGTCTTTTTTTATTTTCCTTTCAGTCCTTTTTTTTTTTTATATTTATTCTTTAGTTGTAGTTGGTCACAATATCTCTATTTATTTATTTTTATGTGGTGCTGAGGATCAAACCCAGGGCCTCACACGTGCTAAGCGAGTGCTCTACTGCTGAGCCACAACCCCAGCCCATTCCTTTCAGTCCTTTTGTGTTAAAACAAACTACCTTATCAGCTTTGTCCCCCCACCTCACTGCTGTACCATTAGCCTTAAATATTTATTACCTCTCCAGAGTCTACCCAAAGGAACAAATGACAAAACCCTTCAATCTTTTCCCTTTGGTCACCTATTTCATCTTTAACCCTATTCACGCAGTCTACCTTTAGCCAGAGGACCCGGGGTGATTCACGCTTGTGTCTCAGTGCTGCGTGGTGAGAGCACAGCCTGCTGTTTGTGCTCAGTGATGGCTACATGAGAAGGTGGACTCACTGAGCTGCTGGAAGAGCAGAGGCGAGCTCGTTTGGCTTTCCGGAGGGGACTGGAGGGTACTTCCAGGCCAGCAGAGTCTCCTGTTCCCATGCTTCGAGTCACTGGCCGGGTTCTGGTGGTGGGGCTGGCTGCCTCCGGCTCAGGCCGATCAACAGGACTAGAAGAATCCCAGCTCCGGGTTCGGGAGACAATGGGACTAGGGCTCTTTTCAACCTGAAGAGGAAATAAAGGAAAGTCCATGCATCACGTTGATGATTATGGCCAGAAGTATTTCTTAAAACATATGAAATCAAGTATTTTATAGTTTAAGTTATAAATATATTAGGTTTCAGAGAAAATCTTTAATTGGTACATTGAAAATAATTTAGTCTCCAGGATATATAAAAAACTCAAAAAACTTAACACCAAAAAAACAAACAACCCAATTAATAAATGTGCTAAGGAGCTAAACAGACACTTCTCAGAAGACGTACATCCGATCAACAAATATATGAAAAAATGTTCAACATCTCTAGTAATCACAGAAATGCAAATCAAAACTACTCAAAACTAAGATTTCACTTCACGCCAGTCAGAATGGCAGTTATCAATAATACAAACAACAATAAGTGTTGGTGAGGATGTAGGGGAAAAGGCACACTCATATATTGCCAGTGGGACTGCAAATTGGTGCAACTACTCTGGAAAGCAAGTCTTTCAGAAAACTTGGAATGGAACCACCATTTGACCCAGCTATCCCACTCCTCATATATACCCAAAGGACTTAAAATCAGCATATAGCTAAATTGTGGAAGCAACCTAGATGCGCTTTAAGAGATGAATAGATAAATAAACTGTGATACATACACAAACACACACACACACACACACACACTAAAATATTACTCAGCATTAAAAGAGAATAAAATTATTATATTACTCAGCATTTGCAAGTAAACGAATGGAGTTGGAGAATATCATGCTAAGTGAAGTAAGCCAATACCAAAAATCTAAAGGGCAAATGTTCTGTCTGATAAGTGGATGCTGATCCATAATGGGGGAGGGCATGGGAAAAATGGAGGAACTCTGATTGGGCAAAGGGGATGAAGGGAGCAGAGGGTATGGGGGTAGGAAAGATGGTGGAAGGTGATGGACCTTACCCTAGGCACATGTATGACTGGTGTGAAGCTACATTGTGTACAATCAGAGAAATGAACAGTTGTGCTGCAATTGTTTACAATGAGTCAAAATGCATTCTTCTGTCATATGTACCTAATTAAAATAAATACATTAAAAAAAAAGAAAGAAAATAATTTAGGCTGTCTGTGGTTACATATGACTATAATCCCAGTGACATGGGAAACTGAGGCAGGAGGATTCCAAGTTTGAGGCCAGCCTTAGCAACATAGCAAGGCACTAAGCAATTGAGACCCTGTCTCAAAAAAAGGAGGGAGTGTAGGGTGGGGGATGTAGCTCAGTGGTAAAGAGTCCCTGGGTTCAATTCCCCAGTACAAACAAAACAAAACATTACTAAAAAATTATTTGGAGGGCTGGGATTGTGGCTCAGTGGTAGAGCGCTTGCCTAATATGGGCAGGACCTGGGTTCGAGTCTCAGCACCACATAAAAATAAAGGCATTGTGTTGTGTCTATCTACACCTAAAAATAAATATATATAAAAAATTATTTGGAGCAGTGTGCAGTGACACAAGCCTATAATTTCAGTGACTTGGGAAGCAGAGGCAGGAGAATCACAAATTCCAGGTCAGCTTCAGCAACTAAGTCAAATCCTGTCTCAAATAAAACAAAACAAAACAGAAGGCAATGTGGCTCCACAGTAGAGTGCTCCTAGATTCAATTTCTGGAACTACAAATAAATGAATAAAAATTTAGTTTCTGCCAGACACAGCAGTGCATTCCTGTAATCCCAGGTATTTAGGTAGCTGAGGCAGGAGGGTTGTAAATTAAAGGCCAACCTCAGCAACTTAGCAAGACCCTGTCTCAAAATTTACAAAAAGGGGCTGGGCTTATGGCTCAGTGGTAGAACGCTTGCCTAGCATGTTTGAGGCACTGGGTTCGATTCTCAGCACTGCATATAAATAAATAAAGGACCATTGACAACTAAAAAATATTTTTAAAAAAATTTACAAAAGGGCTAGGGATAAAGCTCAATGGGTACTTACCACCCTGGGTTCAATCCCCAATACCACCACCAAAAAAAAAAAAAAAATTCTTTTAGTTTTTGAATTGCCTACATAAGTACACTCTTCTAAGAATACTATATTTCTTTATTGAATTTCTATAACAAATTTAGCTTCTCAATTGATGAACAGAAAAATGACATAATACTCTGATCAATATGGCCAGAAGTGAAACCTACCCACCAATTTTCCACTTTCTACCACCAACACTTTTGGCAACAATGTCTTTAAAATGTCCACCTCACACAAGTTAAGTCAATACCTGCTCTGAGCCTGGGGAAAATGTGGCATCCTGGCTCCTGGTCATCATCCTCCGAGGCGATTCAGGCACCAGAGGGAAGCGCTCTGGACGACCTTCAGGGCCTGGGACTGGAGAGTTGGTTGGGCCAAAGGATGTATCCAGGTCAGTCATGGATGATTCGATCTGCTGGAAGCCCCAGAGCCCCACCTTCCTCATACACTGTGAACATGTTATCAGGGAGAGCTGCATGGGTTCCAAAGCAGAACTAGGAAGAAATGGAAAACAAGCTGGGTCTTTCTGAAGGATAACACTTCTATGTGACCAAGTGTAATGTGAGTATGGTTCATCTCAACAAAAAAATCTCAGTGGTTCAGGGAACTGGAAACCATGTCCTTACATCCTCTGATCTGAGGACAGTCATCTTCCTATGTCTCTCCATCACCTCTTACATTATTTCTTGTAGAAAGGTCTGCAGGTCTTGGTGTGCTCTCTATGGCAAGGCTATGTAGGAAGTACATTTTATAAAATTGTCCTGTCCCTCTTTAAACTTTTTCCTAATCTACCAAAGAAAGCATATCAAAGGTAAATCAAACCAGGCATGGTGGTGCATGCCGGCAATCCAAGCAATCTGGGAGGCTGAGGCAGGAGGATTGCAAGTTTCAGCCAATCTCAGCAACTTGTTAACACCCTGTTTCAAATACAAAAAATCAAAAGAGACACGGCTCAGTGGCATAGCACTCACCTAGGGTGTGTGAGGCCCTGCCTAGCTTTGCTCCCCATTGGGGGCCAAAAAAAATTTTGTTTCAAAAATCTTCTATCTCAGAGGCAGTCTCTGCCAAATTGAGCAGTTAAAACAACAACAACAACAACAACAAAAAAACACATCAGCATAGGGCAAGGGGATACCAACTGGTGTTTCCGAAATTTTAGGGGATGCTGGGGACTGAACCCAGGGTTTTTTGCACATGCTAGGAAAGTGTTCTATCTGGTTACACTTGCATCCCCCACCAATCTCTGGTAGTTTTTACTCAATTACACTGCTTTTTCTTTCTAAAAATAGCTTATTTTCTATTTTCAAAAAGGCACTGCTTATAGGAATATACCTAGATAGTTACAGTACAAGAAACAAAGTTCAAGTGTGAACACAAGGAATCCCCAAGTTCTAATTCTCTTTGTTACTAATTCTTATTATCTATCCCGCACCCATCCCACTCCTCCCCTCACTTTTCTCTTGCTTCTGTTTTCTCACTGGAAACATCATGTGATTTCCAAATACTATAAGTGAATGATATACATATGGGTGTATGCCATCATCACTGCTTATGCCCTCAGGCAAAATTTGCTGACTGACCTACATGCCCAGCCACACAGAGAGAGAACACAAGCAGTGATGTGGACTTGGATGTCGGAGCCTAACTTGCTTGGAGTTTTTCTCTCTTCAGTTCGGTGATCAAGTTCATCTTCAAGCAGGTGTAACAGAAGACTGATCTTGTCTTCTGTCAAGCACTACAAAGAAACCAAGATAAAAAACCTTCAAGTTTCTACCATTATACAAAGAAAAATCATTCATATGATGTACTTATATGGTACAAGGCAAAAATCAGGGGAAAAAAATGACAAATATGATGAGACTGACCTCATAGAGAAGATTTATTTTAGGCAGGGCTAGGAATCACACAGCAGCTTTATTTTTCTCCTATGGTCCTAGGGATTGAACCCAGAGGTGGTCTGCTAGTGAGCCACATTTTTTTTTAAAATTTTGAGACAGGGTCTTACTCGGTTGCTGAGGTGTCCCCCAAAAGCTCATGTGTGAGACAATGTAAGAGAACTGATTGGGTCATAACCTTAACCCAATCAGTTAATTAATCCCTGATGGGATTAACTGATGACTGGATATGGGTGGGTGTGGTTGGAGGAAATAATTTATGGGGTCATGGCTATGGGGTATGTATTTTGAATCTGCAGAGGAGTCTCTCCCTCTCTGCTTCCTGATCATCACGTGAGCTGGTTCCCTCTGCCACACTGTCTTCCACCATGATGTTCAGTCTCACTGGAGCCCTGAGGAATGGAGCCAGCTATCTATAGACTGAGACCTCTGAAATTGTGAGCACTTCAAATAAACTTTTCCTCCTCTATAGTTCTTCTGGTTTGGGTCCTTTAGTCACAGTAGTGTAATAGATGACTAAAATAAGCTGCTATTTCCTATAATATAGCTTTTCCTCACAGCACTAACAGGCTAATGAAATGGGATAGTAAATATGCAATTTCAAAGTACAGATGGGCCAGAGTATTTCAACACTTCTATTCACAGGAAGAGTTTATTACTTGACCTCTATCACTATGGAAAATTATATGCAAAAAATGATATGCAGTCACATGTCAGTGTCTTCTGTTAAGCAATATAAGTAACTAATCAAGATAAAATTAAATTTGCCACTTCAAGAATCATACCTAAACATTTAAGTGGAACTTATTTGCTTCAACCCTCAATAGTCACTTTCTGGTTGAAATCGAAAAGATCAGATGAGAAATGAATGAGTTGTTCTCTTCCTAACAATCTGCACCATTTTGTCATTAAAAGAATTATTTCATATACAAATGCTGATGACAAGTGGAGGTCACTACAACCTAGCCAAGAAAAACTCACCATAGTTTTCAAGTCCTCTGGCCTCAGGGAAGGAAGCTGGAGGTCCAAGTGACAAAGGTTTTGAAAACGATCTAGGAATTCACTAATAAGAACAGCAGGCTCATCTAATGGTAACATCCCAAATCGATCTATGGAAAAAGTAAACAGGAAGATGATATTGGTATACAAAATAAAAAAACACAGAGGCTCAAATAGGTGACAAAGCTTAGAGAACCAGCCTTTTATAACAACTACCAAGCTGTCAGATACATAACTTATTGTGAGCCAGGAAGGAAAAAAACCTATAGATAAACCCTATCTTCATCTTCATCTATGGAATCTGGTACACTGGCAAATGCACATTGAGGACATAAAGGTCTTGCTGAGGTACTTCCTAAGGAGACTAGGCTATTTGGCCAAGAATAATTAGTAGAACCCACAATTAATCAGCTCTGACGAAGAATGAAAATATATTTTGACCAGTCATGGTGGCCATGCCTGTAATCTCAGCAACTAGGGAGGCTGAGGCAGAAGGATCATAAGTTTGAGGTAAACTTAGTGAGATCTGTCTCAAATGAAAAATAATAAGGGCTGGGGACGTAGCTTAGTGGTAGTGACCCTGGGTTCAATCCCCAGTACCACCCTCCGCGACACACATGAGATTTCACGTGTCATCCTAAACTGATTATTTAAAAAGTATCCAGCAGGGCTGGGGATGTGGCTCAAGCAGTAGCGTGCTCGCTTTGCATGCGTGCAGCCTGGAGTTCAATCTTCAGCACCACATACAAACAAAGATGTTGTGTCTGCCAAAAACTGAAAAATAAACATTACAAATTAAAAAAAAAAAAAAGTATCCATCAGCTAGGGATGTACCTAGGATCACCTGCAGAGCACTTACAAGGCCTTCCCTGGGTTTAATCCCCAGCATCACCAAAAAAATAAATAAAAAGAATAAAAATATTTAGCAGTGATGATTTCAAGGGTGTACACATATGTCATATGTGAAAACTTACCAATTTGTATCTCTAAATATTTTAGTTTATTTTGTATTAATAGTAACAGTAGCACTTCTGTCCAATAATTATAGGCCTCATTAGCAATCAGATTTTGGTCTCTAATACTATTCTAATGCTAGTAAAAGGATCAAGCTCTTGAGAGAGCTGCTGATTTCACATTGTGGGGTAGGGAAAATAAATCAAGTTGTATCCAGAATAGAAGTCTGCTGCTGCCAAGCAGGATGCTTTCAAGAATGTTAGAGAAAATGTTGAAAGTTCAGAAGAGCCAGTTTAAAGGAAATCAATCCATTATTTCCAGCTATGAATACCTTGAAACTCAAATAAGAAAATAACTTATAATTAAAATAAAATGCTTTTGAAAGGCTATGAATTCTTAATGATATGCAAACAAATACAATACAAACAAGCATAAAAGAGTAACATTTTTTTGCCGTCCTAGGACTGAACTAAGGCACTGCTCAAGCTAGGCAAGTGGAGTGGCTCCACCACTGAACTACATCCCCAGCCCTTTTTATTTTATTTGGAGACAGGGTCTACCAAAGTAACCCAGTCTGGCCTTGAATTTGTGATCCTCCTGCCTTAATCTCCTAGACTAAGATCACAAGTAGCTGGAATGACACATATGCACCACTGCACCTAGCTAATTGTTAATTTTAAATCAATTTTAGTAAGTAGGAGAGCACTGATGTATTGAGTACTTTTTTCTGTTAAGTACATGTCTCTTGCTTCTCTGTAGGATGTCCTTGTGGGAATGGTGGACTGAGAACCTCTGAAAATCCTGTCTCCTATAAAAGCAATAAGAATGTTGGCAAAATTGTAACAATACTTTCTTAGCATTCTCAAATTTAACCAAAGGCTTGCAATAATCTGGGAAGTGTTTATTCAAGAAAAAATGGCAGAATCTTGATAAGAATAAAGGCTCTAGTCAGCTTGGAAAATGAACTTATGGCATTTTAATTTGTATTGTTTCCATCCTTCTTTCCCCAGCTTAGATCCTCCATATAGCCCAGAAAACCAAGAGTTCCACAATCATGGTGCAAATCAGCAGCTTAACAGCCTTGGAAGAGGACATTGGGGAGCTTTGCTCCTCCAAAGCCCCATCTTAGAGACTGTTATTATACGATCTAACAGTACATGAAAAATCATATTGGCCCAGTGAAATCAGTAGTACAGCACTTGTCTAGCATATGAGAAGCCTTCTTTTCCTGAGAATGGTTTTTATGAACAGTTGTTTTAAGCAAATATTTAGCATCATAGTTAAACCGAGGCAACCAAGGGCTGGGGATGTGGCTAAAGTGGTAGCGTGCTCGCCTAGCATGCGTGGGGCACTGGGTTAAATTCTCAGCACCACATAAAAATGAAATAAAGATATTGTGTCCACCTAAAAAAATAAATACTTTAAAAAAAATGAAGAATCACTTAAAAAAAAAAAAAAAAAACTGAGGCAACCAAAACAGTTGGGGGCAAGCAACAAACGGACCACAAACCTTAAAATGAAAAGTTGGGAACTGAGATGGCCATAGGAGGGTTTGAAAAGCTCTGACACACTCCTTGGAATCTGAGATATGTGAATGTATAGGGCTGTACATAAGCTCAGGAAAGACCTAAAAAGGCCCTAAGCTCTCATCTATGGCTGAGTTCGTGGCTCTGTGCAAGGAGGAAGTGAGACCTAATGCAGATTTGCAAACTGCTTGCTTGACCACTTGACCCAAAGCACAGAGTTCCTTGACAAAGACTGGGGGACTTATTGTTTGTAAGCATTTAAGGAAATCTCTGAACAAATCATCATCTAACCAAGCAGAGACTTCAGCAACACCTATGATAAAGAAGATGTACTTTAAAGAATCAGCTCAGAAAAAGTAACTAAACAAACAATAAGTAATAACAACAAACACTGGTGGTGGGGGGGGTGGATTTCCAAAGTTGACACATCATGAAACATAGGTAGAAATTTAAAACGTTCAAAAAACTAAAGGAAAGCATGAGAATGATATCTTACTAAATAAAGAATAGCAATAAAGAGAAAAATTAGAAACTGTGAAGTTGGAAAGTATAACTAAGATACACACAACCCCCTCTCCCCCAAAACACACATAAAAACAAGCAAGGTTAAATGGTTTGAAACAAAGATAGAAAATGTTGGCATTATGTGGGTCTGGGTGGTAGAAATCTTGTCTATATTTGAAAATTTTCAAAATTTTAGAAATTATTTTAAAAGTTAAAAAATGAAAACAAAGGAATACTTTCTTTTTCTTTTTCCCAGTACTGGGGATTGAACCTAGGGCCCTGCATGATGTGCTAGGCAAACATTCTACAATGAGTAACTGAAAGTGGTACTTGCTATTTTTCGGGGTGATTAAATCAAATTATTTAAAGTCATCTCAAATATAGTTAGCCCTCAAAATCCATGGGGTCTGCATCCTAGATTCAACCACTGCAAAAAAAAAAGGAAAAAAATCTGTACTGAGCAGGTACAGACTTTTATAACAACTATTTGATACAGTATATTCTATTAAGTAACATAAGTAATCTAGAGATGCTTTAAGGTATATAGGAAGAAGAAAGTAGGTTTTATACAAACACTATGCCATTTTATATAAAGGCCTTGAGGATCTGCAGGTTTTAGTATCAAAGGGAGTTTTAGAACCAAGCATTCATGGATAAAATGGACGACTATAATCACATATGTCAAAATACATGCCATCAATTAACTTAATTTATTTATTCATTTTGTGATAGTGGGGATTCAACTCAGGGCTTCCTATATGCTAGGCAAGTGCTCTACCACTGAGGTACATCCCCAGTCCTTTTATTTTATTTTGAGACAGGGTCTTGCAAAATTGCTCTGACTCTCCTGAAGTTGTAATCCTTCTGCCTCAAGCTCCTGAGTAGCTGGGATTACAGGTGTGTGCCAATGCAACCAGCACCATCAATTTAAGGAACATTACTTTACTAAGGAATCAGGTTACAGGCTGAAGTGTGTTTCAAAGGTAGAGTGCTTACCTAGCATGAGTGAGACCCTAGGCTTGAACTCTAGCACTACAAAAAAAAAAAAAAAAAAAGTAAAATTAAAATAAAAGGAAAAGGTATAGATTTTAAAAATCAAGTAATGTTTAACAATAAAAAGGCACATGTTCTGATGACCAGTGGCTTAGGTTTGGCAAAATTTGGGAAAAGAAACCAGGTCCCAAGGCCCTTCTAATCATTTTCTAATTTAGTGTTTTGTGTGATTGCTATAATACTAAGAAAGCAACAGCAAAATCTTATGAAGGTAAAAGAACAGAGAGGAAATGAAACCCATCATGAAAACGTCTTAACATAATAAGCTTAAATATGTTTCATAATTAATGTATTTGTATTTTGTTTATAAAGTGTTTGAACATATTCAAAATAATCAGCCCTAGTAAGTTAGTAAATGTCATTTAAATGTTTAAAGCAACTGTATAATTATTAGAAAAAAATTACCTTAAAAATTAATAGGTATGCTTAATAAATTCGAATTACAACATAAATAGTGTGCACATTCCTTTCTCCACATAAAAATCTCTTTTATGTTAAAGAACCAAACTAGGAATGGTGTAATTAAGAAGTTATATCTGAGATCTACTTAGGAGAAAGAATGAATAGGATACAATGGGTGACGATAGAAAAGGGTGGCTAAAAATGACTTCTGGATTTAGGACAAATGGATGGAGAGGTCAGTGCCATTTACTGAGCTGGGCAAAGCTTTGGGTATATGAGAAGAGTTCAACTTTGTGTAAGTTAAGTTCCAGGTACCTATAATAATAAGTGGAAATATTTAGAGAATACTTGAAAATATGAATCAAGTTCAAAAGACAGGTCTAGATAGGAATTAGAGGTCTTCAAGGTAGTAAAATTGTGAATGGGATCAAGAAAGCAATGTGTATAATTACAAGAGTTACAAGTTATGAACAGAGCACTGGGCAGACCCTATAAACTTAAACTCAGTGCACTGGGCAAGGATGGACTTCAGTCCTCACAGGGCTGAGCTATGCTATACAGTGATACAATTTAGACCAACAGTAGGAAATCTTTGTCATATGTTAACTCCATTTAGAAAGTGTCATCAGAGGTAGATAACAATCCACAGTCACTTTCAATTTATTTTATCCTCTTAGTAGTCATTCATGGAATATTCCTAGCCATTAGTGACCCTGGAATTAGCGTGAGCTGTCTTCCTAAAATAAAAAATATACCTACACTGCACTGTTCTATGGTCAAGGAATGACAAATACAGATGAACAGTTCTGCTTTGTAAACATGGGTCTGAAAAATTTTGTTCTGCTCTTAGTGAGATTCCCCACCAGAGGGCTCTGCTGTTGAAGCAATTTACTTAGCAGAAACATGTCTGCATAAACAACAAAATATTTCAAAATCCTAGCTGATACTGTATGTTTGGCTTATTATAAAGCACTCTGTGCACACATCAGTGGTTCCTGATTTCAGGGAGACTATGTCCTGCCATGGCCCTTACACAAAGGGGAGAGAAGACTAGGACCTGCCTTTCCACACTCTGTTGTGACACCATTCTTATTTGGGGTCCCGTGAGCCTCCTGTAACAACCAAAATGTATTTACCTCTAAAGAAGCTTTGGTAGAACCTGGAGCTACACAGTATATGGGAAAAGCAGAGTTTGGAATCAGATAAAATCATAGTTATGGTTCTCTTTAGTTTGTCTTAGGATCTCTGATTCTTAGTTTCCTCAATTAAAAAAGCTCAGTTGACGATATCTACATCCTAGGCCCTATGAAGATTAAATGGGATAATGTATACACATTATGCACTTAATAAGTGGTAAAATACATGAATACAGGGGTTGGGGCTGTGGCTCATTGGTAGAGCGCCTGCCTGGCACATATGAGGCACTGGGTTCGATCCTCAGCACCACATAATTAATAAAGAAAGAAAGAAAGAAAGAAAGAAATTGTGTCCATCTACAACAACAACAACAAAAAACCCTTAAAAACAGCATACTACAGGAACACAGCCACATTAATGTTTATAGCAGCCCAATTCACAATAGCTAAACTGTGGAGCCAACCTAGATGTCCTTCAGTGGATGAATGGGTAAAAAAAAATGTGGCATTTATATACAATGGAATATTACTCAGCATTAAAAAAGAACATAATCGTGATATTTGCAGGTAAATGGATGGCGATGGAGAAGATAATGCTAAGTGAAGTCAGCCAATCCCAAAAAATCAAATGCCAAATGTTTTCTCTGATATAAGGGGGGGTGACTCATAGTAGGGTAGGGAGGGAAAGCATGGGAAGATTAAATTAATTCTAGATAGGGAAGAGGGATGGGAGGGAAAGGGAAGGGAAAGGAGATTAGCAAGGATGGGTGGAATATGATGGACATCATTATACAAAGTACACTTATGAAGACTTGAATTGGGTGTCAACATACCTTATATACAGAGATATGAAAAATTGTGGTATATATGTGTATTAAGAATTATAATGCAAAAAAAGTACATGTATAATGGCATAAATTGACATGAACATACTTTATATACAGAGATATGAAAAATTGTGCTCTATATGTGTAATAAGGATTATAATGCATTCCACTGTTGTCATGTATTTAAAAAAATTAAAAAACAAATGAATGCAAGTTCTTGAAAAGCACAAATAGAAGAAAAAGAAAGATTAGGTTTCTTTCTTTCTCTCTCTCTCTCTCTCACACACACACACACACAAACACACAAAAGGACAACACTAGAAATGCAATGACCCAGAAGATATAATAAATGAGAATTCTCAGAAATAAGTACCTGGAGAGGGGCTGTCTGGCCAAAAACAGAACTTCTCATGGGCAGTACACAAGGATTTCTTCAGCTCAGCACATCGTTCCTTATCTGAAATCCACACAGGTAGCAATGCCTTAAAAAAACACTGTATAGATTCAAAAACCAAAAGCCTTAAAGAGTACAAATACAACTACAAATAGAAACAACTAAGACAATTTAAAAATACACAAAAATAGTAGAAATATTTCATCTTAACATTTTCCATGAAAAAGCTCTAAACTGTTATCCTAAAATCAACAAATAAGATATATCACTTAATTTACAAGGCTGGGCGTTCCAAAGTGTGAGACTTCAGAAAGTACTTTGTCTAAAAGTATAAATTTTCAAATCAAAAAGTAAACAGACTGCCATCAGCTACCTAGAATACATGAATTCAAGATTCAAGTCCACTCTAGGGTAGCTTAATTTTTTAAAAAAGTAATGAATGAAACTAACAATTAGGGTGAAGGCAACTGCAAATTCACCTTATTATATATGGTGAAATATATTCTTTGCTCAAAGTGACCCTCCCAGACACACCCAGAGAAAAGCTAGTGTATCTTTAAAAGTAGAGGAAAACATAATCCGTGTTTTATACTTACATCTGTCAAAATCAAAAGCTGGCTGTAAACTGGCACAGAGAAAAGCTTGACAGCTGGAACACTTGAGCATATCACACTCAACTGTGACCCAACCATATTTTGCACAGACGAGTGGAGACAGCTCAGGGGGCTTCCCTGCCCATTTCAAAGAGTATTCATGTTAAGAAAAACAACACTGCAAGTATATTAACATGAATAAATCAGAAGTAAAACTCATTCTTAATTCATATAAGAATAAACACATCAAATTAAGGAGAAAAGCAGTAATACAAACGGTAAAGACCATTTTTAAAGCAGATATATGCTTTGCAGAATGAAGGTCATCTGAGTAATAAGCAAAGGGGGGAAAAAAGTTCCTAATTTTTTCTGTAGGAAGCTTCTGTATTTTATATGATTCAAAGGTTTTATAGCTTACCTATAGTCCTAACTACTTAGGAGGCTGAGACTGTCCTAGGCAACAAACATAGCCAAGACCATATCTTAAAAAAAAAAAAAAAAGGTTTCTTTTATTATCGGTTGTGGGGTGTAATATAGAAGCCATTCATTTTCATTTTATCTGAAATATTGGATACTTAAAAACACTAGTGAAAGCATTAAGACCTGTTTATGCAATAAGGGATGAGCAAAGTCAAAAAGGCAGAAATATCTTCTGCAACTTGTCTATGTCTTCCAATTGTAGCACATCCACCTTTACTTTCCAAAGAATAAAAGTGGTAAAATAATAATAGTTATTATTATTATTATCCCCCCCAAATTTAATTGTTATATATTGTGTGAGCATATATGATTTGAGGGTTATCAAGTCCATTTTATTCAGAGTACATGTGTTAAACAGCCAAGCATAGGTTAAGTCCTTAAACATTTATTGATCCTTATTATTCAACACTCACTTTTATAGATCCTTTTTAGACAGTCCTCATTTTATTCTATTTTATTTATTTATTTTTTTGTGGTGCTAGGAATTGAACCCAGGGCCTTATACATGCAAGGCAGGCACTCTACCAACTAAGCTATATTGCCAACCTTGACAGCCCTTATTTTATAAAGCACCAGGAAAAAAATAAATAAATAAATGATAATACATAAAATGTGAGGCAGGAAAGTTCTATAGTTTTATAAGAATTTTTTCCCCCCTCAGATAGGGTCTTGCTATGTTACCGACACTGGTCTTGAACTTTTTCTTCTTCTTCTTCTTCTTTTTTATTTTTTTTGGTGCTGGTGATTGAACCCAGAGGCACCTTACCACTGAGTTATAACCCCAGCCCTTTTTAATTTGTTATTAACGGGGTCTCACTAAGTTGCTGAGATTGACTTTGAACTTATTATTCTCTTGCCTCAGCCTCCAAAATCACTGGGATCACAGGCATGTACCACAGTGCTCAGCCTCTTCTTACTTCAGTTTTCTTAGTAGCTGTTATTATGGGCATGCATCACCATGCCTAGCATGATATGGACATTTGAAAAAGAATAAATGAAGACTAGAAAACAGAATTTAAATATAAATATTAAAGGAACTGGGATTATCCTACTTATAGAATCATTTAACTTGATTAACTGATTATTATATCTAAAATGGTGATCAAGGACTGGGTTTATAGCTCAGTGGTAAAGTGCTTGCCTAGCATAAGTGAGGCCCTGGGTTTGATTCTCAGCATCACGTAAAAACAAAATTAAAAAAGCTAAATTATTTAAAAAAAGAAGAAAATGGTAATCAATTTATAGTCTATGAGAACAAAAAAGAAATAGATCTAAGTACTGCATCAAAATCAGAATTGAATGCAATAAACAACTATAAAAAATGATTTAAAATACCTTCCCTTTCCTGAGCTATTTCATCTTAAAACATCAGGTGAGAAATAAGGAAGATGTGTGAGCCAGGATGTAAAGAGGCAGCTCAGTACTAGGTAGCTGAACCCAATTGGGGTGAAAAGGGTGTCCATAAAGATGGACGGCCCATGTCAAGATGCTGAAACCAAGCACCAAGAGAGAGAATTCATCGTGTAGCTAGGATGAGGCAGGAAGATTCATTCCAATTTTGACCCAACTCTCAACAATTTAGCAAGACTATATCTCAAAATTTTTAAAAAGGGCTGGAGATGTAGCTCAGTGGTAAAGCACTCCTGGCTTTGATCTCTAGTATCACCAAAAATAATAGCAAAAAAATGTTGTTTTCAGTGGTAGAATGTTTGGCTAGCATGTGCAAAGCTCTGGATTTGATTCTCAGCACTACAGGAAAAAAATTTTTTAATTATTTCTTTTTTTTTTTTTTAAGAGAGAGGAGAGGGGGGGAGGGAGGGAGAGGGAGAGAGAGAGAGAGAGAGAGAGAGAGAGAGAGAGAGAGAGAGAGAATTTATTTATTTATTTTAGTTCTCAGCAGACACAACATCCTTGTATGTGGTGCTGAGGATCGAACCCAGGCCGCACGCATGCCAGGCGAGCGCGCCACGGCTCCAGCCACATCCCCAGCCCCTTTAATTATTTCTTATCCCAGAAAGCAATAAGAAGATCAAACAATTACAGAGGACATGTCAAAAGACACAAAAGCCATTCTGAAGGGGATTCCGCTGACTAAACACAAGACAATTAGAGCATCAAAATATATACTGATTGTTACATATATATAAAACCTACTGAGTAAAAAAAAAGAAACCATGAGTCCAAATAAAAAGTTTGATGAGGAATGAGTATTTATATAATTTCAGAGAACCTCCCCGTGAAACATTTTTTAATTCATTATTTTACAATGAAAAAGTATAACACTCTTTTAATCAAGTGATCAAAGTGATCACCACCTAAAGGGATAAATCTTCATTGTGTGCCACATGACAGAATGCAATGAGAATGTACCATCACTTCATGACTCTTGTACATAATTCAATATAAACCATAAAGAAATCTCAGACAAATGCTTTCAAAAGTATCAAAATCAGGAAATTCAAGGAAAAACTGAAAATGTTCCAGGTTAAAGGAGACTAACAACAACTAAAAGCAATGTGTGATTCTCAGCTGGATCCTTTTGCTACGAAAAAACATTATTAGTACAATTGACTTAAACAAATAAAAGCTGGGATGCTAGGTGTGGTGACTGCACACCTATATTCCCAGCAATGCAGGAGGTTGAGGCAGAAGGATCCAAAGTTCAAGGCCAGCCTGGGCAATTCACAAGACCCTATCTCAAAGGGAAAAAAAAAAAAAAAAAAACAAATAAACCTGGGGTATAAGGATTACATGGTAGTAACTTAATGTCAATTTCCTACTTTTGATTGTTACATTCTGGTTATGTAGGAAAAAGTCCTTGTTTGTAGGAATTATTTGGGAGTAAATGAGGCATCACTTTAAGAAATTATTTGCAAACAACTAGAAAAAAAAAAAAATTTTGGTACCATGGATTGAACTCAGGGGAACTCAACCACTGAGCCACATCCCCAGACCTTTTTTGTATTTTATTTAGAGACAGGGTCTCACTGAGTTGCTAAGCGCCTTGCTGTTGCATTTTTTATTTTTAGTTGTAGATGGACACAATATCTTTATCTTATTCATTTATTTCTATGTGGTGTTGAGGATTGAACTCAGCCTCACAAGTGCTAGGGAAGAGCTGTACCACTGAGCTACAACCCCAGTCTCTGAGGCTGGCTTTGAACTCTCGATCCTTCTGTCCCAGCCTCCCCCACCACTGGGATTACAGATGTGTGCCACCATGCCTGGCACAAAAAATTGTTTTTAAAAAATATTCTTTATGGGCTGGGGATGTGGCTCAAACGGTAGCGTGCTCGCCTGGCATGTGTGCAGCCCGGGTTCGATCCTCAGCACCACATACAAACAAAGATGTTGTGTCTGCCGAAAACTAAAAAATAAATATTTAAAAAAATATATATTCTTTATAATCTATGCAAACTTTTTCTAAGTCTGTATAGTCAGCCCCTAGTATTCTCAAGGTCTATATCCATATAGAATCAAAAACATTCTTTTTTAGCCAGGTGCAGTGGCATATGCCTGTAATCCCAGGGGCTAGGAGGCTGAGGTAGAAGGATGGCAAAAGTGAGGCGCTAAGCAACTCAGCGAGACCTTGTCTCTAAATAGAATACAAAAATAGGGCTCAGTGGTTGAGTGCTCCTGAGTTCAATCCCTGGTATTAAAAAAAATATATATATATTTTTTACAAACATGGCATCTAAACTGAGGACACTAGCTCATGCTTGTAATCCCAGTGACTCAGGAGACTGAGGCAGGAGGATTATAAGTTTGAGGCCAGCCTCAGCAACTCAGTAAGACCCTGTCTCAAAATAAAAAATGAAAAAGGGGGTGGGGGATATAGCTCAGCAGCAGAGCGCTTACCTGGCATATGTGAGGCACTGGGTTCTATCCTCAGCACCACATAATAAATAAATCAAATAAATAAAGATATTGTGTCCAGATTTAAAAAAAACCTTTAAAGCCTGGGAATGTCACTCAGTGGATAAGTCCCCCTGGGTTTAACACCCAGTACATACATACATACATACATAAATAAATTAATTAATGGCATTTGAACCAGGTGAAGTGGTAAATGCCTGTAATCCCAGCTACTTGGCAGGGTGAGGCAGGAAGATTTCAAGTTTGATGCCAGCCTCGGCAACTTAGTGAGACCATGTCTCAATTTAAAAGGGAGTTGAGGATGTAGCTCAATGGTAAAGTGCCCCTAGGTTCAATCCCCAATACTAAAAAAAAAAAAAAAAAAAAAAAGAAAAGGCATTTCTATTGAACATGTACAACCCTTTCTCTAGTCATTATTCCCTACCCAATAAAGTATAACAATTATTTTACATAGTACTTAGATGACTTAAAGTTGCATAGGTTATATGCAAATACTGTGCCATTTTATTAGGATTTTAAGCTTCATTGAATTTTGGTATCCAAGGGGGCCACGGAACCAATCCCCCATGGAAACTTAGAGACAAAATTAACTATTTTAAAACTATAAAAATAAAAATTCTAAAAAATAGCAGCTGGGCCTTTTGGTCCTTGCACATGGGGTGACAAAGTCATCAAAAAAGGAGTACTTTGGGGCTGGGGATGTGGCTCAAGCGTAGCGCGCTTGCCTGGCATGCGTGCGGCCCGGGTTTGATCCTCAGCACCACATACAAACAAAGATGTTGTGTCCGCCGAAAACTAAAAAATAAATATTAAAAAAAAAAAAAAAAAAAAAGGAGTACTTGGAGTGGACCACCATTTCTTCCACCTTCTGTCTATGATTCCTGCAGAGTTACCACCAGTTAATAGAGACAGAGCATCCATTTCTTAGATGAGTTTACAAAAATGAGTATAGCTTCCATTTTGCTCCCCTGCTTACTCATTCTGATGGAAACCAGCTGCCAAGTCATGAACTGTTCCTACTGAGAGGACTGCACAGCAAGGAATCAAGAGGTCGTCTCTGGTTGACAGGCAGCACAAAACTGAAGGCTTGGTCCAATAGCCACGAGAATACGAACCCTACTAACAATCATGAGAAAGGGTACAAGTGGATCGTTTCCTGGCTTAGCTTTGAGATGACTGTACTCAGGTGACCTTGATTGCACTCTCAGTAAGAAACTGAGCCAGAGACTCAACTAAGTCTTGCCTAGATTCTGAATCCACAAAAATTGTGAGATAATGTTTGTTGTTTTAAGTCACTAGTTGTAGATGGACACAATACCTTTATTTATTTATTTTGCTATGGTGCTAAGGATTGAACCCAGTGCCTTACATGTGCTAGGCAAGCGCTTCACCACTGAGCCACAACCTCAGCCCAAAGCCAGTAAGTTTTAAAGCAATTTTTTATGTAACAACGAGGACTAACACACAAAGGAAAATCTAGAAAGAGATAATGGAGTAGGACAGTCTTTAAGAAATTAAACTATAAGGGCTGGGGTTGTGGCTCAGCGGTTGAGCGCTCACTTAGCATGTGTGAGCCCCTGAGTTTGATCCTCAGCAAAACCTAAAAATAAATAAATAAATAAAATAAAGGTATAGTGTCCAACTACAACTGAAAAATAAATATTTTTTAAAAATTAAACTATAGTCTTGGCTCTGCCATTTGCTAGAAGACTGTTTTGGGCAAGTCATATAACCTATTGTTATGACTGCTTCCTCCTTTGTAAAATGTATAATAATAGTAATCATAATACTTATTTTCAAAGGCTTAAGATGAAGAGCAAATGTAGTAATTTATAGAAAACACACTATAGAAGTATTAGTTATTATTCTTCCTTTTCTCAGGTCTTTAATTTTTCTTCTGTAAAAAGAAGAGGTCAGATAATCTCAAATATTCCTTTTGATTGATAGCATATTATGATGTTAATTTTCCTATAAAAGTTCTTACCAAGTTAAAATATCAGAGTAAGTGATGTAATTAATGGCCTGAAGGAATAAAAACTTCAGGAACAGGTAGAAAGCACAACTTACATGTACTGAAAAAGGATATAGAAAATGTTTCTACTCTGCTAAAGAAGGCTTCTTTGCTTGTAGATTCCAATGGAAGTTGTTCTGCTTGGGGTGATCCATTAACTGACTGGAATGTGGCAGATGTATCCCTCCTAAAACAAAGTGATAGAATTGTTGGTAATCTTTTCATGGTACCACTCTACTTAAATGTTTCATATCTAGCTTCTCTGCAAATCACCATCAATCATACCAACACTGGATTTTTTTAATATTTATTTTTTTAGTTTTAGGTGGACAAAATATCTTTATTTTATTTTTATGTGATATTGAGGATAGAACCCAGTGCTTCATGCATATTAGGCAAGTACTCTACCACTCAGCCACAACCCCAGCCCCGCCCAACACTGGATTTTAAGCTTTCAAAAAAAAAAAAAATCATTTCAGAAATGTTATTCCTCTGCTTACTATTTTTCAAGCCTGCATTTCCAGTAGCTGGGGAGGCTGAAGCAGCAGGATTGCAAGTTCAAAGTCAGCCTCAGCAACATAGTCTCAAAATAAAAAATAAACAGGGAGAGGAGAGGACATGGAGGTAGGAATGATAATAGAATGAATGGGACATTAATACCCTATGTGCGTACATGATCACATAACCTATGTAACTCTACATCATGTACAACCAAATAAATGAGAATTTATACTCTATCTATGTATGATGTGTCAAAATGCATTGTCATGTATAACTAATTAGAACAAATAAATATATATACTAAATAAATAAATATGTTTGGGGATGTAGCTCAGTGGTTAAGCACCCCTGGGTTCAATTCCTGGTGTCAAATTTTTTTTTCAAATCATTTTATAACATTTACTAAATAGATTCCAAATTCTTTAACTTAGCATCGAAAATTCTTTACAGTTTAGCCATATCTAATTTTCAGTCAATTTCTACCTCTACAGTACTCTGCTAATACCAACAAGCTATTCTCCTAGCTCATTTACTGTTCTCCAACAGTACCTGGCACAATTTTAGTAATCACAAAATAAGAACTGAAGTCCTCAGGTATTCACCATACAATCTGAAATGCAATGTTATAATAGGAGAAAAAGTAACTCTGATATTGCTATCTGAATAGACTCTTTTGAAGATGGCTCCATTCCAAAAATAACCAATTAAACAATTCAAATCAAAGTAAGAATCTTTAAGAGACTTCATGAAAAAATTTTACAGAAGGGGGGGGGGGAAAGCCCGGCAATGTTCATTTTCAATGAAAGCCATTTCAAGGGTGCCTGGGAGTAGAGATCGGTGTTGGAATTGCTGAGACAAGTATCATTTTAATAAAAATCGGGTTACACTAACAATCACAGCTTCAAAGAAGCAATTTTTTTCTAATCTTCCTCAAAGATTCCGAGCCCCTCTCGGAAAAAATTCAAAACATCCATAAAGTTGGGAATAAAACGGCACTGAGTTCACTAACCTTTGAGATTCAACATTTTCTTCAGTTATGAGGGAAGAACAAAACAACAACAAAAACCCGCAGTATAAGCAGTACTTACAAATCTGTCACCAAGAGCAATAACTATTGTCACCAATGAAAACAATTTTCTCACATTATGGTTGTTGGCTATAATTCGAAACACAGTTGATGTTCTTTACTACTTCAGAACAGTTTGATAGTAGACATACTTACAGATAACATTTAACTCTAATAAAAAAAACGCACGTTATGCATAACAATTTCTTTTACTGTCTTGATAACTACATTCCAACATAACGGGTTTCATTTATAATCCCCTATTTGCTTTAAGCACTTTAAAAACATATCTCCATACGACACACACACACACAAAAAGACTAAGAACCCCAACTAAAAGAAGTTTGTGAGCTTAACTAACGGTTCTTTTTATATTTCCTTCCAAAAACAATTTATGGCAAAATTCCTCCCGTGGTGCGAAATCAGGTACATCCTGAGAAGATCTAAGTCGACCTATCCCAGCCGTCTCAGTCTCCTTCTGGTCCCAATAACTGTTCATCCCTACTGACCAAGTCGCCAATCGAGGGGACCCCAATACCATCCGCCCCTGCTCCAGGGCTATCTTCCCCAAGCCATCTCCATTCTCCCAGTGCCTGAGCCAGGTTTGACTCTAGAACTCACGCTTCTGCGCTTCCCTCTTCTGGGGCAATCCCCTCATCTATCAGCTGCCGGACTTTCTGAGGGGTCCCCTCTGGGGAACGGACTACTGTACCCCACTTTTTTTCAACCCCTGAAGCAAACGCCTGCTCCTCACTGGACGCCGCCATGTTGGTCCGTTGCAAAGTTGCTTCCCCGCGGCTTTGAAGGCTCAGGAACTTCCGTTCTGAGGGGTTAAGATCCGCCTCTTGAAGCAATCTCGCACGCAAGTCTAATCGCAGGACCCGCCCCTTCCTGGTGCTTTTAGGAAGAGGATTTAAGGATGGTCGCATTGTTTAAGACCAAACTTAGGTTGATTGGTTCCTTTTTTAATCAGAATATTTAGGTCGGTAAAGAATCTTTAGAGCTTTCAGCGGGGACAAGGGACTCAATGTACCGTATTTTACCGAATAATCATTGCAGATTATATGCCTTTTTTTTTAAGCAAAAAAGCGGGGTACGAGAATTATATGAAGGTTTGATTTTTGTTTGTTTGTTTTTAGGAAAAAAAATTGTGCTGATATTACTTTAAAACCATTTATTGCGGGCTGGGGTTGTGACTTAGCGGTAGAGCCCTTGCCTAGCATGCAAGAGGCCCTGGGTTTGATCCTCAGCACCACATTAAAATAAACAAAGAAAATAAAGATATTGTGTCCAACTACAACTAAAAAATAAAATAAATCGTTTATTGGGCAGGCGTGGTGACGCACTCTGTAATCCCAGCAGCTCAAGAGGCTGAGGCAGGTGGATCACGAGTTCGAAGCTACCATCAGCAACTTAGTGAGGCCCTAAACAACTCAGCGAGACCCTGTCTAAATAAAACACACAAAAAAAGGGCTGGGAATGTGGCTCAGTGGTTAAGTGCCCCTGGGTTCAATACCCGGTACAAAAAAAAAAAATAATAATAATAATAATAATAATTTATTACAGGGCTAGGGGTGTAACAGTGGTGGTGTGTTTGCCTAGCATGTGCAAGGAAGGCCCTAGCTTCAGTCTCTTGTACCACAAAACAAAGTAATAATAATAAAACATCACTTATTATTAAACTGTCTTTAGAGCAGGATTAGGATGCACAGAATACTTGTGAATATACATTAAACTGAATAGTCCAAATCGATTCGCATCATTTCTTCCTAACAATTTGTTTGTTTATTTATTTATTTATTTATTTATTTTTGCACCTGCGATTGAACTCAGGGGCACTTTAACACATCCCAGGCCCCATTTTGTATTTTATTTAGAGTCCGGGATTCACTGAGTTACTTAGCACCTCGCTTTTGCTGAGGCTGCCTTTGAACTTGTGATCCTCCTGCTTCAGCCTCCTGAGCCATTGTGATCGTAGGTGTGCGCCACCGCTCCCGGATAGTGAATATTTTTCTGGTTTGGAAAAGAAAAGAAAGAAGTTAACACATTAGTTGTTATTGATTTGTATTATAGTTGAAATATTACAATTGAGAAAACTTACTAGTGTTGCAAAATATGAATTTACAAAACTTAATCTGTCCCTGAAGATTCTGCAGGGCTACAATTTTTCACTGTAATCAGCAAGCAATTTGGGTCATATGTTGGCCAGGCGTGGTGGCGCACTCTGATCCTAGCGGCTCCTTCGCACAGATAGATAGATTGCATCTTCGCATCAGTCTCATAACCCAGCCTCGACTCGCCTTAAACTGAGTTTTGACTCGCCTAAAACTGAGTTTTAAGAATGTTGTTTTTGCGGGCTCCCTCTTGCAACATTTCGTACAATACACTGCAGCCATGGTTACACATTTTGTTGATGTATACAAACACTTCATCAATTTGTAGAAACTTGCCCCTGTTAGGACCTCGAACCTTGCATCTAGAAAGATTTGTGGTTTTCAGCTAGTCTTTTAGTTTCCGCCAGTCTCCGATCAACCTTTCTCTTTGTTTTTTTAATTTTTTAAAACATCAGTGGACTTTTATTTTATTCATATATTTTTATGTGGTGCTGAGAATCCAACCCAGTGCCTCACACATGCTAGGCAAGTGCTCTTCCACTGAGCCACAACCCCAGCCCTCTAACCAACTTTTCATTCACCGATAATTCTCTGCATGCAGCTGTTTCCATGCTGTTCAGCCAACTTAATCACTTTCAGCTTGAAGCCCGCACAATAGTTTTCATATTTACCCACAACCAGCAAGAAATGCTTTGCACATTGAAGTATCGCAAGAGGCAGTGAAGTTTATATCACAGGAAGATGCACCTTGAACCATACATACCCCGTCTGCTGGCAGCTTCCTGGGCGCGCTGCCCTTGCACCCACAGCCCTCGGTTGGGTTGAGTGACAGTACCTTCGGTACAGCAGCGCTCTAAACAACCCGCGCTAGTCGGCTCCCTCGGCAATGCACGGACACAGCGCATGCGCTGAGAATTCTAGGTTGAAAGCTGGCAGCGCCGGCGAAGACAAATGAGCATTCCCGTAGGCCACTGGTGAAGACCCTGGTGCTCCGTTTACCTTTTAAGCGGCACGATGAACTGAATTATACCGTGCGACGATAATGCAATAAAAAGTTATCAACCATGCCGGGCGCGGTGGCGCGGGCCTGTAATCCCAGGGGCTCGGGAGGCTAAGACAGGAGAATCGTGAGTTCAAAGGCAGCCTCAGCAAAAGCGAGGTGCTAAGCAACTCAGTGAGACTCGGCCTCTAAACAAAATACAAAAAAGGGCTGGAGATGTGGCTCAGTGGTCGAGTGCCCCTGAGTTCAATCGCCGGTACAAAAAAAAAAAAAAAAAAAAAATGGACTGAAAAAACTGGATGACCACGATTATGAGGTGAAATATGGTAATCTTAGAAAACACGTTGTGGGCCGGCGTGGTGGCACTCACCTGTAGTCCCAGCAACTCAGGAGGCTGAGGCAGTTGGATTGCAAGTTCAATGCCAGCCTCAGCAATTTAGCAAGGCCCTGAGGCCGTGTCTCAATATAAAAAGTAAAGAGGGCTGGGGATTTGGCTCAATGGGTAAGCACTCTTGGGTTCAATCCCTGGTACAAAAAAAAAGGAAAGAAAGAAATCATGTTGCGGGTGGTTATAGAAATATGTGGCATTTGACACTATTGCACACTCCCTCCTTTGTCTAACATATTTATTGAACATATCCTGTTGACACTGCACTAAACACGGCAATGACAGTAGTGAGTGAATAGAGGTGACGTGGTGCTTAGTGGAGTTAGACACCAAACAAGTATTTTTTCTACAGTTTTTGTTATTGTCGTTGTTTGTTTGTTTTGCAGTGCAGTGCTCAGGATTGTTACCCAGGGATTCACACTAGTTCTCTATTACTGACCTATATTCCTAGACCCCTCCTACCACGTGTTTTGTTTTTAGTACCAGGCATTGAACCCAGGGGTACTTAACCACTGAGCCACATCCCCAGCCTTTTTTGGATTTTATTTAGGAACAGGGTCTCTCTGAGTTGCTTAGGGATAAGTTGCTGAGGCTGGCTTTGAACTCAAGATCCTCCTGCCTCAGCCTCCCAAGTGGCTGGGATTACAGGCATGCGCCACTGTGCCTGGATCCTTCCTACAGTTTAAAAATTGTGATTATAAATGCTCCAAAGAAGACCCACCTAGGGTATAACAGGAAGACCTAATTTGGTTTGCAGTTTCTTCTGAGAGAAGCTCTGAGCTTTCAGAGCTGAGATAAATGAGATTGCAGAGAAGAAATTAAAACAGAATCTTCCAACACTTTAGTTTGGAAGACTGATGTGACTGAACAATGGTCAAAGAGGAAAGTGGGATTTCCTCTACTCTTCCAGTTCACTTTAATGGGCTCCTGACTTCAACAATGTTTCCCATCCTTCAGGACCTGCAACCTATTGATCTAACTATCTTTCCACTGTTCCTAACTCCAACACCACTCCTGTTTCTTCTTTCCTTAGCCATCTTAAATTCATTATTAAATATTGTCATTGCATCTTTGCAAAATATGAACATCTGCTGAGGATTAGTTCATAGACTATTAAGGAATTGCTATTGATTTTCTTGTACCTGAAAATGGTGTTGTGCTTATGTTTTTTGTTTGTATGCTTGTGATACTGGGGATTGAACCCAGGGGCACTTAACCACTGAGCTACATGCCCAGCCCTGTTTTGTATTTTAGAGACAGGGTCTCACTGAGTTGCTTAGGGCCTCACTAAGTTGCTGAGGTTGATTTTGAATTCACAGTCCTCCTGCCTCTGCCTCCCAAGCCTCTGGGATTGTAGGCATGTGCCACTGCACCTGGCTTGACACATGTCTTGCTAAGTGGTTATGGTTTTTAAAAGTCTTTTTAATAATAAAGTATTTATGGGTGAACTGGTGTGATGTGTGGGATTTGCTTTGAAATTCACAGAAAGAAAGAAAGAAAGAAAGAAAGAAAGAAAGAAAACAGGAAAGAATAGATGATAAAAGATTGCAAAATGTTTTCAACAGTTGGATTTGTGTGATAGAGTTATGGGGTTCATAATATTATTCTTTCTTCTATAGAATGCGTTTGACAGTATTGTAATAAAAAGCAAAATAAAATAAATCAGGTTAAAATTACATTATCTTGAATACCCTTTCAATTTCCCTGAAGCTCTCTTGGTTTTGTTGTTATTGTTTGTTTGTTAAATTCGCACTGGTGATTGAACCCGGGGGTCTTGAGCATGCTCTAGGGAAGCACTCTATGCCTTTTTTTTTTTTTTCTTTTTTGGTACTGGTACTGGGGATTAAACCCAGAGGTGCTTTATCACTGAGGTCCATCTTCAATTTTTTGTATTTTGGAGTTTTCCTAAGTTGCTGAGGCTGGCCTGGAACTTGTGATCCTCCTGTCTCAGCCACCTGAGTCACAGGATTGCAGGTGTGCATCTCTGGGCCAGATTATCATTCCTGTTTATAGCTCCAGCACTTTTTCCCAGCCTGAAAATTTAGTAGGCCCTCAGGCTGCGTGTGTGTGTGTGTGTGTGTGTGTGTGTGTGTGTGTGTTTGCTTTGTCTTTTTTCTTTTTTGGAACTGGGGGTCAAACCCAGGGCTTTGCAAATGTGAGGCATAAGCTTTGCCACTGAGTTACATTTCAGCCTTGTGTGTGTGTTTTAATTATTACAATCATCTCCAACCACTAACCATGGTAGGAAGATTCCATGGTAGGAAGAAGTCTAGAAAATAGGTGTACAGCCCATTCTACTACAGTTTTTGGGAGTTACAGGGTGCTAGATTCCATCTTCTTGTTCCCACACAATTCCCTCAGAACATTTGTGAAGTATTCTGATTTACCTGAAACACTCCATGGGGAAGACCTGCTTGTCCTCAGACATAGCATCACCCCATTACAGATATCAAGAAAACTGCGCCTGAAGATGCTCTGTCTGACCCTTTTCTCTGCCGTTGTTGTATAAGCAGAGCTTGGGAAGTTGAGAAGTAGGGGAGAGAATTCTGTCTCTTTGCACATAATTCTCTGTATTTCTGTGCTTCAGAGAGAGTGCAGGAATCTTCAGAGCACACAGGGTGATATCTTCTCACTGTCCTTTCCTTCTTGCTCAAGGTTCCCTTCTATTTAACAAAATTTACTGAACCACAGAATCCCTGCTTCAAATAGTTTGTAAAGTAGTGGGTGGTTCATTAATCAACAAAGGTGGAGGGTGGGAGTGGTCATGGTATAGAGGGTCAGAAAAAATGCTTGATTATGGAAGTAAGACAAAAAACTCAAATAATTTTAATTGAGAGCAGGTCCAATACATACAAGGCAATGGGAATGTGATCAGAGTTGGGAAGAAACTACCCTGGTCTAAGTTAGCACTTATTAATTGTTTACTTATTAATATGGAAAATATTTATTGAATACCTACTATGTGCCAGGTAGAGTTCTAGGTGCTGAGGACAGGCAAGGAGCTTAGATTCTAATCAGTGGTAGAATTCAACAAGTTACAAGTGCTACAAATGGAAAAATATGAACTTTTGGTTCTTTTTGTCCTCATTTCAAGTCCTATGTACTCCAAAGTTATATTGGCTAGGAAAAAAACATGATCCTTTGAGTAACATGGACACTAAAATTAAAAAAAGGAAAGAAAAGACAAGAAAAGGAACTGAGTTCCACCTTATCCTTTTTTACAAAAGGTGCAGGAAAGCAGCTTTAGGCAAAAAAAAACTTTTCTTGTTATCAAGTGAAGTTTAGGCTTTGTTTTTTCATTTTTGCAGTACAGGGGATTTAACTCAGAGGCACTTCCCCACTGAGCCACATCCCCCATACTTTATTACTTTATTTATTTTAGCTGTCCATGGACCTTATTTTATTCATTTATTTACATGTGATGCTGAGGGCTGGGGATGTGGCTCAAGCGGTAGCACGCTCGCCTGGCATGCATGCGGCCCGGGTTCGATCCTCAGCACCACATACAAACAAAGATGTTGTGTCTGCCAAGAACTGAAAAATAAATATTAAAAAAAAATTCTCTCTCTCTCTCTCTCTCTAAAAAAAAAAAATTACATGTGATGCTGAGAATTGAACCCAGCGTGTCACACATGTGAAGCAAGCACTCTACCACTCAGCCAAAACCCCAGCTCCATACTTTATTTTTTTTAAATTTTTTTAGTTGTAAATGGATCTTTAAATTAATTATTTAATTAATTTGCTTATTTATATGAGGTGCTGAGGCTCGAACCCAGGGCTTCACACATGCCAGGCAAGTGCTCTACCAGTGAGCCACAACTCCAGCCCCATACTTTATTTTTAATTTTCATTTTTAAAAATTTTGAGACAGGGTTTCACTAACTTGTCCAGCCTGGCCTCAAATCTTCAATCCTCCTGCCTCAGTCTCCCGAGTAGCTGGGATTACAGATCTGTGCCACCATAACTGACTCACTATACTTTTTAAAAAAATATTTACTTTTTAGTTGTAGTAGGACACAATATCTTTATTTATTTTTATGTGGTGCTGAGGATCGAACCCACGGCCTCCACCTCCTAGGTGAGTGCTCTACTGCTGAGTCACAACCTCAGCCCCTATACTTTGATATCACAGAAGTCTCTGTTGATTTTGGTGTAAAGTAGGGGGGAAAAAAACCCAGAGCCTTTGTTTTCTTTCTTTCTTTCTCCCTTTTTTTTTGGGGGGGGTGGGGGGGCCCAGGGATTAAACTCAAGGACACTGAGCCACATCCCTAGCCCTATTTTGTATTTTATTAGAGACAGGGTCTGACTGAGTTGCTTAGCACATTCTGTACAATCCCCTTAATGTGATAAATAAAAATTGAATACCTGCATTGATTTACACACGCATATGTAAATACATGAAAAAAAATCTGGAAGGATAGACATCAAACTATTAACAGGATTTGGGAAAGGAGAGTAATATTGTGGGGAGAGTGAAAGAGAGAGTTTAACTTTTTCTTTATTTTCTTTTATTTATTGAAGAATATTTACAATAAAGATGCTTTTTTTTTTTTTTTCAATGCTGGGGATTGAACACAGGGCCTCATGCATGGTATGTAATCACTTTGCCACTGAGCCACATCCCAAGCCCTGCATTCATTATTTTTAAAATTAAAATTTAATTTAAAGACACAGTAGAGTTACCCAGTGCTCTGGTTGAAACATGTACCCCCCACAAGGTTCATGTGTTGGAAACTCCAAACTCATATGTTAATGATATTTGGAGGTGGGGCTTTGGGCAGGCAATTAGCATCAAGGGAGGTAATGGAGGGTGAACTTGGTGGCATTAATGGCTTTGTAAGAAGAGGAAGAGAGACCTGAGCTGGCCTGCTTGCTGTGTTCATCATGCATCCTTATCATGTTATGATGCCACAAGAAGGCCCTCACCAGAGGCCAGGCCATGACCGTGAACTTCCCAGCCTTCAGAACTATGAGCTAAATAAACCTCAATTCTGTTTCTTTTTGTTGTTATTGTTGTTATTTTTAGTTATAAATAACTAAACCTCAATTCTTATAAGTTACTCAGTCTGCGTTATTCATTTATGACAACAGAAAATGGACTCAGACACCCATACAGCTATTGGCTAATATGGGGA
Organism: Urocitellus parryii; assembly: GCF_045843805.1. Taxonomy (NCBI): domain Eukaryota; kingdom Metazoa; phylum Chordata; class Mammalia; order Rodentia; family Sciuridae; genus Urocitellus; species Urocitellus parryii. The sequence continues at coordinate 23,008,030 of NC_135533.1, read as the reverse complement.
TTATTAAAACATTATGTATCTTATTTCATTTCTCCTAGATGACTAATTTAAAAGCTTTTTACTTCAAGGCTTTATTTATTTTTTAAAGATAATTGAACTTAATAGTTCACAAAATTTTTCCAGGGAGCAATCTTCTAAGGTCAATTTAATGAAATGTGACTTGGTGGTTTAATCAAATTGTCTTGATCCCATTGTAGTTAAGTCAGTGTTATTGAAGTCTGCATTAAATAAGTATCTAAACCAATTATTGCTGAAACTGGGAACTGGAAATAATATCTGGGCTTCAAGTTCAATTATTGAAGATATTAAAAAAATGTCCTTTTTTAAATCTAGAACTTTCTTTTAGGATTGCTGAAGGAAGGAAGTAAATACTCAAAAGTCTCATTCTCATAAATTAAAAATCAGTTTTGTTTTCAAGCACTGGCTTTTTACTTGAAACATTAGGACACTGTGAAACTTACTCTTGGACCATCTGCTGTAATGTCATGCTGGTTTCATTTGACATGGGAGCCTATTTAAATGCTACATGGTAGCCATCCTCCTCTTTTTATTAGCTTGTAATACCTAAAGTGATGATGCCAAGTTAAAAAAAAATTATTAAATAGCTTTTAAAAAATCAGTTCTGTTTTCGTTTTTCAGTTACAAAGCACCCTTATGAAAACATTGCTTTTGTTTGTTTCTTTTTTGTTTATTTTTGCAGTTCTAGGAATTGAACCCAGGGTACCAAGCATGCTAGGCAAATATTCTACTACTGAGTCACATCCTCAGACCTGAGAATTATCTTTATAATTGATGGTTATAAAACCATGGGACTTACTTAGTATTAGAACTGTACTGCATTTAAATCATAGTCTAAGCAGGAATTCCAGTCTTTAGTTTCATTCACACATCGTGTCACGTGGGAGATATTTGGGAATGGAGCTTTTATTCTTGAGGTTGTTGCCTACAGGCATCCCCCACCCATGGCAATGGAGAGACTCCATATAAATTCTCAACCAATTTATTGAGCTTAAATGATCTTTGAAAACATAAATCTTCCTTTCTAAAGCCTGCAATGGCTTCTCGCTCCATTAGGATTCAATCAAAGCTCCTTGATGAGACTTACCTTTCCAATGTCATCTTAAGCAGAATTATTTAACTCCTTCCCCACTCCAGAATGAAATCGTGGTTTTACCTTTATGTAGCAACGCCCAAGCTCTTTCCCAAAAAACCTCAAAGTCAAATTTGGAGGAGGAGGGTGGAGGGAGGTCAGATAATTGGTCCGGAAATATTTATTCATTTCATTTTGGAGTTCTGGGGATCAAACCCAGGGACTCACGCATGCGAGGCAAGCATTCTACCACAGAGCCATATCCCCAGCTCAAAATACTATTTGATAGGAAAAATAAGTTCTAATGTTTATGACACAGTTGGCTGACTACAGTTTGCAACAATTTATTAACTATTTTATAAAGATCTAGAATGGAAGAGAGGAGTTTGAAACACCCCTACACAAAGAAATGGTTAAGTATTTAAGAATAAAATAGCTATTTTATTTGATCTGATTATTATAAATTGTATATGTGGCGACTGAAGTTGTGGCCCAGTGGTAGAGTGCACCCCTAGCATGCACGAGGCATTGGGTTCGATCCTCAGCACTACATAAATGTAAAATAAAGATATTGTGTCCACCTAAAACTTAAAAATAAATATTAAAAAATAAATTGTATATGTGTATTGAATTATCACATCATACCTCATAAATATGTATAATTATGTGTCTTTTTTTTAGAAAGACAAATTTAGTTCTTTCTGTCCAGAGATATATGTAAAAACATATGGAAGTAACCCGACCTAGTGGTGCATGCCTGTAATCCCAGCCGCTCAGGATGCTGAGGCAGAAGGATCACAAGTTCAAAGCCAGCCTCAGCAACTTAGTGAGACCCTGTCTCAAGATAGAGTATTAAAAAAAAAAAAAAAAAAAAAAGAGAAAGAGAAAAAAAGAAAAAAGGGGTGGGGATGTGGCTCAGTGGTTAAGTGCCCCTGGGTTCAATTAAAAATTTCAGATTTGGGCTGGGGATGTGGCTCAAGCGGTGACGCGCTCGCCTGGCATGCGTGCGGCCCGGGTTCGATCCTCAGCACCACATGCCAGCGAAGATGTTGTGTCCGCCGAGAACTAAAAAAAAAATAAATATTGGAATTCTCTCTCTCTCCCTCTCTCTCTCACTCTCTCTGGGTTCGATCCTCAGCACCACATGCCAGCGAAGATGTTGTGTCCGCCGAGAACTAAAAAAAAAATAAATATTGGAATTCTCTCTCTCTCCCTCTCTCTCTCACTCTCTCTCTTTAAAAAAAAAAAAAAAAAAAAAATTCAGATTCTTTTCTTAAACAGGGCTCAAGTTTTCCAGCTTGTGGACATGTAAAACTTTGCTAAACATAATCATTACTTACTCCAATATTGATCAAATACCTGCCTAAGCATCAGGAGAGGGACATTGAAAGGTGCTATAGTCCATTGTTATGGTTTAAGTATTAGGAGTCCCCCAAAAACTCGTGTATGAAAAATGCAAGAAAATTTAGATGTGAAATGATTAGGTTATGAGAGTTTAACCTAATGAGTGCATTAATTCCCCTATAGGGATCGACTGGGTGGTAATTGTAGGTAGATAGGGGTGGTTGGAACAAGGGGGTCACTGGGGTGCCTTTGAGGTATCTATTTTGTCCTTGTTGAGTGGAGCTCTCTCGCACAGAGCAACGGAGTTAACCACGGATGGACAGAGGCTTCTGAAACAGCGAGTCCCCACATAAACTTTTTCTCCTGAAACTGTTCTTGTCAGGTCTTTTTGGTTATAGTGGTGGAACACCTGATTAAAACATCCACCTTGTCCTCCAGAGCAGGGCCGTCCAACTTGAATATCTACGGGTACGATTTTTCAAGATCTTCCAGGTTCCTTTTACACCCATCCCCCAAATCCCACATTTTTTCCCCCTTTAAATTAAGATACTCTTTCTTTTTTCAGAACAGTTTTAGGATCACAACAAAATCGAATGGAAGGGAGAGTCTCCGCCTCTCCCCCCTCCCTGTGCAGCCTCCTCCTGCATCGATACCCCACACCAGTGTGTCGCTCATTTGTTATAAGCAAGGAACCAATAGTGACATGTCATTTTCAGCCAAGTCCACATTAGTGCAATCTAGAATTGTTCTTTTAAGAACTAAACCTTTTTTTTTTTTTTAGAGAGAGAGAGAGAGAACTTTTTAATATTTATTTTTTAGTTTTCAGTGGACACAACATCTTTATTTTTTTTATTTGTATGTGGTGCTGAGGATGGAACCCAGTGCCCTGCTCATGCCAGGCGAGTGCACTAGCCCCTTGAGCCACATCCTCAGCCCCCTAAACCTTTTTTTATGAGGAAAAAATTCAAATACACACAAAAAGAGAAAATGAACGTGGAATAACCATCATCTAGCTACATTAAGCATCAACTCACAGATATCTTTGTTTTTTTTAGAATGATTTTTTTTAAAGTTGTTGATGGACCTTTATTTTATTTATTTATGTGGTGCTGAGATTCGAACACAGGGCCTCACACATACCAGGCAAGCTCTCTACCGCTGAGCCACAACCCCAGACCCTTTGTGTGTGTGTGTGTGTGTGTGTGTGTGTGTGTATGTGTTAATGGGGACAGAACCCAGGGCTGCTCTACCAATGAGTTCCATCTCCATCCCTTTGTATTTTTATATTTTTATTTTGAGACAGAGTCTTGGTAAATTGCTAGGGCAGGCCTTGAACTTTTGCTCCTCCTGTGTCAGCCTCTTGGGTCACTAGGATCATGGGGTGGGCGACCTCTTCTGACTGTCATCCTGTTTAGTCTGTACCCTCACCTTGCCTCCAAAGTCCTCCACCAATCCCGTCCCTGATTATTTTTAAGCACATTTTAGACATCATAGTGTTTTTTTTAAACCTATAAATATCTCATTGTGCTTCTCTAAAAGATAAGAACTCTTTTATACAAAATCTAAAAAGAGTAATGATTCCTCTTATCCAATATTCAATTAAATTTTCCCATTTAAAAAACTAGTTGGTTTGTTCTAATTAATATGCAAACATTGCATTTGGTTAATAATGTCTCTTAAAACTCTATTATTCTGTAGATTCTCATTTCCTCTTTCTTTTCCTTGCAAAATGACATAATAGAAAATAGATTATAGAAATTCCTATAATGTATGTCTTGCAGATTATACTCCCCAAGTCTCTCTCTCTCTCTTTCTTTTTGGTACTGGGAATTGAACCTGGGGCACTCTCTAAACTACATCCCTGGGACCCTCCTTTTTTTTTTTTTTGGAGACAGACTTTCACTAAATTGCTGAAGCTGACCTTGAATTTGAGGTCTTCTTGCCTCAGCCTCCCAAATGGCTGGGATTATGGGATTATGAGAGTGTGCCATCATTCCAGGGCTCTTTTAACTTTTTTGGTTCCATTTTTGTTTTTGCTTTTGGTGTTTGAGGTTGAACCCAAGGATTTATGATTGCTAAGCACAGGCTGTACCACTAAACCATCCCCAGCCCTTCTCTAAACCTTTATTTACTGTAAACTTGCAGGTAGAGCTAAAGGTTTTATTTTATTCTGATTCATGTTTTTGATCAGACTACTTTATAGACAGATCATTGTGCATACTTCTATCAGCAGGTAGTACTGTGTGATAATTGGTTTTTGCTATGCTAGTAGACATTGATTACCATTGCCTAAATTTATTATTTCATTGGAGGTTATCCCCTTCCCATTTCATCTTTCTTTTATTTCATTTTGTTTCTTGTGAAATTGACTTGTTGATGAGATCAAGCTAGATAATTTTGGAGATTGTTCTTATGAATTTGTTCAGTTGTTTCCTATTCATTTAACTTCTTCCTTTGTCTCATGAAATTTCTATAAATTGAACATTAGAGCTTGAACCTTGATTAGATTCAAGTAAATATTTTTGGCAAGATTACTTCATAGGTGATATCATGTACTTACTGTGTCCTATTAGCACATATTACCTAGTATGTCCTTATTTTGAAGACTCCTCTACAAATCATGTCATAGCCATCAATGTGTACCCACCTTTCCACACTAAAGAATATATAGTCATAACCATTTCGAAGAATTTTAAAATAATTTAATAATTTATTTATTTAGTGTGTGTGTGTGTGTGTGTGTGTGTGTGTGTTTGTTCTAGAAATTGAACCCAGGGGTACTTAATCACTGACCACATCTCCAGCCCTTTATATTTTTATTTGGAGACAGGGTCTTGCTAAGATGCTTAAGGCCTCTCTAAGTTGCTGAGGCTGCTTTTGAACCCTCCATTCTCCTGCCTCAGCCTCCAAATGATTCAAAGTTTTAAGAATAAATTATTCATTTTGTTTCTATAGTCTAAATTTGATTTCATGTATATACATACATAAATATATCTGATGATTTGCAGTTGACTGGTTCTTTTTTAAAATTATATTTATTATCTGTTATTGTTGTTACTTGCTAGGGTTGAAACCCAGGGTTTTGGGCAGACTAAGCAAGTATGATTGTTTTATTCAGGTTTTGCATTGGTTTCTGTGACCAAAGGACCTGACAAGAACCATACAGAAGGGGAAAGCTTATTTTAGCTCATGGTTTCAGAGATTCAGGCCATGGTCACCCAACTCAATATCTCTGGGTCAAAGGTGAAATAAAACATCATGACAGAAGAGCTTGGTGGAGGAAAGCAGGTTAGGACTTGAAACCAGGAAGGAGGGAGGGAAAGAGTGAGAGAGAATGAACTCCAAACTATAAAATCTCAAAGGCACACCCCCAGGGACCCACCTCCTCCAGCCACACAGTTACCTGCCTATAGTTATTGCCCAGTTAATCCCTATCAGAAGATTAACCCATTGATTAGGTTATACTTCTTAACCTAATCTTTTCACCTCTGAAAATTCTTGCATTGTCTCAAACATGAGCTTTTGGGGACAACTCACATCCAAACCACATTGATGGTCTTACTTTTTGTACATTCTTTCCCCTCTTGCTGTTTTCATTAGGAAGATTTTCTAACATATATAAACTAGGCAGAACAGTGCAATGAATCCTCGTGTACTCATCACCTTGTCAGTTTAGGCTGATGGTGTTTCATCTAATTCTTCATCCACTTCTCACATCTGTGTCATTTATGATTTTGTTCTTGAGATATAATTCTTATGCCATAAAATTTCCCCCCTTTTCATTTTTTGGTACTAGGGATTTAACCCAGGGGTGCTCAACCATGACACATCTCTAGCCCTTTTAATTTTTTTTTTTTTTTTTTTTAAGATGGGAGAAGAAAAGACCCATCCCAAAAGGAAGGCCATACCCTAATGGGATTTTTTGGTACCGGGGATTGAACTCTCAGGGGCACTCGACCGCTGAGTCAGATTGCCATCCCTGTTTTATATTTTATTTAGAGACAGGGTCTCACTGAGTTGCTTAGTGCTTTGCCTTTGCTGATACTGGTTTTGAACTCGTGACCCTCCTGTCTTAGTCTCCCAAGCTGCTGGGATTACAGGCGTGTGCCACTGTGCCTGGCTGTACATATTTTTGTATGTAAATATGTTTTAATTTCTCTTAGAGGGCTGGGGATGTGGCTCAAGAGCTCGCCTGGCATGTGTGCGGCCCGGGTTCGATCCTCAGCACCACATACAAACAAAGATGTTGTGTCCACCCAAAAATTAAAAAATAAATATTAAAAAAATTCTCGGGCTGGGGATGTGGCTCAAGCGGTAGTGCGCTCACCTCGAATGCGTGTGGCCCGGGTTCCATCCTCAGCACCACATACCAACAAAGATGTTGTGTCCGCCGAGAACTAGAAAATAAATATTAAAAAAAAAAATTAAAAAAAAATTCTCTCTCTTTTTTAAAAAAAAATTAATTTCTCTTAGAGATTTACATAGGAGTGGAATTACTGGGTTTTGTATTATTTCAAAGCAAATGATTGACATATAATTTCATCCATGTATATTTCAGGATATATCTCTAAAAGATAAGGATTATTGTTAACATAACCACAAATCAGCTCTTAGCAAATATAAAAAAATTTATATAATTCCTTACATCTTATCAGATCCTAATGTTGAGAAATTAGAAATCAACGTGACAAAAACTTACAAAAACTGAACAAATACATAGAAATTGAAAAATACACTTCTGAATGATGAATGAATGATAAAAGAAATTTAAATATTCTTAAACTCAAATGAGAATACAACATATCAGAACCTCTGGGACACTTTAAGAGGGAGCTCTAAGAGGAAATTTTATAGCTATGAGTGACTACATAAAGAAAATCAGAAAGATTCCAAATAAACAACCTAAATATGCATCTCAAGGCCCTTGAAAAAGAAGAACAAACCAATTCTAAAACCAGTAGAAGGAAGGAAATAATTAAGATCAAAGTCAAACTCAATGAAATTTAGAATAAAAAAATACAAAGGATTAATGAAACAGAGTTGGTTTTTTGAAAAGATAAACAAGATTGATAGGCTCTTAATCAACCTAACCAAAAGAAAAAGAGAAAAAAAGCCAAATTAATAAAATTATATATGAAAAAGGAGAAATCACCACAGACATCACAGAAATCCAGTGGATCATTAGGAATTATTTTGAAAATTTATACTCCAATTAACTGGAAAACTTAGAAAAATGTGTACATTTCTAATCAAATACGATCTGTCAAAACTGAATCAAGAGTACATACAAAACCTAAACAGACCAATAACTAGCAATGAGATAAAAGCAGTAATGAGATGCCTTCCAACAAAGAAAAGCCCAGGCCCAGCGTGGTGATGCATGCTTGTAATCCCAGAGGCTTGGCCAGGGAGTCTGACACAGGAGGATAATGAGTTCAAAGCCAGTCTAAGCAATGGTGAGGTGCTAAGCAACTCAGTGAGACCCTGTATCTAAATAAAATACAAGATAGGGCTGGGAATGTGGCTTAGTGGTTGAGTGCCCCTGAATTCAATCCCTGGTACAAAAAAAAAAAAAAAAAAAAAAAGTTCAGGACTAATAAATTGTTAGCTGAATTCTACCAAGCCTTTAAAGAAAAACGAATGCCCAAACTCCTCAAATTATTCCATGAAATAGAAAAGGATAAATGCTTCTAAGTTCATTCTATGAAGCCAGTATTGCACTCATGCTAAAATCACATAAAGATACATTGAGGAAAGAAAACTACACACTTATATCCATGAGGAACTTAGATGCAAATATATATATATATATATATATATATATATATATATATATATATATATATGGTGTGTGTGTATGAATTAACCTTTATTTTTATTTTATTTATTTATTTGTTTATTTATATTTATATGTGGTGCTGAGGATTGAACCCAGTGCTTCACACATCCTAGGCAAGTGCTCTACCACTGAGCCCCAACCCCAGCCCCATAGATACAAAAATTCTTATTTTAAAATTTTTTTTAAGAGAGAGAGAGAGAGAGAGAGAGAGAGAGAGAGAGAGAATTTTTTAATATTTATTTTTTAGTTTTTGGTGGACACAACATTTTTATTTTATTTTTATGTGGTACTAAGGATCGAACCCAGCATCCTGCACATGCCAGGTGAGGGCGTTATCGCTTGAGCCACATCCCCAGCCCCCGCAAATTCTTAATATAATATTAGCAAACCATGTTCAACAACATATAAAGAAGATTATACACCACAACTAAGTTAGTTTTATTCCAGAGATGCAAGGATGGTTTAACATTCACAAATTAATGAATATAATTCATCACATAAGCAGAATTAAGGGAAAAAATAACTTAGTTATCTCAATAGATGCAGAGAAGTCCTTCAACAAAATTCAGCACTCATTTATGATAAAAACATTGAAGAAACTAGGGATAGAAGAAACCTTGACATTATTAAGGCTATATATGAAAAACCCAAAGACAACCTCATAGTAAATGGGGAAAAACTGAAAGCATTTCCTTTAAATTTGTGGACAAGATGAGACTGTCTACTCTCATCACTTCTTTTTAATGCTGTGCTACAATTCTAGCCAGAACAATTAGGCAAAAGAAGGATATATAAAGGATAAAAATAGGAAAGGAAGAAGTCAAATTATCACTGTTTGGAGATGATAGGATCCTATAGCTAGAACTAATAAATACATTTGGCAAGGTAACAGGTTCAAAATTAGCATACAAAAATCAAGAGCTTTCCTTTATATACCAACAACAAATCTACTAAGAAAGAAAAGAAATTGGAGAAACCTAGGAATAAATCCTACCAAGGAGGCAAAAAACCTCTACAATGAAAACTATAGAATGTTGAAGAATGAAATTGAAGAAGACCTCAGAAGATGGAAGACCTCCCATGTTCATGGATAGGCAGAATTAATATTGTTAAAATGACAATACTACCCAAAGCATAGGCTTTTTAATTTGATGCCATCCCATTGCAATCCCCATCAAAATACCAATTAAATTTTTCATAGAACTAGAAAAAGCAGTCCTAAAATTCATTTGGAAGAATAAAATAAAATACCCAGAATAGCCAAGGCAATTCTGAGCCAAAAAAGCAATGCTGCAGGCATCAAAATACCTGACTTCCAATTATACTACAGAGCTATAGTAATAAAAAACTGCATGGTACTGTCATAAAATGAGACACATAGACAAATGATACATAATAGAAGACCCAGAGACAAACCCACACAACTACAGTTATCTGATCCTTCACAAAGATCCCCAAAACATAGCTCTGTGGTAGAGTGCCTATGTATGAGGCATTGGGTTTGATCCTCAGCACCACATCAAAATAAATAAATAAAGATATTGTGTCTATCTACAACTAAAAAAATATTTTAAAAAAGGATCCCAAAAACATACATCAGAGAAAGGACAGCCTTTTTAATAAATGGTGCTGGGAAAACTGGTTGTTCATATGTAGAAAAATGAAACAATACCCTTATCTCTCATCCTACAAAAAAAAAAAAATCAACTGAAAATGGATTAAAGATCTAGGAATTAGACCAGAAACTATGCAACTCCTAGAAGAAAATGTAGGGTTAGCATTCCAGCATAGAGGCACCAGCAACAACTTTCTCAATACGACCCTAAAAGCTTAGGAAATAATGTCAACAGTTAATAAATGGGATGGCATCAAATTAAAAGGTTTCTGCACAGCAAAGGAAACAATTAGGAATGTGAAGAGAGAACCCACAGAATGAAAGAAAACTTTGCTAGCTACTCTTCTGGTAGAGTATTAATATCTAGAATACATAGAAAAGTCAAAAAACTTTACACCCAAAAAATCAAATAAGTCAATTAATAAATGGGCAAATGAATGAAACAGACACTTCTCAAAATAAGAAATACAAATGGCCAATAAATGTATGAAATAATAATATTTGACATCATTAGCAATTAGGAAATTGCAAACCAAAACTACCCTTAGATTCCATGTCACACTAGTCAGAATGACAGCCATCAACAATATAAATAATAATAAATGCTGGAGAGGATGTGTAGAAAAAGGAACACTTTTAAACTCTTGGTAGATTGTAAATTAGTTCAACCACAATGGAAATCTGTATGGAAGTTCCTCAAATGACTGGGCATGAAACCACCATATGACCCAGCTATATCATTTCTCAATATTTATCCTGAAGAATTAAGTCATCATATTATAGTGATATACGCTTACCCATGTTTATAGCAGCACAATTCACAATAGCCAAATTATGGAACCAGCTTATGTACATTAATGGACAAATGGATAAAGAAGATGTAGTATATATACATAATGGAGTTTTACTTAGCAATAAAGAGAAATAAAATTATGTCCTTTGCAGGAAAATGGATATGTCTAGAGACCATTATGTTAAGCAAAAAAAAAAGTCAATCTCAAAAGGTTAAGGGTCATATATTTTCTCTCATATTCAGAAACTAGAGAGAGAAATGGAAAAGAAACAAGGGGGGATCTTATGAAAATCAAAAAGAGATAAGTAGAGGGATGAGACCAAGGTGAGGGAGGTAGGGAGGAAGGAGGAACTAGGGGAGAGTGATATTGACCAAATTATATTGTTATATTGTGTATTGTGTGTATGTACAAATATGTAACAACAAATCCTGTCACTATGTACAACTATAATGCACCAATAAAAAATGTGGGAAAGAGAAAAAAAAGACTGGGGATGTAGTTCAGTGATAGAGCACCCAAAAAAGAAATTTAGTGTTGGAATTTCCAATATTGTCATTAATGCTTTTTCCTCAGTTGATGTGAATCAGGATTCCTATAAGGTCCACTACAGCACTTGGTTGTTATGTTTTTAAGTCTCTCTTTTTTGACAAGTTTATTTATTAATTTTATTTCTTTTTAAATATACATGATAGAATGTATTTTGACATATTATACACACATGGAATACAAGTTATTCTAACTAGGATTCTATTTTTGTGGTTTGTTAGAGTCTGTAAATAAGTCAGGATGGCGCCTGGCATTTTGCCAGGGGGAGTGGTTTGTGAGGTGGTGCCATCAAGCCATTAAGTGTGGAGGTTCCTTATTGGTTGACTGGTTGACTGCTGTATCTAGTTTATGTTAATTAAGATAAGCTGTGTGGAATGTATATATACCCCTCCTGTCCTACAATAAATGGCTCCCACTCCTGCTGTATCAATGTACACAAGTTGCTCATCACCCCCCCCCCCCTATGTTGCTGCAGCCGGACTGGGGCAGTGGTTGAACATGATGTGGAGTTATACTGGTCATGTATAACTCCGTGGATGCCATTGATAAGGAACATAGGATCTTGACATCTTTATTGAGATTTAATTCACATACATAATTCAAGATTTAAAGTGAAATCAATCTTGTTTCATCTATTTTGTCATCCACTTCACCCTTCTCGTATTATTTAAAATTTCTTTAAGATATAATTTATATACCATATAACTCATCTTTTTAAAGTGTACATTATTTGGTGGTTTTTAATATATTTACAAAGTTTTTAATATATTTACCATTGTTATTCAGTGATTTTTAGCATATTCACAAGGTGGAACACCCATCAGAAGTCTCTTTAATTTGTATATTTCCTCCTCTAAATTTCTTTTTTTCTTTCAATTTATTTTTTTGAAGAAACTTGCATGTTGTTGAATTTCTGTAGTCAACTTTGCTGTAGCATCTTTTAACATTCCTTTGTATTTCCTATAAATTGGTGTTGTATCTAGATGTCTGATGAGACTCAGGTTTAATTCTTTTCTGCAAGATTTTCATAGTCATGTTTGTGTTCTTTTTTATTTTTTGGCAAAGGGGATTGAACCAGAGGCACTGAACCACTGATCCACATTTCCAACCCTTTTTAATATTTTATTTAGAGACAGGGTCTCACTGAGTTGCTTAGGGCTTTGCTGAGTTGCTAGGGCTGGCTTTGAGCTCCCCACCCTCCTGCCACAGCCTCCTGAGCCGCTGGGATCACAGGTGTGTGCCACCACAACCTGCTATGTCTCGCCTCTCATTATTACTGTTCGGAATATTCCTATAAAAAGAACAATGTTATTCAGCTACACTTTGGTTATTGAGCGGTATAATTTCTTAATTTTGGTTTTCCTATCTTAGAGCCATAGGTCTATTTCTTTCAGGTCTCAAACATTTTCCTAAACCGTTCTATGGGGAAGTGTTCATGGTAACTTAATGGCTACAGTACCTCTCTTTCCTGCAGACACTGAACGTAGGAAAGTAACCACTCGACGCCTGAAGGTGGCGATCTAAAACTTGTATATCAGGGTGTAAGGGTATTTGCCCTCAGCTTGGGCAGAGTTTCTCCCTTTTTCTTTGCCACACGTAAGGTTTCCTGATGTGAAACACCACGGGAGAAAAATCCATCAGATCCAAGAACCTCAAAAAGTTTTGTTTGCCTTAAGGAATTTATATGCTTTTTCCTTACTGGAAACATCGGTCTGTGTTTTCCCACTTGGAATTGCGCCCCCTAAATTCAAAGCCAAATTTTCTGTTCAATTTTGGAACAATAGGAATTTCTGATCTGCTTATCTACATCTATCTTCGATCTTGGTCATCCGTACCTGTTCCTGTCATTTATTTCACATTCTAATTCTTATTGTACACATTCTAAGCCGATTAACATTTTCTGCGAGCAAGAAGGGGTTGATTGAACAAAAACATTTACATGGCCATCAGTCATCTATGAGGATATCTTTTTCTTGGCACAGACCGCCGGGTGTCATTTCAAAAAGCCTTTCCAATGTGATAAACCAGAACATGTTTCTCATCAGGGTTTTAATTGTTTCTATCATTACTGGTAAGACTAAACATTTTCCCATGTTTGTTAAAAGGTTTAAAGCTGTTTGCTTGGGATGTGGCTTATATCGGGATTAGTTCAGCTAGTCCCACGGAAAGACAAGGCAAACGATGAAACCCAGGAATATCTCGTTTTTACATTCAAGCTTCGACTCCGCCCTGAGTTTTCCTCCCTTCCCCAGCGAGCCCTTTGTGTGTGCCAACAGTCAAGGGATGGACTCTTCATCTGAAAACCTGGCAGCAAAAGTGTATCGCCCACAAATATGTGCATTATGTGCATTGCCTGCTTCTGAATGCAAGGTTTATGGCCAAGAGTTCCCGAGTCCTAAACATGTACTCCTGGAGTACAGCGGTCTCCGGGAGTCTTTCGGCAGGCGTGGCCTCGTTCATTCGGGCTTCGATTGGCCCGCCTGACCCGCAGGAGTCGAGGCTACGCGGGCTTGCTCAGCGCGGTGGATGCGATTGATAAGTGGCTGCTTCTGTCTTTCTCTCCCCACACTTTTTTTTTAGCCATAGCTATGGTTACCACGTCTCTCTCCGCCTCCCTCCACCTACCAAGAAGACGACTACCCATTGGCGCTCTGTCACCAAGGTCGTTAGTCATTGGTCCCTGGTGAGACCGGGCGCTCCCCCTTTCCCTGTCTCCCCGGTCTCTTGAGGAGCCCAGGAAGAAGGCTCCGCTGGTGCCGCCGGGTCAGGGACTGCCGGGACCAGGCTGCGGCAGTCGTTAGCGGGTCATGTCGGCCGCCCAGGGATGGGACAGGAACCGCCGGAGGGGAGGAGGAGCGGTCGGCGGTGGCGGCGGAGGTAGCGGGGCCGGCGGGGGCAGTGGGGGCAGCGGGGGTCGGGGGACTGGCCAGCTCAACCGCTTCGTGCAACTCTCCGGGCGGCCGCACCTGCCAGGTGAGTCGTGGGACTGGGTCGTGACAGCTTGCGGGTGCCGCGGGAAGGTGACTGCTCCCTTGTCTTTTCTCCCCGGCTTTCTTTTCCTTGGGAAAAGGAAAGGGAGGCCCCCACGCAAAGCAGAGAGAATGGGAATCAAAGAAAAGCAAAGGTGTCTTTGAGGTCAGGGAGGGAACCGGAGCACCACGAAGAAAAGTATTTTTTGCCCTGTCGAAAGCTTTCTGCGGAGAGTTCTGTCTCCTTCCCAAAGAGAGATCACTGTCTCGTTGACATTCCCAAATGTTTCGCTTACTCGGTTCCCAATCTCTTCCCCTTCCGCAGTTTGATCTTGTGAAAGAAAGACTTTGGCGCCTAGCTGTGGAATATTATGTCAAAAAAGAGTGTTAATTAAGGAAAAGAGACGGAAGAGCATTCCAAGGAGCGGTTTTGTTACACACACACTCACACACAAAACAAAAAACCACCCATGTGTGTAAGAGTTGGGTATCTGAAACAGAAGAAAAGAGTATATGTGTGGTGGGGGCGGGAGGGGGCTTGTTGTCTAGGGAATGTATGGGAAAGAGAACCAAGGGGATTAGGGAAAACTAGTTGAATTCTTAATATTTTGAAATGCCCAGAGATAGAACGGATAATAGTGTGTAGATTTTAAAGGAGGAAAACGAAAATCGAGAATATACTTGGTGACAAAATTTTGCTTTGTCTATGGTATAAAAACAACTGAGAATTGGAAAAATGTACCCAATACAATAATTTCGCGTTCTGGCCTGTAGTGCCTTATCTTTGAATTGAAATGTCTTAAAAAACAAAACCAGTTCAAGTTATTGCATGTGTGTAGACAGTTTTAAAGAGATCCATTTGTAAGAGAGTATTCCGCATAATAGTAAGAAGGTATGGAATTGAATAATCACAGACTGTCAAATGTGATATCGGGCAAGCTTATTTTTACCAAGAGAACTGTTAGGAATGATGTTGTTAATCATTCACCATGTTTTTTTGTGAATCATGTTGAAATTTATTATATCAGTGATATGTTTGTTTTGCTGATGAGTTTTGAGAACATGATGGTTTTTTTATTTGTTTGTTACTGTGCCTTGTATTTCAGTGTAGTTAATGATTAATTTGAAGATAACAAAGGAAATTTCACACGTTTCAAAAGACAATTGCCCGTGTTTATGATAGTGTTATTGATATGTTCTAGAAATGTACATTTTTCCATTTCTTTGTGCCATTAAAATTAAATTGAGGCATTGGTAAATAGTCAAATATATAAAATACCAGGAGTTGGGCTGGAAGTGTTAGTATCAGATGGGGCATCCAGAATTGCCACATATGCAATCTTTAACATGGAGAAGAAGAAAGAAGTAATCTTTTTTCTTATTCCAAATTAATAACAAAACCTGAATTTTGAGTGTTGTAGCGAAGAAGATAAATATCTTGGCAAGGACTATTACCAGCTTGCCCTCTACCACTGCAATTTGTATTTCTTGGGTCATGGATTAATTATTATACAGTGGGTTTAATGTGGGCATCAGGACTCTTAGAACCTGGTTGGTGCACTTCCCCACTGCCACCACCTGAGGGCAGTGGAAGCCATGATTTCAGATAAGGCCTTAGGTGTGGAACTATTTCTGCATTCTCTTAGCACACAAGGCCAAAAACAGCTATTTGTCTAGAGGTAAAGATAAAACGTGTCTAAACTGTGAAAATTAGGAAAGTGGGGTCATCAGTCTCTTCTTTCTGCTTGCTTTTTCCTAACTGATACTTCATTTCTCCTTCCCTGTGGCCGTTTTTCCCTCATTCTCAAAATTGGGGAAATATCTGATATCTCAATATACACCTTGAAATTCTTTCATATTAATTCTTATTCTCCAAGGTACTACATTTTTCAACCTTCTTACTTTTTCTTTGTATTCTATTTTGAGGTATTTCAAAAGATTTTGGGTGGTGGGGAAGAATAGGAATGTCTAGGCTTATTTTATGGCCGACCCTGGAGGTATAGCTTTTTTTTTTTTTTTTTTTTTTTTTTTAATCACTGTAGGTAACTTTCTGTCTCCTTTAATTTCTAGTCCCATTTGACATTACTCATCCTTCTTTACCAAGATTTGTACACATTGGAGAAACCCTTTCTCTTCTTTTTTGCATCTCTACCCTATATCCAGCTCTCCGTGAAACAAAACAGCATGGTCTTCATGGCGTGTACTTACCCCTTTTCAGTGATACCCTCTTTGTCCATCCAGTTATGCAAACCTGAAACTTGGGCAGCCCTGCTAATATTTTCCTCTCCCTCGCATTTCAAGTGTCATTACTCAAATTCCCTCATTTTAGATCTCCCACAGTAGATTTCTAAGCAATCTCCCTGCTTCTACTTTTGCCTTCCAGTTCAAATAGCATATCAATATCTTCACACATACACAAACACACACACACACACACACACACACACACGCGCGCGCGCGCGCGCATGCGCGCGCACGCTTGCGCTATTTATGTAAAAAATGCAGTTTTATACATGCAAATACGTCACACTCATATAGATTTAAAAATTCTAAGTACATTGGCATTATATATAAGACATTGGTGACTAGTGAATTTGATCTATTAGTTTGGTTCAGTTCCTATAGCCCCACTAACTCTGGACAAGCAGATAAAGTCAAGTTTTTTAGTGTGTAAAGTTGTGTCGACTCTGCATCCATTGTGAAAGCACAAACAATATTTTGTGAAGCTGAGCACCCTCCTTGCCTTTCTGCTTATATATTAAATACAGTGGTGTTGATGTATTTGCCCTGTAGACTAAGAAATTCATAGCTTCTTAGTCCTGGATAATTAGAAATTTCTGTGCACCCAGTAAGGAACAGGGAACAGTGCTTTTGTAGAATAGTATGCAGAGAGCAAGCAAGCTCAGAAGCAAGAAAATCGTGGGCTAATTGAATCCATGTTGCTATTATAATTTAACTGTGTGGGTTTGATTAAATGAAATATATTAGTTGAGAAAACAATTAAAAACATAATGGCAAACACAGGAAATGGAATACTAGCAAAGAGGAAGAAAATATAACAATTTGTAAAGCTGTGAGAAAATAATACCAAAATCATAAGTAATGTCTAAAATTCAAATGGTACAAATCAGCATATGGTAAGAGGCAAGTTTCTTTCTACATTTGACCTTAGCTAATTGGCTTCCTTCCCTAGAAACAAGCAATGATAAATTTCCTGTGTATTTTCCGGAATGGATGTGTGTGTGCCCGCGTGCGTAGATAGGAAGACTAAGATTTCTTTGTTTGGATGGGCATTTAAAATGTTAACAGTCTTGCTAAGACAGACAGTGATACAATGAATGTGCCTGTATGTATAGAATTTTGCACATAGTCTTGAGTCTATGTTTAGGATAAATTCCTAGAAGTACAATTGCTGGGTCAAAATATAGTGTGTACTTTGATAAGATACCATCAAATTGCCCTCCATAGAGGTTGTGCCAGTTTATGTTCCACTGTCAGTTTTAAGAATGCTGGTGGCTTCCTTGTTCCCTTGGTAATGGAACATATTTTCAACAAGTATAAGAGCCATATTTGCCATTATTTATAACATCTCTTTATATTTTCTTATCCATTTTTCTTTTTTCGTTTTAAATGGAAATTTTACTTACTGTTTGATTGAAATGAGGTCTTGCTGTGTTGCCCAGGCTGTCTCCAACTCCTGGGCTCAAGTGATCTTCTGCTGTAGCTTCCTGAATAGCTGGTACTGCAGGAGCGTGCCACCATGCCCAGTTTTTTATTCATTTTTTTTTCTTTTACTGAAATGTTTTCTGTTGCTTATAGGAATTCTTATGTTTTGAGGAAATTAGTTCTCAGTTTTTAATATAGGTTGCAGATATTATACACGTTTTTTCATTTGTGTTTTAACCTTGTTTGTGTATATTTTCAGCAGAAAATTTAAAATGTAGTTAATTTTTTTAATATTTATTTTTTAGTTTTAGAGGCACACAATATCTTTATTTTATTTTTATGTAGTGTTGAGGACCGAACCCAGTGCCTCATGCATGCTAGGCAAGCACTGTACCACTGAGCCACAACACTGCCCCAAAATGTAGTTAAATTTATCAGTGTTTTTTACTTTCTAAAGTTTTGTATCATAAGAAAGACTTTTCCTATTCCAATATTATTTCTAAAAATTAAAGTGAATATTCTTATTTTTTCCCTTGGTACTTAGATAATTTTGTTTTTAAGTTAGATGTATTATCCGTACAAATATAAGTTAAGTATTGGGATAGGAATCCAATCTTTTTTTCAGGTAGCTACCTAGTTATCCCAGTATCCTATATTAAATGATCTCACTTTTTCCTACTGATTTGAAATCTTGACTATAGGGGTACTTTATTCCTACATGTAATTTGAGGTTACTATTGGACTTTTATCTACTTCTCAGAATTCTAGAAGTTTTTCTTATTTTCCAGGAAAACTTAGAATTAGCTAATCATGCCCCTCATATCCTGATTTTTTTTTTTTTTCCCTTGAGATGGTATCTCACTAGGTTGCTCAGGCTGGATCCGTCTTGTTTGGGCTCAAATAATCTCCCCAAGTGCTGGGACCACAGGCACAAGTTACACTTGGTTACTCTGTGGGTATATTGTTGATGGCACATTATGTTTATAGACTGATTTAGAAATAGTTGATATTGTTTTGAGGTCCAAGTTCAAGGACAGAGTATATATTCATTTTTTTTTCTCTCCAAGTTTTTAGCATTCCTCAATAACTTTTTTTGTTTTTAATTTTAAGAGGCATCTTATTAGGTTGCCCAGGCAGGTCTGGAACCCTCCCAGACTCAAATGAGCCTTTTGCCTCAGCCTCCTGAATGCTAGGAGTACAGGCCTGTGCACTATACCCGTCTCCTCAATGACATTTAATGTTTCTTTTTTTCTCCACATATTTATACATTTACTTTTCCTCCATACATTTATGCATTTATTCTTTGGTACTTAATCTTTTTTGTTATTATTGTTATTATTATTTGTTGTGAGTGTGTGAGTTGGGGGAACAGGATCTCACCAAGTTGCTGAGGATGGCCTAGAACTAGTGATCCTCAAGTCTTTGAAGTCACTGGGATTACAGGTGTATGGTACCACACTCAGCCTTTTTTGTTGTTGTTATTTTTTTTTTTGTTGTTGTTGTTATTATTGTAAGTGGAGTTTCTACTTCTGTTATCTTTTATATGATTGTTGGAATATGGGAAGGCTACCAAATTTTTTTTTAAGGCTACCAATTTCTGAGTATTAATTTTCTAGATAAAAACAATGACAGTTAAGTAATCATATCATATCAAATAATGATAATTTATGTCTTCCTTTGCAGTTTTTATATTTATTTCCCTTTGTCAAATTGGTTTGGCTATTACATTTCAAATATATTAAATAAGATACTAGTAGACCTTTTTCCTGACTTCAGTAGGATGTTTTTAGTGCTTTTATATTAATATTAGATCTAGCTTTGGATTGAAGTACATGTATTTTATGCATTAAAGTATTCAGTTGTTATCATTTAAAAAGTTTTCTTTTTTAAAATAAATGGGAATAAATTTTTCCAGTGCCTTTTCAGAATTTATGGGAATTAATGTATAATTTCTCTCTCTCTCTTTTTTTTTGCAATGAATTGTTCTAATGAATTTACTGTTACTGAACTATATCCTTGCATTTCTGAATCAACTGCATTGTCAGGGTGTATTACTATTTTAAATGTACTGCTGGGTTCCCTTTGCTAAACTTAGAAATTTTATGTCACTCCTTGTAAGCTAAATTGCTATTTTTAGTTTTCTTTTATTTTTGTTGGGTTATGCTTTTTTTCATGGAAATTATTTCAGAGCTTTCTTTTTCTGTGTGTGTGTGTGTGGGTTTTTTTTTCCCTGTCTGGTTAAATGTTATTAAAGTTAAAGGTTTGGTTAAAGTCCCTTTGCAATCATTTGGACCTTGCGTTTTTTTTTGTAGAATGCAGTAGTAGCTGTTGGATAATTATATCTACTTCTATGATAATTTGGCTGCTAACAATTTATATGTTTGGGGGAATCTCTGATAATTTATATTATCCTAGAAAACTGTCCATTCCATTCAAATTTTCAAAATTGTGTGAAGTGAAGCAAGATATTCTTTTTTTTTTTTAAGATATTCTTTTATGATTAAAAAAAAAATGTTTTCCTGGGACTGAGGTTGTAACTCAGTGGTAGAGTGCTTGCCTTGCGTGGCTGAGGCACTGGGTTCAATCCTTAGCACCACATAAAAATATTTTTTAAAAAAAGTTCTCTCCCGGCAGTGCTCTACCCATTTAAACAATTTTTTTCCCATATCTGATATTTACTTATTATCACTTCTTATATATGTGAGGCTTGGCCCTTTTCTTTCTATAACCAGAGTTCAGATTTCTAAAAATATGTTTTCTTTTATTAATATTTTTCTTTCATTGTTTTAAATCCTTCCTTTAGTTTTTAATAGATTTCTTTTGTGGTGGTTTCCCTTTGTGGTACTAGGTATCTAACCAGGGCCTCATGCGTTCGAGGCAAGCACTCTACCACCAAGCTATATTCCCAACCCTCATTGTGGTTTTTGATTTGTGTTTTTCTTGTGGCTAATGATATTAAGCATTTTTTCATATACTTGCTGGTTATTTGTATGTGTGGGTGATTTCCTTTTGGAAAAATATTCATTCAGATCCTGTGTCCAAGTTTTAATTGGGTTATTTGTTTTGTTGTTTATATATTTAGGTACAAGTTCCTTATCATATATATGGTTTGTAAATATTTTCTACAGTTCTGTGGTTGTCTTTTTACAAAGGATTTTAATTTTTGTGAAGTCTAGTATATCATTTTATTCTTTTGTTGCTCATGTTTTTGGTGTCCTATCTAAGAGTCCTTTGCCAAATACAAGGTCATGAAGACATCTTTATGTTTTTCTCTAAGAGTTTTATAGTTTTGCTGTTACATTTATGTTTTTGATCCATTTTGGATTAGCTTTTATATTTGGTGTGATGTATAAGGGTTATCTCAACTGCCTATCTAATTGTCCTAGCAACATTTGTTTAAAAGATCTTCTTTCCCTTCTAATGGTCTTGCCACCCTTGTGAAAAATCAGTTGACTTTTAAAAGCATTTGCTTATTTCTGGATTCTCAATTTTATTCCATTTTCTATATGTATACTCATGTGCCTGTAGCACACTGCCTCAATTATTATTGCTTTGTAGTAAGTTTTAAAATATCAGTCTTACTGTTTTACTCTTCTTTTTTTAAAAAAAAATATATATATATATAATTTTTTTTAAGTTGTAGTTGGACATAATACCTTTATTTCATTTATTTATTTTATGTGGTGCTGAGGCTCAACTCAGCACCTTGCAAGTGCTAGGTCAGTGCTCTACCATGAGCCACAATCCCAGCCCCTTTACTCTTCTTTTAAAGCGTCATTTTAGCTATTCTGGGTACTTTGCAATTCCACATAAATTTAAGAATCATGTTGTCAGTTTGTACAAAGAAGTCATTTGGGATCCTGATTGAAATTGCATTGAATCTTTAGATCAGTTTGGAAAATATTGCCATTTTGATAATGTTGTCTTCCAATCCATGAACATGAGATAGTTCCCCATTTATTTAGCTTTCTTTAATTTCTTCAACGATGTTTTGTGGTTTTCAGAGTCCATTGATATTTTGCTTGCTTTTTTCAATCCTGCTGTCTGTGTCTCTTACTGTTTTCAGCAGTGTCGGCGCTTCCTTTGTGTTATTTCTGATAAAAGATTTCATTTCTGTATTGATTGAAGTTTTACATTTCCTTTCTGTTGCTCCGACTGCTTGTATTTCTTTTCTTTTTTACTTTTTCTTTTTCTTTTTTCCCCCCAAAGGGAAGCCTGGGAATTGAACCCTGGGGTGCTTTACCTCTGAGCTATACCCCCAGTCCCTTTTTTGTTTCTATTTTGAGACATGATCTGACAAAGTTGCTTAGGATCTCATTAAGTTGCTGCGGTTGGCCTCAAACTTGTGATGCTCCTTCCTCAGCCTGGGTCCCTGGGATTAAAATATGCCTAATTTCTTTCTCTTGTCTATCTTCCTTTAAGTAATCTCTTTAAGTAATTTCTGCACTTGAGCTATTACTAATTTTGGTGAAGCTTATTGTCTCCCACTTCCTATCACCACTGTTATAAAAGGAATATAAACTCATTACTAAATCTGAAAAATATAGAAAAATTGAAACCAGTGGAAATCATCCATAGTATATCAACATGTTAATATTTTATTTTCCTTTTAGTTCTTTATTAGTGAATTACTGAATACTATAAATAATTAAATATCACATTAGGAGCTTGAGATTCTCCTAAAACTGTTCAATATATAAATATTTTACTCACGAGGCTTGTTTATGTTTTCTGCTATTTTATTGATGGAATTTGTTTCTTCTCAGTTTTCTGTATGAATGTCCTTTTTTTTTTTTTTCCGGCCTATTTTACTTCTCTCTTCATAGCCAAGCTTTCAGAAAGAATAGGCTTTGATTTTTTTTTTTTTTAAATTTCTTTGATTTCTTCTCTTCAACAGAGAAGATTATAGGCTTACTTTAAGTCTTCATCTTTCCACTCAGGAACTCTTGTTAAAAATCCAGTAGATGCTTCGTCTTCATCCCAACCAGCTTTTCTAGTATTTGATTTTAACTACTTTTTATTCTAGACCCTGGAAGCACATTGTAATTAGACAAAATCCCTACTCATAAAGAGCTCTTAGTTATATTTTTGTTAATTGTGTGGGTTTAATTTAATTTAATTACATTAATTAAATTTATTTTTGGTACTGGGGATTGAACCCAGGGGCGCTCGACCACTGAGCCACATCCCCAGCCCTTTTTATTATTATTTTACATTAAGTTGCTGAGTGCCTCACTGGATTGGTAGGCACTCAACTTGTGATCCTCCTGCCTCAGCCTCCTGAACTGCTGGGATTACAGGCTTGCATTACTGCACCTAGCTTCTTAGTTACCTTTTTATCTCTTGAACTTCCCATTAGTTTTCTTTTACATATCCCTTCATAATTGTATCCAAGAGTATATCTTTTTCATTTGTTATTTTTGCCTTCTTACTCTTTTATTTTTCCTGATAATGCCCAAATGTGTCTCCAACTCGGATTTCTCTTCTGGCTTCTTGGCCAATGGCTACTAGACATTTCCACCAAAAGACTGATAAGTACCTTAAATCCAGCATGTCCAGAAAACAGTTTCATCATCTTTCTTGTCAAACCTGTTCTTCCTGTGCTTCTTATCCTGACTAATGTTTTAATGGCTATATCATAGATTTAGTGAGTCAAATGAGAAACCTGGGAATCATATTAGATTCCTTCCTTTTTCTCACCCCTTATCCAGCTTAGTCAAAAAACTTGTTGATTTTTTTCATCCCTACCCTATTTTCTTTGACCTTTCTATCTTTCCAACCTTATCATTTATGTTTTTGTTTTCTGCAATACTGGGGATTGAGCCCAGGACAATACTAGACAAGCACTTACCACTGAGCTACATCCCCCACCCTTTTTATTTTACATTGAGAGTGGGTCTGGCTGTTTCCAAGGTTGGCCTCAAACTTGGGATCCTCTTGTCTTAGCTTTCCAAGTACTTGGAGTTAATAGGTGTGTCACTATACTTGGCCTATGTCTTTCATTTTATATTTCATCTATATAGAAGAACTTGCAATTAGAGTACCATCCTCATAATTGTCCTCCAAGTCTTACCCACATGTCCTTTCAATTAATACAACATTTTTTTTTGGTCATTTCTCTTTTAGTGCAAATAGTTTATTGAGTAGTTACTCTGGCTCTATTTTAAAGTATTTCATAAAAATTAACTTACTTAATCCTCATTATTTTGTGAGGTAAATAACTCTTACCTTTTTATGAAGAGGAAACTGAGACTTAGAGAAGCTCCCTAACTTGCTCAAAGTCTTTATTGCTGATCTATAGATGTCAGAATCAGGAAACACACCCAGTCCACTAGACTTTAAAGCCCCTGCTAGGAACTGGGGGAGTAGCTTAGTGGTAGAGCTCTTTTCTAGCATGCACAAGGCCCTGGGTTCAATTCCTGTCACTGCAAAAGAAAAGAAAAAAAAGAAAACCCATGTATTCTTCCTTATTTTTGGCCACCATTTTGTTTTGTTTATAAAAAGGATCATAGTAGTTACTCTGAATTACAATTATTTGGTTTTGGGCTTGTGTGCTTACTATTTATGGGCTCCTTAAAGGCAAAAAGTAATGTCTTCCTATCTGTGAATACCACCTGACTTGTAGCAGACTTTTATTAATTGTTAATTGGATGAGTTAGTAATTGTCAGTATTTATAGTTATCCCTGCAAGAGAATGGAGCTTAGGCTATTTGACATTATATAAATCTATTTTATTTTTTACCTTGGAATTTAGCACATACAGTGTTTGTATGGCTTTTCCAAATACCTCCCAAAAATTTAAAGTACAATTTTAGGGACTGAGGGTATAACTTAATGGTACAGCATGTGCTTAAAGGGTGTGAGACCCTGAGTTCATCTCTATCACTAAAAAAAGGTGTGATTTTATGTTGAATATTATCAGAAATGGCTGTACCATTCTTCCATCTTTTTTCAAAAAATATTTTTAGTTGTATATGGATACAATACATTTATTTATTTCTCTTTATGTGGTGCTGAGGAATGAACCAGGGCTGCACACATACTAGGTGAGTGCTCTACCATTGAGCCACAAGCCCAGCCCCCCCATTCTTCTATCTTGCCTTGATTTCTTCTCCTCCTGCCTTTCCAAAAAATTTATATTATGATGACTTTTCTGTTCTATGTGTTTTTTTTTAATATTTATTTTTTAGTTCTCGGCAGACACAACATCTTTGTTGGTATGTGGTGCTGAGGATCGAACCCGGGCTGCACGCACACCAGGCGAGCGAGCTACCACTTGAGCCACATCCCCAGCCCATGTTCTATGTGTTCATCTTCTTTATTTTTATTGAATTTTTCCTATAGCATTTGAACTTGCTTAAGTTTTTCTCTGATCTCTTTCTTGTGTAGCCGAGTTCAGGAAAGCATTGCCTAGAATTACTGTCTTCATTTGTCATACCCTTCCCATCACTTGTGTGAAAGACTCCCACTAAAGTCACAAATAACTTATGTGTGTCAAATCAAGTGGATGCTTTAACATCTCCATCTGACTTATCTCTCTTCATTTTGTCCTTTCCCTTAGTTTCCCCAGTATCAGGTCTGGTTTTCTTTATATGTGACTGACCTCATATCCTTGGTCTTCTTTGTTACCTCTTGTTCTTCTACCAGATTTTTATCAATTAGAGTCTCAAATCTTGGTCCTGTGTCCTCACTATTCTCTTTTCAGCTTATTTGAGGTGTTCTCTTTCAAATCCATAATTTGAAATTTCATTCATATACCATGTCCCTTTTTAACTTCCTCCAAAATCCCTCTTTCGGACCATGCACTTATTATACCATTTGTGTTCAGTTTGCTGAAACTGAAATGTGTGGTCTTTCTTTATTGTAAGGTTTGTGTCCTTTGATATCTCTTTTGCCTTTCTTGATCCTGTGGTCTGTATCCCTTGCTTTGTTTTCAGCAATGTCTGTGCCTCTGTTGTGTTACTTGTCATGAAGTTTGCTATTGGATAATTTTAGGCAGGGGAATGATGCAATATGATTTACATTTTTAAAAACTCCCTCTGGCTGCTAAATGGAGAATTGATTGTAGCAAATGGTGAACATGAAGCATGGAGGCCATTTAGGAGACTGTTGCGGGTTTCTAAAAAGACATGGTCATTTGGATTAAGATACAGTGTATATGTGGTGAGAAGAGGTTGGATATGAAATATATTTTGAAAGTAGCATTAGCAGGATTTTCTGTGAGGTATGAATGAGAAGAATCATGATGATTCCCAAGGTTTGTCGTGAGCAATTAGACGGGTGATAGTGTTCTTGTATGAGATGGAAAAGACTGAATGGAACAGGATTATGGGAGTAAATCAAGATTTTTGTTTTAGTTTTGTTAAGCTTGTGATGTCTACTTGACCTCCAAGTAGAGGATATTGGGTAGCAATTTTCATATAATTTAGACTCAAGGGAAATGTGGAGGCTTGAATGTAAAAATTTGATATTATTAGCATACAATGATATTTCAAACCATTGGATTGGATGAGATCATCAAAGGTAATTTTTTAGAAAAAATTGTGTAGAAAATTGTAACACTTGAAATTGAGAAGGAAAGGAAAAGCAGCAAAAGAGTTAAATTAAAGATAGGAGGAAGGCCGGAACTCCTTGGTTTCACAGATGATAAGAGAAGAAAGTGTTTCAGGAAGGAGGGAGAGGTTACTTTGTCTGATATTGCCTGAGAACTTGAGGAAGATAAAGTTCTAAAATGGTGGACACTATTACTAATAGTACAGTACTGTAGGCTATTACTATGGGTTTTGTAGGCTTTGTGGATTGACTCAGGAACATTAACTATTTACAGCATGGGGAAATATGTTCAGATTTTCAAAATAACAACTGACATATTAATTTAGAATTTAGAAATGCAGCCTAATTTTTAATAGCCTGTATACTTTGCTTTTTTTTTTTTAATATTGGGAATTGAATCTAAGGCCTCATGCATGGTAGGCAAGTGTTCTACTACTGAGCTACAGTTCTTTTTAATTTTTATTTTGAGACAGGGTCTTACTAAATTGCCCAGGCTGGCCTCCTGCATACTTGGCCTCCCTCATCTTTTTTTTCTTTTTGGGGTACTAGGACGCTTTGAATTCAAAGGTGCTTAACCTCTGAGCAACATCCCCAGCCATTTTTATTTTTTATTCTGAGATAGGGTCTTGCTAAGATGCTTAGGGACTTGCTAAATTGTTGAGGTTGGCTTTGAACTTGCTTCTCCTGCCTTAGCCTCCTGAGCCACTGGGATTCCAGATGTGCACTACTGCATTCAGCTTCCCTCATCTATTTTTAAGGCCACTTCCCCTTCTTTTTAAAAATGACCTTAATGGTTTTGAAACCTTAGTATCATTAGACTTTTACCTGTATAATGGGCAACTTGTAAAACATAAAGGTAATGCTTTTTTAAACATGTAAATATGACTTCCTGTTATTGAACTCATCTGTTTACACCCTAAAATTTTTTCATTGTTTTTTAAAACTGAAAGACATTGTGTAAACATAGTAAAATCTTATAGTATGTAAGGAGGGATGTGTTCCATTTGAGATCCCTTGTTCTCGGAGTCTTTGTCCCTAGAAGTGTCATCTGTTAGAGTCTCTGGTCTGTCTTTCCAAAAATATAATTTATATATGTATTCATATGCATGTGTTACCTTTATTTTTAAACAAATTAGAGTGCAACATTAGGTATTCTTTTTGCACCTATTTTTTTTTTAAACGTAAAAATGTATTTTGGGAAAATTGTTCTGCATTAGCACATTTATATTTATCACATTCTTCTTCATGGCTGAAAGTATTATGTTGTATGGATGTACTATAATTTACCAGCCACCCAGTTGATAGATATTTAGATTTTTTCTGATTTCTGCTATGTAAAAACATCGCTGCAATGCAAGGTGATAACTATTGACAACTTGCCCTTTGACATCTGTGTTTTAAAAGTGTACTTTAGATTATAGAGCTTTAAAACATATGTATCCCTTTGTTTTGCACACCCTTTCCCATCCAGCTTCTCTTTTAAGTCCTTATGTTTTATTCCCTTAATAATACTAGTTAGGCACTTTCATATTTACTTATAACCTATTAAGGGCTAGATCTATTTCTGTCCCTGTTGTTTATAGGTAAAGAAGTCTAGGCAAAGGGTAAGTCTTTGTCCAATGACATGTAGCAAGCAAGGGACAGAAACCAGGCAGAGTGTGGTTCTAAAATCCTTGCTCTTTACCAATCTGCTGTCCTCTTCTCTGTACCCTTTTCTTTCTTTTTCTTTTCTTTTTGTATTGGGGATTGAATAGGGCACTTTAACACTGAGCTACATCCCCAATATTTTTTTTATGTTTTATTTTGAGAAAAGCTCTCATTAAGTTGCTGGGAGTCACATCAAGTTGCTGAGGCTCTGGCCTTGAACTTAGGGCCTTATCCTCCTGAGTTGCTGGGATTTCAGGTATGTGCCATCTTGCCTGGTTTTGTTCCCTTTCCTTCTCCGTTCTTTCTGTTACCATCACATTTAGGCTTTTATTACCTTAAACTGAACTATACTGATAATATTTTTTGCCATTCTCAGGTTTTCTTTCCTGATCCATCTTGTAAGAATAAAATTAATCTTCCTAGTAAGGGACTGTAGTATTGCTTTCCAGATCAAAATCCTTCAGTGGCTTTCCGCCTCATTTAGAATCCAGCCCAATCTCATTCTCTTCCCTTTTATATTCTCTAGTCCTCATTAAATTTGTGTCTTGCTTTATTTAAGATATAAACACTGGGGTTGGGGGTTTTAGCTCAGTGGAAGAGTGCTTGCCTAGCTTGTGTGAGGCCCTGGGTTCAATTCTCAGCACCACACAAAATAACTAAAATAAGGGTCCATCACCAACTAAAAAGTATTTTTAAAAAAGATATAAACATTGACTTGTCTGTAAGACTAGAAAGCAAAGAAAGAGAAGCTTGAGATTATAAATAATCTTTGGAGTTGAATAATGCTGTTTCTTGAGTTATTTCCCTTTTTACACATAGTAGCTCCTTGCCATATGGTTTCATTAACAAACTGTCAACTCAATTAATTTGAACCAGATGTGTAATTGATCAAATGCTAACCACAAATATTTTGGTGTCACATAAAACAAATTACTTAAAAACATGTAAAAACCCGAATATGAAATTTCTAATGTGTACTCTGAACTTGAGGTAAAATATATTTAGCTTTTACACACATATATGAAGCCTTGAAAATCATTCAAGAATATAGCATCTTAAGGTTAAATAAAAATTGGGGGGGCCAGGTGTGGAGGTATACAACCTGTAAACTTAGTGATTTGGGAGTGGGAGCCAGGAGGATTGAAGTTTGAGGCCAGCCTTGCAACTGAGTGAGACACTGTCTCAAAAAATAAAAAGGGGGGGCTGGAGATGTGGCTCAGTTGTTAAGTACCCCTGGGTTCAAAACCCAGTACCAACACCAAAAATATCTTTTTGGACTTTCTGGGCATGGTGGAAAATTTTTTTGTACCTAAATTATGATTTTAAGTCAAACTTACGTGTGACTTTATAGAAAAAAACACTTCAATGCAGAATAAATAAATAAAAATAAATATTTTTTTTAAAAAGTAACAAATAACACTTGTAGATACAATCATTTACCTGTTGGAATTTGCAGATTTTCTTTTGCTTAGTTCTGTAGTCTCACTTGCAGAAATAGGGAGGGGGATCCAGTGGCTCTAGAGAGGTAGGCATCTTTGGTGTTCATTAAAAGGAGGGAGGTTGCAAATTTTTAGTTCAAAAGACATTATCATAATATATCAATTTTAAAATCCAGATTTCCTGTTTAGTATCCTACACCTACACTCCTTAGCACGAAGTCTTTTCTTCAATGATTTTTTTTGGGGAGAAAGGTGATCCTCTGGACACTCAAATATCCAGAAGCAACTGAAGACCAAATAATGTATTCTGAACATTTAAAAAATATATATATGTTTTTAGTTGTAGATGGACACAGGGTCTTGCTGGATGCTGAGGCTGCCCATGAACTTTCGATCCTCCTGCCTCAGCCTCCTAAGCCAGTATATAAGTGTGAGCTTCTGCGTTCTCTTTGTTTTTTAAAACCTGGGGTCCATCAGTTCATGAGTTTATGGATGTTCTTCAAGAGATTATATTATATGTAAAAATTTATGAATATATCTGCATTTTTCTATGAAGAGAGCTAATGATATATATATATATATATATATATATATATATATATATATATATATATATATACACACACACACACATATTTTTTTTGTATATATACACTTTTATTTTTTAGTTTCAATGGAGACCAATGACATCCTCCCAAAAGTTAATATACCAGTCCTGCTGGGATGGGCCTGGCACTTTTTGTTTTTGTTTTTATGTTATATATTTATTTTTAAAAATAAGCTCACAACAAGTCAGCTAATCTGGTGTCTTAGAAACCATTACAAATAGGTAGTTATAAGGATCTTGATTATATTTGTGATTCCTTTAAGGATTGTAGAATTTTTAGTGCTTTGGAGACCATCTAGTATATATATGGTTCATAGGCCATATATAGTTAATTCTTCCTAACAAAAGATTACACTGAGCCAAAGGATGGAGTTTTTATTTCAAAATGTATTTCAAAGCCTTAGCAGCCATTCATAAACATTAAGAATGTGATGACACTATTTTAAATCAGAGTGCTCCCAGGAATTTTATGTTTATTAGATTCAGATTTAATATTTTAATCTAGCACAGGTTTATGAATTATAATACTTTCTGATTAATATATGTAAATATGTAAAAGTTCAGCTTGTTTCTTCAGAAGAAGAGTCTGAGAATTCAGTCATTCGTAAAGATAAGTAGTTTCAATATCACATCTGCCTGTGCCCCTTTGCTCCCCTAAAGACAAAAACTCAGCTAATGAGACTATTTTTTCAGCAAAGGGATATTTGAATAACAAATATTATAAATCAAAATGACAAAGAATAATTTAAGATTTGAAGATATTGCTCAATGTGCTGTGATTGCTTCGTATGTGTAGAAGAAGTTCTATGACAGGCCTACCTTTTTATATAAAAACTGAATAGTGTTGGAGGAGGCAAGAGAATGAAGTGAAAAAAGCAAGATTGCAGCATGATGGGAAGGAGTTCAGTCAGCTGTGAGACTTTTCGTGAACAACAGAAATAAATAGCAAGCAACAGAGAAGGCAAGAACCAGCAGTTTCTATTCATTAATCCATTTGTTTCTCTCTTAAGAATAAAATTTTTTGAGATGATTTATAAACTGATACCTATGAAAATAGAATGTTTAAAATAAATGTCTATAGTGTGGCTAAAGGTGGAAGAGATTATAGCATGTCTGCTGTCTAGGAGCAAATAGTCACTTTGCCTCAATAACTTCTTAAAGTTCTATTTCTTGTGTTTGTGTTAGGGAAGTACCAGAGAAAAGAGTAAGTAGTCAACAGCTATTCACATCCTAGCTAGAAGATTCATAAAGGCATTAGAGTGCATGTTCAAGCTACCACAACAGTTGTTCTTAATCTATTTCTTAACTTCTAAAAACCCAAGGGATGGGAAATATTACCATTATTCTGTTAGTTACAATGAATTACTATGGTTTTGGTTTTTAATGAGGAAGTGACATAGTATAATGGGGATAATACTAGAATCCTAGAAGAGAAGAGCAACTTCTTTGAGGTTTAGGGAGACTGTACCTACATTCTTGTTGAGAATCGTTGCCTTAATATTCATTATTTAACAAGTATTAAGTGCCTCTATTAGATGTATCTTTTCAGTTCCCCAGATTGCATTAACTAAGAGCGTTATAGTGGTTAAGAGTAATTTAGGTTCAAAATGCATGAGTTTGAATTCCAAACTTTTCATTTGCTACCTAAGTGTGCAGAATACGTTAAATCTTATTTTGCCTTAGTTTCTTCATATGTAAATTGGGAATTATAACAGTATCTTTCTCATAGAATTAATGGAGAGGTAAGTTCTCTTAACAGTACTATTAAAGTTTGCACTTGTGACTAATCAAATCAGAACACAGGGCAATATAGCTTTCTAATTTGTATTTTAGTTTGCACTTTTTTGGATAGCATTTTGTTTTAAAAATGACTTTGAGATGTAACTGTAGCCTCTAAGGAAGATTGTACATGAAAGAAGCTCAACAGAGTTAAGATATGGGTTCAGATTTTCTTGTGTTGAAAGGTGAAAGGTAGAAATTTAAAAATAAGTATATGTAAGTGCTAGGCACAGGTACTCAATAAATGTTGATTCTTCTAAAATTTAAAAGAATGCTACTGGGGCTGGGGTTGTGGTTCAGTGGTAGAGCGTTGCCTATCGTGTGAGGCACTGGGTTGGATTCTCAGCACCTTATATAAATAAGTAAAAAATAAAGGTATTGTACCCATCTACAGCTAAAAATATTTTTTTAAAAAAGAATGCTAGTTATTTAACAGGTGGGTCATGCTAGTCCAAAGTTTGCCATTATGAAATTTTTAAAAAGATGTTTCTTCTTAATAGACCTTGTCCCATGGGTGCATTTGGGTAAAGTGAAGACTGGGTTTTAGACACTTAGCCTGGAGCTCTTATACAGTGAGCAACCAGTGCAACTCTGCAGTAATTCTGAATGTTATTAATTTATTTCCCTTTTGATTTTTTTTTTTTTTTTTTTTTTGTGGTGCTGGGGATTGAACCCAGGGACCAAGCACTCTACCAACTGAGCTATATCCCCAGCCCTGCTTTTGAAATTCTTTATAGATGCTGGATTGTATAGTTATACCACATGGCATAGCCTCCTAAGAAAGAATTTCTAGATCGTGTTCTCTATCAATAGTTTAATTATTACAATGTTTATGATGTTTTAGATAAATGATTTTAAACATCATCTATCCTATATCCACTTCAATGCTTTTTAAATTCATATTTGTTTCTACTTGATTTTTATATTTTTTATTTTAAGATAATACAGGTTCCCGTGAAGTTTTAAGAAACAATACTGAGAGATCCTTATCTCCTTCATCCAGTTTCCCAGAATAATAGCATTTGTTAGTATTATACATTAATAAAGCAAGCAAATTGAAATTGATACAGTCCACTAACCTAACTCAGATTTCATAGTTTTACATGCACTTCTTTGTGTGTGTTTGTGTTGAGTCTACATTTTTTTCCTGTGTAGATTTGTGTGACCACCACAGTCAAGACATGGAGCAATTCCATCACAAGCCTCCCTCTTGTTACCCTTTTATAGTCATAGCCACTTCCCTTAGCAAACCCTTGGTGACTATTGATCTGTTCCCCATCTGTATAATTGTGTTATTTCAAGAATGTTGTATAAATAAAATCATATGATTCTGTAACCTTTTCACATTGACTTTTTTCATTCAGTATATCCACTTAAGAGCCTCCAAGTTATTCCCATATCAGTAGTTCATAGAGGTAACACAGTTTATTTAATTCATTCGCGGAAGGTCATTGGGTTCTTTTCATATTTTGGCTATTAGGAATAAAGTTGTTATGAACATTTGTATATATATTTTTGTGTGAACATAAATTTTCACTTCTCTGGGATAAGCCCAATAATGTAATCGCTGAGTTGTGTGGTAAGCACATTTAGTTTTGTAGGAAACTGCCATACCCTTTTCAGAGTGGCTATACCATTCTGTTCCTACCAGCAATGTTAAGCCATCCAGTTTCTGTATGCTCACCAACATTTAGTGTTACCACTCTTTTAAAATTTTACCCATTCTGATGAATATGTGGTCCTTAATCAGTTTTGATAAAACTGTATTTGGGCAAAAAAGAACAATTTTGCTGGATTTAAGAAACTCCAGATTAGCTGATATTTGCGTGCCTTCATGTTACCATAGAATGAAACCTTTTAGTAACTCAGGTCAATTGACTTAGAAATTGGCCCCCAATAGTGTAGTCCTTTTGAATATTAGCATCACTGTCATCCACAAACCAAAGTCATCTTCATATTATTATGTCCACAGGCATTTTTGTTTTGCACATAAAAGGCACTTAATATATATTTACAGAATAAATTTATATTGAGGAATGGATATACTCATTTGTGAACATAGCAGTTACTATAAGGATGTTATAAAGTCCAACTATGTAGGAAGGATGGTTGCCAAGTCAGCTAGCCACAGGATTTTAGAGACTGAAAGAATGGCCCTTAAAAGGAAAAAGGCAATCAAAATCTCTCCTCTTCTGTATAGAGGCACCGTTTACTTAGATCTTCAGCTTCTCCAAGCAAGATTTTTAAATTTTCAACTAGGTGCAGTGGCAAAAACCTGTAATCCCAGCGGCTCTGGAGGCTGAGGCAGGAGGATCATAAGTTCAAGGCTAACCTCAGCAATTAAGGGATGCCCTAAGCAACTCAGTGAGACCCTTTCTCTAAATAAAAGATAAACTGGGGGGCTGGAGTTGTGGCTCAGTGGTAGAGCACTTGCCTTGCACATGTGAGGCACTGGCTTCGATCCTTAGCACCACATATAAATAAATAAAGATATTGTGTTCATTTAAAACTAAAGAAGAAAAGAAAAAAGAAAAGAAAAAGGACTGGAGATGTTGCACAGTGGTTAAGGCCCCTGAGTTCAATCCCCATTCTCGCCCTCCCCGCAAAAAAAAAAAAAAAAAAAGAATTTGTAATTTTCAGTGTAAAGATCTTACACATTATTTGTTAAATTTATTCATAGATATTTTATGGTACTTTTTACTATTTGGTAACTTTTGATGCTATTATAAATAACACTTTAAAATTTTCATTTCATAATTAGTTGTTGATAATTTAGAGGAATATACTTTTATCTTTGGATATTAACTTTGTATCCAGCAACTTTCTAAATTTACTTCTTGGTTCTAATTGTTGATTCTTTGGGATTTCTACTTAAGGAACCATGTCATCTATAAATAACAATTTTACTTCTTTCATTTCAGTCTCTAGTCCTTTTATTTTTGCTTTTCTTGTCTTATAACTCTAGCTTGAATTTTCAGTACTCTTTATGGAGAGAACTGAGCATGCTTGTCTGGTTTCTGACGTCCAGTGAAAGTGTTCAGTATTAAGTATAATGTCAACTATAGGTTAATGATGTTCTTTTTTTTTTTTTAATCAGGTTGAAGAAATTTTTTTTTCTTATTTTACTTAGTATTGAATTTTATTGAAAGTATTTTCTGAATCCATTGAGATTACCATATGTTTTTTTTTTTTCTTATTCCATTAAGGTGTTGAATTACATTGATTAATTTTGGGGTGTTAAATCAACCTTACATTCTTGGAATAAATTTTATTTGCTCATGACATATTAACCTTTTTATTTAACTTCAGTTTGATTTACTAATTTTTTTTTAGAATTTTTGGGAAATATTTATAAAGGATATTGACCTATAATTTTTAATGTTCTTTACAGGTTTTGATATAAGGATTCTAATCTCATAAATGACTTTTTTTTATTCTTTGAAAATGTTTGTGTCTTACTTAAATACTTAGAGGAACTCACCATTGCAATGTTTTATACGATTCTAAAATTTATATTTATCTAAAACCTGTATTATCACTTTCTATATCCTTTTCTGAACACAAAGTCTTTAACATTCTTCTGCTTTCCCTTCTCAAAACTCCTCTTTGTATTCCTGCAGGTACTTCTGTTGATATCATCTGTATCAGAGTTTTTGAATGTTAATAGTAAAGTTTTGTCCTTCTTTTTTCCCCCTTATCTGTGTTTATTTAGACTTTAAGGTTCTTCTGTTTACTCTTTTCTTATGCCTTGTTATTCTTAGATTATTATTTATTATTTTATTCCATATATATATATATCTTTGAACTCCCCCCAAACCCCCCACAGTACTGGAGATTGAACCCAGGAACCTTCAGCCTTTGAGCTACATCCCCAGCTCTTTATTATATTTTAAGACAAGGTCTCACTAAGTTTCCTAGCCTGGTCTTGAACTTGAGATCCATCTGTCTTGGTGCTCTGCTCCCCTCTATGTAGTTAAGTTACAAATGTGTACTATTGTGATTGGCATTTTTTAGTAAAGATTCTGAGAGAAGCAAACTTTTGTGTACTTGCACATCCATAGTATCTTTTTCTCCTATCTTTGAACAAGAGTTTGGGTAGGTTTAGAATTCTAGATTTAAAAGTGTATCTCGTTGTCCCAGGAACATTTGTTGAAAAGATGATTAATTCCCCACTGAATAATCTTGTCACATTGTCAAAAATAAATAGATTAGCTGGGTGTGATGGCCATGCCTGTAATCTCAGTGGCTTGGGAAGCTGAGGCAGGAGGATCTCGAGTTCAAAGCCAGCCCCAGCAATTTAGTGAGGCCCTAAGCAATTTAGTGAGACCCTGTCTCAAAAAATAAAAAGGGCTGGGGATGTTGCTCAGTGGTTAAGTTCCTGTGGGTTAAAATCTCAGTACCAACAAACAAACAAGGACAGTGGACTGCGCTGGATGCCATTGGTGCTCACTTGTGATTCCAGTAACCAGTGACTTGAGAGGCTGAGGCTTGAGGCCAGTTTGAGCAATTTAGTGAAAACCTGTCTCAAAATAAAAAAGGGTCAGGGAGGTAGGTAGCTCTGTGATAGAGTGCTTACCTAACATGTGAAAGGCCCTGTATTTGATCCCAAGTCCTACAGAAAACACAAACAAACAAACAAAAAATTAAAATAAAACAAAAAATGAAAATTAAAAATCAATAGCCAAATGCATGGTGCACTCCTGTGATCCCAATTACATAAGGAGGCTAATGCAGGAGGATTGCAAGTTTGAGGCCAGCCTGGGCAATTTAGTAAGACCCAGTCTCAAGATAAAAACTTAAAAAGGGATGGGGGATGTAATCCTGGGTTCAGTCCCTAATACTGGAGGGAAAAACCAATAGACATGGTGTCTGAGTTTACTTCTGAACCCTCATTTCTGTTCTATTGATCTGTATTTCTGCCTTTATGCTATTACTACAGTTTTGAATGCAGTTATCTTTGTAGTAAGTTTGAAATCAGGAAGTACAGGTCTTCCAACTTCAAAATTGTTTTGGTATTCTGGGTTCCTTGCATTTCCACATGAAGTTGAGGATTAATCTGTTCATTCAGCAAAGAAAAAAAAAATAGCACGAGAGTGCTCCATTCTCCATTCTCTTTAGTATCTTAACTTTTAAAATATTTTCTACTTTTTCACATTTGGATCTTAGGTTTATGCTCACTCATCCTTATTGGAGAGTCCTTGTTAGCCTTCCTGTGAATGTCACTTCTATCTATTGTAACAGGTCCCCACTGATAGTGGGAAGGGATGAGAGGGCAATGACACTGAATGTGTGATGAGATGAAGTGTACCAGTATGCCAGTCCTCTTTAGCATAGCTGTCCTTTATTCTGCCTAATTGTTAATATTCACACAGACAGGGCTCTGTTCTGTCTGTCCAAGCGTTCACACTCATTGTTCCTTCCCACACAGGACTCTTGTTGTCTGTTGCCACTATTCCCATCTGGGAGCAAATACCTCTATTCCACAACTCTTGACTTAAACAGGTGAATGGGTGGAAGAGGTTAATCTGCTGTGTAACTTCTTTGTCACCCTCAACTAGTTGTACTGTAAATTTTGTAAATTGTTTCAATTTTTCCTGCTGTCTTCCATCTCTGGGCTTATTTTACCCTGGGAACTTCTACTACTTGTCCTAGCCCTTTATTCTGGGAGTGTAGTACTCTAGTTTCCTCCTTCAGTCTGATTTTATCAGCTTTTCATCTTGTAGTGATTCCTCATAGTATTAGTCTTGCTTTCTTTTCTTTTCTTTTTTTTTAACGTGTGTAAAAGCTTTTTTTTTTTTTCCTTGCTTTCTTTTGATTATGGATTTTTTTTTTAATGGCTTTGTGTTATTAATGAGATGTTGGAAGCTGAGTTTGCTTGCAGTGTGTTTAGCTACCACCTTGATCCACTCAGTGACTCTGTATGTTGTCTTTTGGTGAAGTAAACGTACTAAAAGAAGAAAAAAAATTTAAAAACTTCCAAAAAATATTGATGAAATAATTGAAGAAATTATGTTTTTTTATTTTGATGAAGATTGCAAGCAATCACAAATACAGTTTGGCAGTTTGAATGCATAAAATGAAAACTTTCATGAACAAAAGTTAAGACTAGGAATGTATATGAAATTGAACAGGCATGTGTTTCTTAAAAAAAAAAAAAAGTAAATACACATTTGTTAGTGCTAACCTGCTATTTGCTGGTTTACCTTTTTTCCTGCTTTTTGAGAAAGAAGAAAGGTGGGTTCCAAAGTCAGTGTGCACCTTGCCTGAATAACCTCCATAGAGACAACTTTAGAACTTGCCCATGACGGTCATGTTGGTTGTGAGAGAGAAATATGCCAAAAGTGTTTGAAAGAAGCTCTGAGAAAACATTTAAAAAAGGATCTTTTTTTTTTTTTTTCTTTGCAGTGCTGGAGATTGAACTCAGGGTCTTGCACATGCTGGGCAAGAGTTCTACCACTGAGCTACACCCAGCCCAAAAAAGGATCTTTGATTACAGCTTTGGTTCATTAATTTTCAGTGTCATTTCCTCAGTGGTATTCTAAAGTAGTTTTAGATTTCAAATGGCAAATAAAATAATATGTTATAAAGCTTTCAGGTAACACAAAAGGCGATGATTATCCCAACCCAATCATAACCACTGTTAACACTTTTTTGTATGTTTCTTTCCAGTATTTTTTAAATCATACTTTAAAAAAATTACAGTAGTGTTGTATTGTTTTTCTTCTAGTCCAAAATAATGCCTGTTCAGTGAGAGAGCTTAGAAAATAAAGACCAGCACAAAGGGGAAAAAATAGAAATCACTCCTAATAACCACCCAAAGATAACCACAATTAAAATTTGATGTATATTCTTCCAGTACTTTTTTTATAAATATACACACTTTTTTCTGTACTAAAATATCACACTCTAATACAATTGTATAACTTGTTCATTTGCAATAGATTGTGAATGTCTTGTCATGTTAATAAACAGACATATATACTATTTTTAAATGGTGTATAGAATATGAACATATTTAAGTATGTTTATTTAGCATACTTAATCATCTCCCTATCATTGGACATTGAAAGTGTTTCTAATTTGTTACCATTATAAGTAATACCATAGTTAATATCTTTGTCCATACATCTTTCTATGCATCTATGATTGTTTCTTTAGGAATAGATTCCTAGAAGTGGAATAGCTGGGTCAAAGGGTATGTACATTTTAACACTTTTGATACATAAAAATGTCAAATTTTAAGCTGATCACTTGTTAATAATCTGTCTTGTATTGCTACCTAATTGTTTTATGTGTGTCTTGTCTCCCTGATTAGAACATAAGCTTCTAGAGGGTAAGGGAAGTTTCTTACAGTGTGGCTTACAGTGTTGGATTCAGGAGCCATCAACACATATCTTATTGATCGAAAGCAGTGTTTTTCCAGACTTTTGGATGTCATAAACTTATAAACTCAAACATATATTTATTTATTTTAAAGTAGACATAACCTTGCAAGTATTCTATTTTTCTAAGAAAGAGTATTAAAAAACAAAGCCAATTACCATTTTATGTCACTATTATCCCATAAAATACAAGATATTGAATAAGAAAAAGTTTCAGATCTGTGAGAAATGGATAGGACTTAAAGCAACATTTTAGTTTTTTGAAAAACTTATTTCCTTGTCCATATTTTTCTCATTTTGTGTTGGTTTGGGGATCTTCATCTTAGCCTAGTGGTAGACTATAGACCAACATTTGGGAACCGCTGATTTAAAGATTTAGAGAATTAAAAGATAAACCCTTTGAAAGATAAATAAGTCTCCCCTTTACCCACAAATCCATTTCTCCACAATATTAAGGGCTTGTATGCAGGTAATGGCATTTCATTACACAGAATTTGTGTATCTCCATGTATAAATTCTTTAGTAAGCAAACTAGACCTCACTGATGGACATTGAAATATACCTCCAATTGCCAAAAACAAAGACTATTATTTTCTAGGGAATTTGAGACAGGGTAAGTGTGGTATAGTACAAGAAGGCAGGTTTTAGACTCAGAATGCCTAGGTTTGAGTTGTG
Organism: Urocitellus parryii; assembly: GCF_045843805.1. Classification (NCBI taxonomy): domain Eukaryota; kingdom Metazoa; phylum Chordata; class Mammalia; order Rodentia; family Sciuridae; genus Urocitellus; species Urocitellus parryii. The sequence goes on along the minus strand of NC_135533.1, from coordinate 22,968,085 downwards.
ATTCTGGCATTCATTTACTTAATTTTTCTTTGGCTTTCTTACTTATAAAATGATGATAATATCTTGTTCAGAGTATTTTGACAGTTTCTGTTACAGCACTTACTTGATTATAATGTTGTTATTTGCTTATACATCTGCCTTCCTCACCAGAGCCTGTGCTCTTAAGGGTAGGAGTCATATCCATCTTTTGCAACCCTGGATTGTAGCACAGGGATCTAGGCATAGCAGGTGCTTGATAAAATGACTATTGAATCAGTACAGGATTGTTGTGAGAATTATATGAGGAAATATATGTGAAAGTTCTTTTTAGCTTTATTCACGATACAAACATTAATTGTTGTTATTGTCAGTAAGAGCTATCTTTGGGAGCTCTCAACTTTGGGAAGAGAGAAAAATCACCCCATTTAATAGTTTCATAAATGCATTGCATTTTTTTCTGTTCTATAAGAAAACAAGTTTTAATTGGGGTTAATAACAAGCTAATGCGTTTCCTGAGAAGGCAGATGAACTTCCTCCACTCCCTGGAAATGCCAAGATAGTAAATGTTTGTTCTGTTTGGTTGCTATCATATAATTTTAATTATAAGATCAACTTACTTTGTGCTTAAAAGATGGTAACCATTGATTTATAACTAATAAAATAAGAGTACCGAGCTGTGAAGACAACAGGAGCCTATGTTATGCCCAGTTAGTGTGGGGTAGGGCTCCTTTTTTGACATTCACTGACCTAAGAAAAATATGTTGTTTCTAATCTGTTTGCAAAGCTTCTGGTAAATTTTTGCCACAAGATGGCATTGGTGATTACTGAGTGCACGTACTATTGAACCAATCCCCCAGAAAGGTGCACACAATTGTTTACATTCTTGTGGGGATAAGAGTTTAAAATTTTCATCACTGCTTATATATTAATTTAATTTTGACTTCCAAAACAGAATTAAATGCTACTGTACATCACTTTCTTTCTGTATTCAAGTATTGTTTTGTTTCCTGTTTTTCTGTCTTTATAACTACAGTAACTGTATTATTTGCCATGTGTTGTATGTGTCTGACTTATTGCTGATAATTGTGGTAACAGGTAAGAAGAAAATACGATGGGACCCAGTTAGGAGGCGCTTCATTCAGTCCTGTCCCATCATAAGGATCCCTAACAGGTTTTTGAGAGGTGGGTGATAACTAGCAAGAGATCTGTGCTTCATATGGGTTAAATGGGACTTTGAATGAATTTTCTAAATCCAAAACTGTTTTCTTAAAAAATTGTCTTGAATAGCTAAATTTGAAGTAAGAAAAGTCTAGAACTTAGTTTTAAACCTGTGCTTCATATTGTCCACTGTTAGAACTGTAATTATAAGTTTTGGGAAGTTAGAATCTCTTAATGTATATCAGATGGTAGAAATAAATCATCTCATTGATTGATATCAGTGGTGTTCCACTGTAACTATATTAGAACTTTGAGTAAATAATCCATAAAATATGAATGTAGGAACAATTTTATAGATATGATTCCAAGGAAAAAATAAAAGATTAATTTATGTGATAGTATAAAATATCCCTTTTATGTTAGATCCCATCAATAAAAAGATAAGGGGGAAATATTTGTATCAAATAGTTAATATCATGAGTATATAAAGAGTTCTTATAAATCAATGTTAAAAGCAAATGCCCACAAGAAAAATAGGTAAAGAAATGTGAATAATTAATTCATAAAAAAAGAAATGCCAATATATATTGATATATATCAATATATATATATTTATTTTCACTGTTATAAACATGACAACTAAAAAAATAAGATGTTTTCATTTGCTAGGGTTGGCATACACTAATTATATGGGAAAACAAAGCTCAGATGGAAGAAGTATAAATTTTATGCAGCCTTTCTGGATTCAGTTTGGCAAAATGTATCAGAAACCTTAAAAATGTTTATACCCTTTGACTTGTAGTTCTTAGATTTACACATGTCACATTCCTTTTACTTTTTATTTTTTCCACCAAAATGTATCCAATAATTATGGAAAAAAATCTGGGGAGTTGGGGTTGTGGCTCAGGGGTAGAGCATACACCTAACAGGTGTGAGGCACTGGGTTCCATCCTCAGTACCACATAAAAATAAAATAAAGGGCTGGGGTTGTGGCTCAGTGTTAGATTACTTGCCTAGCATACGTGAGGCACTGGGTTTGATTCTCAGCACTGCATATAAATTAATAAAAAATAAAGGTCCATTGACAACTAAAAAATTTTTTAAAAAATAAAAGTATTGTGTCCACCTACAACTAAAAAGTATATTTAATTTTTCTTTTTTAAAAAAGAAAGAAAATCTAAGGACTGAAAATTCTAGTTCACACTGTTTTTCTAGATATAACAAATTGTCAGACAAGCACGTTGTAATTTAGACTTCATTAAATTATTTATAAACCAGTATATCTAATTTTAACTGAAGAGATTAAAACAAAAACCTAAGAAAAAATCCTGCAGCTGCTATAGAAGTTTCTATATCTAGTGCCTAACCTATTTTTAGCAGCCAAGCTCCAGAGCATGAAAAGAATAAAACCAGGCCTAAATGGATCAAGATATGATTAAATAGTGTAGCATGCCACCTTTTAGAGTAAAATAATGTTATTGATAAAAATTAAGAGGTAATTTTAGCAGCATGTGATAGAAAAACCATTGTATACTTGTGGCCAAGCAGGCATCTAATTCTATAAAATATTTTTTTATTTATAAATTGGAATGCTAATTTATTGATTCACAGTGAGAAATCTAACTTGGGCTGAATGAAGCATAAATTAAACTTTATTATTTAAATATATTATTTATGTTTAATCTTATTATAATTATGCTTACTAAATATAAGCATAATCAGTTTAATTAGGATATAGAATTCAGTATAATAATATAAAAATATAAACATAAAAAAGGAGATAGCGAAATCACTGTTATATTCAGATTGTGGGATTTTATTTTGTATAGTCTCTGTTTTTCCAATTTTTTAATCATGGAAAAAAAGATTGCACAGGTAAGTTTCATATTATTGGTTATTTGTAATCCCTAAATGCAAACAATGGCTGAGAAAGCTGGTCTTAGACAGTTCTGAGAAGAGTGAGGAGTAGTAAACAGCAGTAGCAGTCAAGATCATCAAGGACCTCCTTTAAATCAGTGGCCTTGTCTTAGTGCTCACCTTCTTTGAGCTGTTTATAGTATTTGATGCTATGAACCAACTGCACTTTCTTAAATTTTTCTCTTCTTTTGGGTTGCATTGCTATAGGGTCCTAGATGTTTTCTTCTACCCTTTGGTTATTCATTCTGTTTCCTTCACTAGCTTCTTTCTTCCTGCCCACTGAAGGTGGGTTTTGGCTCCGTGTTCTGTCCTTTCCATGATCTCCTTTGGTTGTCTCATCAACTTCCTCAGGTTTAACTATCTTCATTTGTTCATTTGTTCATTCTTTCGTTCTTTCTCAGTTGCTTCCTGTATGTCAGGCACTGTCCTAGCTTGATGATGTATAGACGTAGAGAATCAGGTAAACAGACAATTACAAAGGAATTTGAGCATAATTCTTTGTGATAAGTGTTGCAGTGAGGCATTGTGGCAAAAGGGTATACAGAAGAGGTTCCTGGCTCAGCTTCAGGGGAGGAGGGGGAGAAAGGAGGGGGAGAAAGGAGTGGCCCTCAGGATGACTTTTCAGAAGGGTTGTGCTTATAGACTGGATGTTAGCAAGGGAAGGTTGGAGTGTTCCTAACCACTGGGACCAGCAAGTTGCTTGAGTAAAGGCATTTACTCAATTAGCATAGTAGGAAAGGGGTGGGCAGAAGCTGGAGAGGGCCTGGCTCTAGTGGACACCAATCAAGGAAAGTTCACGATCAGATTTGTTTTTTTAGCCAGAGGAGAGATTTAATTGAAAGACCAGTTACAAAATTATCACAGTTATCAAGGTGAGAAATGACAAAGCCTGATTTAAGGTAGTTATAGTAGGAATGGAGGGTAGGGGATTGATTTTGGGGGGTGAATTAGATAAGATTTAGTGATTAATTGAAGAGGAGGGAAGAATCAAAAAGACACCATAGTGTCTTCACTAGGTGTTATGTAGGTAGACAAGAGGGTCAGGGTTAGGAAACACATGATAATTCAGGTTCATCTCTGCAAACTAACAGTAGTTCATCATTTAAACATTTAGTTTAAAAGTTTTTTGTTTTTCCCAGAAAAACTTCTTTGGTAGGCCCATTTCCACTTTGATTCTCTAATACTTAGTCTTAAGGATTATTTCCAGGGAAACTTCCCTGGCAAACCTGACCCCTCTTTGTTCTTGTGGTACCCTGTGTACCTACCTGTATTAACATTTATATCATGGAATTATAGTTATTTCTTGTCTGGGCCTCCCATTAGACTGTAAGCTCTGTAAGGGCAGGGATGGTGGGACAGTGCCTCTCATTTCTTTATCTCTAGTTTGTAGCATAGTGCATGTGTGTTTGAGTTGAATTATTTAAAAGGCTGCTGTCAGGGCATAGGATGGGTCTAAAATTTTAGTATGTTCTCAGCTTCTCTCTGGTGGTTGTGACAGTGAACTAATGAACTGCTAAGAATATGAAAATGCTATTGTTTAATTTTTCATTAGGTTTTTTCCTTTTTAACTTATCTACACTTTGGAAATAGCCACTTTTAAGCCTCTCATTTTGGGAATCCTTTACCTTACCTCTTTTGGTGATTGAAGAGTTTCATTTGGCCTACTTTCTGTCACTAAATTTCTTCACTAGATCCCGCATCTTCTCAAAATATATTTCTACCATTAAAAGTGAACAGTTCTGATGTAGTAAAAATGGTGGGTTTCCATCATGAAATAATGAACTGAAAGTACCCATTTACCTCCTCTACTTCTCAGGTATCACTAAAAATGGCAAAACAAATATAAGACAATAAATCACAATTATATTAAACAAAAAGGGGGGGGGCTTTAAAGCCAGATTATTTGTGTCTGAATCCAGGCTCTGCTGTTTGCCAATTGTGTGACGTTGGGCAAATTGCTTATTCTTATTTTTTTATTGCCTCCGTTTTCTTATCTATAAAATTAGGATGATGATAGGTGATGATAATAGTTTGTATCTCCTAAAATTATGAAAATCAAGAGAAAAAATGTATATAAAACACTTGGAATTTTTTACATTTAGCAAATGTGGAATTGATGTTAGCTGCTATCATTATTTTTATTGTTATAATACCAGGAATTTGGGGGCTAAGGCTGTGGCTCAGTGGTAGAGCACTTGCCTCACACATGTGAAGCACTGGGTTCGATCCTCAGCACCACATAAAAAATAAATGAATGAATAAAGATATTGTGTCCATCTGCAGCTAAAAAAAAATTAAAAAAAAATAATACCAGGAATTTCCGGGTAATCAAAAGTAATTGGAATTATTTTGATTAGGAAACCAGCACCAAATAAAATGCAATCCAAAATAGATTCTCTTGCTGCATGATGAAGTCAGAGAATCTCTTAGTAGGTCTCTTTCCCCAAATTCTAAACATAAAGTTAACAAGTTTAAGAAGAGGGATCAGGTTTGGGGATGATAAAACAATAGGGTAAATAAGTAAAGAACTGCCTACAAGGGCTGGGGATGTGGCTCAAGCGGTAGCGCGCTCGCCTGGCATGCGTGCAGCCTGGGTTCGATCCTCAGCACCACATACCAACAAAGATGTTGTGTCTGCCGAGAACTAAAAAATAAATATTAAAAAAAAAAAATTCTCTCTCTCTCAAAAAAAAAAAAAAAAAAAGAACTGCCTACAAAACAGCTGCTTCTCCTACTTCCTCTCTCCCTCCTTTGCTATGAAAGAGCTCTATGGATGGCATTGGTTCCTAAGATGAGGCATAAGAATAGCTTTTCAAGCAAAGAAGGGGGTTTACCTTGAAGTGGGTTGGGGGTAGGCATTCTAAGCAGGATCTGGAACTAGAAAAAGTGCACAACACAGATCTTTAAATAATGAACTTCCACCATAGATTGGGTGAGAAGGGTGGGACCCTACAATATAAATACAGTCTACCTTATTTTGGCAGCAAAAAGGAAAACTGCTTTCTTTTTCTAAACTTCTAAAGGGAAACCTGTCTGTTCACATACTGCTTACCTGCAGAGACCCACAAAAATTTCATTTGCATGTTTTGAAGACAGATAAACATAGCTGTTGAGAAAAAATGCTTATTTCTTATAAGTACTAAGTAGTATATAGTCCTTTCATTTATTAATATGAATAGGTGATCAAGGCTCACCAGAACTTTGGAGGAAAACTAAATTTGGAAGAGGGCGACTAAGACGAACAATTACAACAATCACCTCGTGGTACTGTGATGATAATATGATAGTAGAATGTAACTTTAGGAAATCCTAATCACAAAAGATATCCTCACAGAGCCAAGAAGTGAATTGCATCTGTAAATAAAAAGTCAGCTGTTGGGAACTTGGATTGTGGCTCAGTGGCAAAGCGCTTGGCTGGTGCCTGTGAGGCACTGGGTTTGATCCTCAGCACCACATAAAAATAAATAGATAAAATAAAGGTATTGTGTACATCTACAACTAATATATATATATGTCAACTGCCATAGATAAGAAGTAAAAGCTGGATGCACTGGTATGTGTGCCTGTGGTCCTAACTACTTGGAAGCCTGAGGCAGGAGGATCACTTGAGCCCCAGAGTTCAAGGCCAGACTGGGCAATGTAGTAAGATCCCATCTCAAACAAAATAGAACAGTTAGTTCTGTATTGAAAAACTGAAATATTTTATTGCTGAAATAAAAATTAGAAGTTAAATAATAGTCATGCTTAAATCCAGTCATTTTCATGAAATTAAAATAAAAGAAATATGCAGACCATAAAGTAAGAAAATCAATACATGAGGAAATTTCATGCTTTAAGGATAGATCTAAATGATAAAAATCCATTTCATAGGAAATTGAAAGTAAAGATCAGACTCTTGAAGGAAGAAAATACAGAAAAAATATTTTCCGATACTAAAGAAAGACTGAGTTTTCAAGTATGAAGGTTGTACCAAGGTCCAAGCTGGAAAATACAAGAACAAACCAACAAAAAGCACCATTCTGTATGTTACTGAACTGCTTATGATTCCAGAGGTAGAAAACAAGTTACATAGAAAGATAATCAGACTGGCATTGGTTTTATTACCTACAGTATCAACTGCTAAAAGGTAAGTATCTTAAGTGTTCTAAGTGGAAATTATTTAGAAGATCAATTTTTTTTACCTAGTCTCACTAATATTTTAGTGCAGGTCAGATCAAAGTAAATAAGAACTCTGAAAGTTTATGACATATACACATTTTGGGAAAAAATATTTGAAGAGATACAGTAAAATGAAAAAAAAGATGTGGATATAAATAGCACTAGTGGGCATTAAAACAGTACAATTTAGAATTGCATCTGAATAAAGATACCATGAAGCCTAGTACAATAGTTAAAGAGATATCTAAGAATATAGAGGAATAATACGAATGTGTGTGTGTGTGTGTGTGTGTGTGTGTGTGTGAGAGAGAGAGAGAGAGAGAGAGAGAGAGAGAGAATATATATGATATTTTGTAACTAAAACAAATTTGGAGTATTAATATTAAAAATCTTATACTTGGGGCTGGGGTTGTGGCTCAGCAGTAGAGTGTTTGCCTCACACGTGTAAGGCACTGGGTTCGATCCTCAGCACCACATAAAAATAAATAAAGTAAAAGTATTTTGTCCATCTACAACTAAAAGAATATTTTCTAAAAAAACATCTTAGACTTTTGGTTTTAAAATATACAAATGGGACTGGGGCTGGGGTTGTAGCTTGGTGGTACAGCGCTTGCCTTGCACATGTGAGGCACTGGGTTTGATCTTCAGCACTACATAAAAATAAATAAAGGAATTGTGTCCATGTATAACTTTAAAAGTTTTTAAATAAATAGATAAATATACAAGTGTAATATCTACTTATTAAAATTTCAAATAATATGGAAAGAGGGTAAAAGCAAGCATCCTTATTGCAAGTATGCGTGCACACACACACACACAATGAATTTGTACAAATCAGTGGAAAAAAAAAAAACTATCTTAATACCGAAGAGATTTGAGCAGACAGTTGCCCAAAAGGAAAAATCTAAAAGGCCAATAAAAAGACTGCCATGACAATAACAGGTATTGGCATGGGTGTAGAACAGCAGGAGTAGAACAGCCGGAATTCTCACATGCTACTGCTGGGTGTATAAATTCATACAACCATATTGACCTTATCAAGTAAAATACAGATTTCCATTAAGATTCAATTCTATTTCTAGGTTAATAGCTAAGAGAAATGTGGGCCTATGCACCTGAAAATATGTACAAAAATGTTTATAGCAACATTATAAGCCAAAAACTTAAAATTATCCAAATGTCCATTCACAAAACTTAGACTGAAAAAGTAAATTGTAATAGATATTCATATAAAGAAATAATATTTGCAATGGAAATTAACAGATCATCTATACTATTCTTAACATTGATGAATCTCAAAAAATTGTGGACCAGGCATGGTGGTGCTTACCTACAATTTCAGCAACTCAGGAGGCTGAGGCAGGAGGATTGAAAATTTCAGGCCAGCCTCAGCAACTTAGTAAGACCCTGTTTCAAAACAAGAAATAAAAGATCTAGGGATATACTCAGTAACACATCCCTGGGTTCAATCCCTGGTACCCAAATCCCTAAACCCCATAATCACAAATTTAAAAACCCAAAAGAATACATATTCTATCATTCCATTCAAATACACTTCAAAACAAGGCCAAAATAAAAAGTATTATTTAGAGATGCATGTCTAGGTTGAATAAAGCTATAAGGAGCTTGACACAGTGATATATGCCTATAATTCCAGCTACTCAGAAGGCTGAGGCATGAAGATAAAGGGCCAGTTATGGCACTTTAGAAAGATCCTGTATCAAAATGAAAGAGAAAAGGGGCTGGGGATGCAGTTCAGTGGTAGAATCACCAGCACCCCCCCCAACACACACACACAAAGTTTTATGATAAAAATCTCCTTTAAAAGTTACCTCTAGGGCTGGGGATGTGGCTCAAGCGGTAATGCGCTCGCCTGGCATGCGCAGGGCACTGGGTTCGATCCTCAGCACCACATAAAATAAAAAATAAAGATGTTGTGTCCACCGAAAACTGAAAAATAGATATTAAAAAATTCTCTCTCTCAAAAAAAAAGTTACCTCTAGTAGTGAAGGGGGTGAGTCAGTGAGTGTTCATATCAAGAAGGGCAGGCAAGGGGTTCTAGGTGCTGTCAGTAGTCTGTTTCTTGATCTCAAGGATGTTTACACGTTCCCTTTTTAGTGATTTATTAAACTCTACATTTATGTGTTTTTCTATTTCTTGACCTAAGTGATGATTACATGTTCCTTTTTAAATAATATGTTAAATTCTACATTTATATATATGTACATTTCTATTCATGTGTTATATATTTCACAGTAAAAAAGAACTAAATAATAAAAGCAAGGTCTTTTTCCTGTGCGCACAACTTACTCCCCTTTTCAGAGGTAACCACCATTAATAGGCCTGTTTCTTTGCAGACATGGTTTATTCTAAACGTTAATAGAAAATAAAACTTTTGTTTTCCAGAATGCATTAAGATACATATAAGATGTTGAGGATACATTTAAATAAAAATAAATAAATAAAAATCAAATGGAGTTTATCTGTGGATTATATTTAAAGGAAAAAGTGTGATTTTTCTGATATCAAAAAAGCATTTAATTAAGTTTGATATTCTGTGTTCATTGTTGAAATAAAGCTAGGCCCTTATATATGCACTCTTCAAAACAAATTTTATTTTTATTTTATATATATATAATATGTATGTGTATATATATGCATACATTATATATATGATACAATACCCTTATTTTATTTATTAACTTTTATGTGGGGCTGAGAATCAACCCAGAGCTTCACATGTGCTAGGCAAGTGCTGTACCACTGAGCTACAACCACAGCACCAAATTTTATTTTATTTATTTTTATTTTTAAATATTTTTTAGTTGTAGATGGACACAATACCTTTCTTTCTTTCTTTCTCTCTCTCTCTCTCTCTCTCTCTCTCTCTCTCTTTCTCTTTCTTTCTTTCATGTGGTGCTGAGGATGGAACCCAGTGCCTCACACATGCTAGGCAAGTGCTCTACCACTGAGCCACAACCCCAGCAAAATTTTATTTTTTAAATAACCATACCCTTGGTCTGGCATGGTGGCACACACCTATAATCTAGCTACTGGGGAGCCTAAGGGGGGAGGACCACAAGTTTAAGACCAGCCTCAGCAATGTAAGATCCTGTCTCGAAAAGAACTGAGGATGTAGCTTAGTGGTAAAGTGCCTCTGGATTTAATCCCATGTATGTGTATGTATGTGTGTATAAATTAATTATAAATTGATAATTTAAAATCAGTTTATACATATATTTGTAAATTGATAAAAATGCTGGGGATGTAGTTCAGTGGTAGACCACTTGCCCTAGCATACGTGAGATCCTGGGATCAATCCTCAGTTCTGCAGACAATAACAACAACAAAACAAACATACCTTTTCTGGTAAGGAAAAAAATTCATAGTCATTTAGGTATTGAAAAAAATTATTGTATTGTTAACATGTTTATAAGAAACCAATAGCCAACATCATATCTAATAGTGAAACCTGCCAATATCTATCCTCATTTGAAAAAAGAGACAGAAATGCTCATTGTCATCTCCACTATTCAGCTAGAGGTTTCAGCTAAAATAACAGAAGAAACCAAAAGGGGAAAAAAAAGTAAAAAGGTCCATATATTGGAGAGAAAGGGCTGAAAATCATGATTAATAGTAATCTGATTTGATTTTCTACCTATAAAATTTGAGATAATTAATGATTGCCACTAGAGTTCAGAAAATAAAACATTTTTAATTTAATTTTTATTCCATAAATTGTAATAAAAGTTACAATTTCAAAATGGAAGAAAGATCAGTGGAGTAGAGAAAAAGGTGGTTGAAGGGGAGGGAGGATGGATGGGATATGGAAGAAGAGTGGAATGAATCTGACCTAACTTGCCTGTGTACATATATGAATATACCACTGTGAATCTCACCATTATGTATATCGCTAAGTTTTTAAAAATAGTAAATAGCAGAAGGATCCATAGAGTAGAGGGAAGGGGATGGGGTGGGAGGAGGGAAGTAGTACTAGGGACTGAATTAGAGCAAATTATATTCCATGCTTTTATAATTTATGTCAAAATGAATTCTAATGTTATATATAACTAAAAAGAACCAAAAAAAAAAAAAACTGCAAGAATCATAAAAAATTTCTGTACCCTTCATCCAGACTTCCCAAATGTTAACATTTTATCTCATTTGCTTTATCCTGTTCCTTCTTTCCCCTTATGCATAACTCATAGGAACATAAACAGGCATATATGTATTGTTTTTCTGTTTAAGCTATTTGGGAGTGAGTTGCAGTTTCTTAGGCTTTGTCTTCGTGTGTGTGTGTGTGTGTGTGTGTGTGTGTGTGTGTGTGTATGAATGGGGGTTGAACCCAGGGTCTCAAGCATGCTAGGCAAGCACTCTACCACTGAGCTGTATCTCCAGCCTTTTCTTTCTTCCTTCCTATTTTTTCCTCTCCTTCTCTTCCTTCCTCTCTCCCTTTCTCTCTCTCCTTCCCTCTCTCTCTTCTCTTTTCTTCCTTCCTTCCTTCCTTCTTTCCTCCCTCTCTCCCTCTTTCCCTTTCTTTTTCTTGATAAGTTACCCAGCTGGCCTCAAACTTGCCATAGAACTGCCTCAGCCCATTGAGGAGCTGGGATTACAGGTGTGGACAATGTATTGAACTCACTTAGTCTTTTTTGACATTGATATTTTTGAACAATTATAGAATAGTCTATATACTGGTTATAGACTCTTCCTTAGTTTGGGCTTGTCTGTTTTATCATGATTACATTCTCCTCATGCATTTTGGGCAGGACTACTCCTGAAGTAATGCTGTGCTCATCTTATTGAAGTAATGTTGACTGATTTGTCCCATTACTGGTGATGTTAACTTTGATCACCTGGATAAGATACTGTCTGTCCAAGGCACTTTTTATAGATTTAACAAACTGAAATTCATTGCAAGAGTAAATGGAGAAAAATAGCCAAGAAGTTTTTGAAAAAAGTAATAGAAAATTTTGTCCTCCCCAGTATTGAAAGATACTTCAAAGCTATAATAATTAGAACGGTAGTTTAATGCTATAGGAATAGGTAAATGGACAGTGAAACTGAATAGAGCCCAGAAGCCAATGTATATATATATATATATATATATATATGCATCATTTTAGTAAAGGTGCACCTAGAGCATGACAGCTATCTCAAGGATGCTTTGCTCAGCACTTGAAACTAATTTATGCTAACACTACAGTTTGTGATAGCAAGTTTCTTTTATTGCTGCTGTCATAGACAATAAGATAATCGTATCCTAAGAAGCCAAGAGCTCTTTGTATATGCATCTCATACTGGATGTGGAGCTCCTGTGGTAGGAGATGCTTACATAACCAATAAGTAATATTGTGGGCTAGCATGAATGGATTGCTTTGGTCTTGAGCTGCCTGGGCTCTGGGAGCAGTAAAAAATTCTGCCCACTGATTGAGGGCAGGAGTCCGCTGGACCAGGCTTTCTTGGCTTTCCTGTCCAGGCTTCCAGGGGCACAACTGAAGACGTGTCTTTTATTGGAGAGATAATGGTTATTTTGTATTTGGAAATAAGTGACCAATTATATATCTTTAAGCCATTTTGTATGTATGTATTTATGTATTTATTTATTTATTTTTAATTAGTTGTTGATGGACCTTTATTTTATTTATTTGTAGGTGGTGCTGAGAATTGAACCCAGTGCCTCACACATTCTAGGCAAGCGTGCTACACTGAGCCACAACCCATCCCAATATTTTGTATTTATAATTAGTACTTTTAGCAACAAAAGTTTTTTTTTTTTAATTTTTTTAAATGGCCTCAGCACAAACAGTGAATGGCACATTTGGAGGTGGCTATATCTTTTAAGTAACAGACTTAAGCAATAAGTGTTATGTGCTACTTTATCTGTAAGCTTCTACATTTAAGATTGTGATGTGGCTTTATACTTATTATATATATGTGTGTATTTATATATAATTTAAATTATATATACATGTACATTCTTTAAGAGCAGTGAATTTTGTGCCCATGCTGATTAGACTTGAATATTAGGAGTTTCCTAATTCTACTCTAGAACCGTCAATTTATATGGAATAGGGATGGCATTTCAAGTGAGTGTAGTAGAGATGGCTATCCTTAAGTGGTTTGAGGTAGTCTATCCATTTTTTTGGATAGGGCCCTACCTCATGTAATACTAAAAAAAAGTTCTGAGTGTAAATTTAAATTCTGAATATAAAATCAAAACTATGAATTAACTGGAAATAAATAACTATTTTATAATGGTGCATATATAAATAAAATATTAAAGCAAGGGAGCTATAAAAAAATTGAGGGATTCAATTACACAAAACCTCTGTATGCTAAAAAATACCATAAACAAAATTAAAAGACAAGAAGTAAGCTGGAAGAAAAAAAATAATTTCTTAAAATCTGTGAGAAGATGACCTAATAGAAAAAGTGGGCAAAAGATATGATAAGGCAATTCCTAAAAGAAAAAATATAAATGGGCCAATAAACATGTGAACTAGTAAAATCAGGGAAATGCAAATTAACCTGGCATCAATTTGTGCTCATCAGATTGGCACAAATGAAAAGGTTAAAGAGGGCGTGAATAAATAGATTTTTCCATACACATTGCTGGGAGTATAAATTGGTCATCTTTTTGAGAGCAGTGTGGCTCTATAACAATATTGTGTCTGTAATAATTTCAAATGAGTATTCCCTTAACCCAGAAATTCGACTTCCAGGAACACTCATACATTTGCATATGAATATGTAGAGAAAGCTTCGTAATAATGAAAACATTGAGAACAACCTAATCATCTGTCATATTATCTCAGACAGCTAGTTTCATTCTGCCTCTGGGCTAGAAATTAAAACCTATTTCCCTGGTTACCATAAGTTCCTGCTTTCTCCCTGGGGTTAAGAACAGTGCCTGCGAATGGAAAGAGAATATGAACTCAGATAACCCAGGTACACAACCCTGCAACTGCCTGGTCTCCTCTAGCTAGTGAGTTTACCTCTGACCCTGGTGTGGTGTCACATGCCTGTAATCCCAGCAACTCAGGAGGCTGAGGCAGGAGGATAGATAGTTCCAGGCCAGCTTCAGCAACTTAATGAGAATCTGTTTCAAAATAAAAAAGGCTAGGGATGTAGCGCAGTGGTAAAGCATCCCTAGGTTCAATCCCCAGTAATCCTCCCAACTAAAAAAAAATGTTTATCTCTGTGTATAGATAATTTTTCTTTTCATTTTGTTGGTGCTGGGTTTGGAACCCAGGGTCTCACACATTCCAGCCAAGTACTCAACCACTAAACCATGTCCCAGCACACACATACCCCCTAGCCTCTGAGGATTGAACTCAGGGGTGCTCTACTACTGAGCTACTTTCCCACCCTTTTTCCTGTTTTTGTTTTTTTTTTTTTAATTTAAAACAGGATCTAAGTTGGTAAGGCTGGCTTTAAACTTGTGATCCTCCTGCCTCAGATTCCTGTGTCACTGGGATTACTGGTATGTGCCACAATACAGGGCTCTAGCCCCATTTTTTTTTTTACTTCTGCTTTTTTTTTTTTTAAATTTTTTAGGTGTAGTTGTACACAATGACTTTATTTTATTTATTTATTTTTGTGTGGTGCTGAGAATTGAACCCAGGTCCACACATGTGCTAGGTGAGTGCTCTACCACTAAGCCACAACCCCAGCCCCTACTTCTGCATTTTTTAATAGGCATTCCCAAACCAAGTAACCCAATTCTATGGGTGATTTTATTAGCAGCAAGGTAGTTTTTAAGAAAGGGATTTGTACATGGAGAATTTGGGAGAGCATTCAGAGAGCTACTTTAGACTCTAAAACCCAGTTTCATTTTTGTCAATGTTGAGGAGCATATGCTGTATTCCATATAATGAAAATTAATGCTTAATATCCATGGTATTCACCCTGACAAATATCTCTGATTTATTAAAAATGAAGTGGCTCTCTAATATGTTAATCGCTCTTGGCTATAAATATGAGAAAGAAATCTAGTTTCCAGGGCTGGGGATGTGGCTCAAGCGGTAGTGCGCTCGCCTGGCATGTGTGCGGCCCGGGTTCGATCCTCAGCACCACATGCAAACAAAGATGTTGTGTCCGCCGAAAACTAAAAACATAAGTATTAAAAAAACTCTCTCTCTCTCTCTCTCTCTCTCTCTCTCAAAAAAAAAAAAGGAAATCTAGTTTCTGACTAGAAAAAGAGGAGTGAGTCACCTGTGTACGCCCAGCAGGAAGGTTAACATTTATCAAACATAGATCAGATGCTCTTTACTCAGTAGTTTAATTTGCATAGATCATGAAATTATTAACAGAGGCCAATAATAATTGGTTTAGACTTGCACTGTCCAATAGAAATATTATGTGGGTCAAAAAGTTTTGTAAGTAGCCACATGAACAGTAAAAAAAAAAAAGTGATGTATATTTGAAATATTATTTCAACATGCAATCAACATAAAAACTAGAATTTCATTTTCTTTTTGGAGATCTTTGAAATCCAATGGGTTTAACATAGTCTCAGTTGGACTAGCCACATTTAAAGTGTCTAATAGCCATATGTGGCCAGTGGCTGGCTATGGCATTGACCAACGAAGGGCCAGACTGTAAGCTCTAGAGGACATAGATAGTAATTGGTTTATCATTGTATACCAGGAGCTGGTATACCATAGTACGTAGCTGGTGTCCAATTTTTTTATTTGTAAATATTTTTTATTTGTAGTTGGACACATACCTTTATTTTATTTATTTTTATGTGGTGCTAAGGATTGAACCCAGGGCTTCACACATTCTAGATGAGTGCTCTACCTCTGAACCACAACCCCAGCCCCCAATAATATTTTCACTCAATGAGTGGATGAATGAACAAACATAAAATCATTATCTCATTGACTCAACTGTAATCCATGTGACTGAGTCATGTTTGTTACAGAAATAATTGGTAGTAAACTTATAATACCTTTCTTGCTGTATGGTCATTTAGAGAAAAATCTAGAATATGTTGTATTTCTTTTCATATTTGCTCAAAAATAGCTTTAAAAATTATCTACTGGCTGCAGATAATAGAACAAATAACAGAGTTCTTTGAGTTCCTATCTGTGTAATTGTGATTGTCTTGATATTAGTTCTTGGAAGCATTGCTGTCTTTTTTTCCCTGCAAGACTGAGGATTGAACTCGGGGCTTTATACGTGTTAGGCAAGCACTTCATCACTGAGCTACATCCCTAGCCCATTATAAAATTTTATTTTGAGACAGGGTCTCACTAAATTGGCAAGACTGGCCTCAAACTTGCCCTTCTCTTGCCCCAGCCTCCCAAGTAGCTGGGATTATAGGCATGAGCTACTACACCTGATTTGCATTGTGTTTTGAGAAGACCATTTCATAATCCAATACCTATCCCCTAGATCATATCTTTCTCTCCCTTCCCCCTTCTCACCTTCTCTTTCTCCCTCTTCCTTTTTGGTTTGGTGGGGGAGATTGACCCTATGGCCTCACACAAACCAAGCACATACTCTACCACTGAGCCCCATCATCTGTCTCTTAAGCATAATAATATCAAAGTCCACAGAGAGTGGGACACTGTTTTGATGATCCCTGTCACTGTTGACTTTTACCAGAATTGAAGTCAACCAAACTTTGGACCTGTTAATATATCTCCAACTATTTTAGGTGTTGTGGGTGATATAGGATAATTATTACACATGATCTTTGTCTTTGAGCTTATTCTCTATTTGGAGAGGAAAACAAGCTGATTAAATGAATAGAGTAGAATTAAATGCAAATTAGCTGGCTCCTAACTTTGATCAGTGTTTTTCTTTGTGCCTAGGCTTGGTTATAGGAAGGTGAGTACTAATACTTTCCTCTTTCCTCAAATAGTTCACAGCCTCCTGGAAAGATGCATATTTAAACCAATATACATTTTAACATAAATAAATCTGTGAAGTACAGTAATAATATCCCCACATATAGATGAGGAGGCTGAGGCTCAGTAAAGGTCAGTGACTTGCTCAAGGTAGCAGACAGAAAGAACCTGGATTCAGACCTGGATATGAGGAGGGTACTTGGCTCTCTTTCTTCCATACCACATTCTTCTGTTTTCAGAGCTCTAGAAAGAGAAACTGAATTCTTCATTTAAGGTAAATTGTGGCTCATTGGTAAATACACCAACTGATTTTAGTTTACTGCTGTTATATTCATGTATTTACATGGTTATCGTACAATCATCTTTTTAATTGTATACATCTATCTTAGAATATGAGGAGTATGGACCCAAATCAGAAGGGCCCTAGGTCCTTAATGAGAAAGGGCTGCAAGGGATATTTGGAGACATTTTATCTACTAGGGACTGAAGGGCCAGGCCAAGAATAAGGGAAGGACTCTGGGTTTCCCAAAAAGAGGGGCAAGAGAGAGAAAATAGGCTTTAAAATCCTGGGCCAAGGTCTTGGTCTTTGAGCAGTAAGGAACCATCAAATTTTTAGTTGCTCTAGATCTGTGCAAAATTTCTTTTCAGTTCTTATTTAAAAGCATACCCTAGAAAGTGGGATTTTGATTTTTAAAAAATAATGTAAGGCCTGTGATGTTTATCAAATGTCTAACAGTACCCTATATATTAATTAATATTATACTAGAATGTATTACTAACATGTGAAAGTAGGTTAATCTTTAGGATAATAGACAGCTACAGTAGTGTCTTGTTCTATCCCATATATATTTAAGGATCTTTGTTCTATAGTTCTTTAAGGGTTTATGTGGATTAGTATAAAAATTTGTAAGGATAATAGAAATAATATAAAGTTTTGGGTTTTTTTAACTCTAAAATAACCTTAAAGTATATTTTAGTGAACTAGTTGATATAATTTAAACCTCAGAGAACTTTCAAGTATAAATTATAGAAATATCTTTTCTTAAACTTACTTTTAATAGAATGAAAAATATTATTTGAGATACTTGTAAGGATATTCTTTGTTAAATATCTGGAACTGTTTTTAAATTTAAAATTTTTCTTTGACCCCTTGAAAGCCAGTTTTCTTTTAAAGTATATAAGTATATATTGTGGAAAAATCATAGATTTATGTGTGTGTATTTTTATTTATACATGACTCATTCACATTTGTGGTTATATTTATGTAGTTCTCTAATATTCACAGTTTAGTTTTCCTGTGTTTTTTTCTCTAAGGAAATAAGAAATTTATCCTGTTAGTTTTTAGATTACCAAGCCTCATTTTTTTCTTTTCTTGAAAATTCCAAGTTGTCAGCCATTTTCTTGAGTTTATCATGCTATGCAACCTTCCTTGGGAAATATCTTTTTACAGTTACTAAAATTTAAAAGTAGTCATATGAAATAAAAATGGAGACTAGCTCCTTAAATCTTAAGTAGTATGTGCGAATGTATAAAATAACCTAAACAAATGAAAAGTACATTCATGTTATAAATCTTACCTGATTCCCTTTTAAAGCTCAAATGGTTGTTATCCAGTTTTGTTTGTGCTTTCTATCTAGTGGGCCACTTGTGGAAAAGGGTCTTCTTCTCTCCTAGGCCACAGACCTCCACCAGCACGCAGTGGACATCGTTGTGTGGCAGATAATACCAATCTGTATGTGTTTGGAGGTTATAACCCAGACTATGATGAATCGGGAGGGCCAGATAATGAAGACTATCCTCTCTTCAGGGAGCTTTGGAGGTATCATTTTGCAACAGGAGTATGGCACCAAATGGGCACAGATGGCTATATGCCCCGGGAATTGGCATCTATGTCACGTGAGTGCAAACAGTTTTGAATTTTTTATTTTATGAAATATCTGAGAGTCCAGGTTCACTATCTACATGTTCCTTGTTAATAATTTATAACATTGTAATATGTTAAACCTTTTTAATATGCATTTTACTCTGGTAATAATATAGCATGGTGATTTAGAATTAAGTCCTGAGTTTGAATCCATTTATATATCATTTTACTGCCAGATGTTTTAGCTTTAATTTCCTTACCTGTAAAATTGGATTAATAATATCTCAGAGGTTTTAATAAAAAGCATCATAATATGCAAGGGAAAATGTTTTCAGAGATCAATAAATAGGGTTATAATGATGAGAGTAAGTAGCTATTGAAATACTTAACACACATTATCTGTTTAATCCTTACAGCATCCCTGTGATGCAGTTACTACAGTGATTGCCATTTGTACAAATGAAGAAACTGAGACTTTTAGAGTCCCTAAGGTTAATGGTTAAGAGTGAAGGTTCTGGAGCCAAACTGCCTGGGATTAAATCCCAGCTTGGCAAGGTTCTTTTTAGGAAACCCTCAGCAAGTTATTTGAACTGCTCTCCACCTCTGTTTAATCATCTATAAAAAAGGGAGAGATAATAATAGTTCCTGCCTCGTAAAATTGCTGTGAAAATAAAGTTAAGTTAGGGAAGTTAAATATCTTCTGAAGGTCACAGCCAATTCTTGCTGGCTCTAGAGCCCAGCTGTTGACCACTATAGTGTATCAGTTTAAAATATGGTTTTTTAAAATAGTCACTGAAATAATACAGTGGTACTATTTTGAGAGATGGAGAAAACAGGCATGAGAGAGAGAGAGAAAAGGGGGAGAGAGAAAGGAGAACGTGTGTGTTGGTGGGGTGGCAGGAACAGAAGAGAGAGTGTTCCCTATAGGATATTAGTATGCAGTATATTAGTATAGTAGTATTTGATAAGGGATTAAGATGTCAGAAACCACAATTTAAATGTGGAGATCATTTCTCTGACACACACTCAATGATCCTGTACTCTCTTCATCCTGAGTCCCCTGGGGGTTTATGATATTTTTGGTTTTCCTCTACTTTATCACATACTTGAACTGTCTTGAGCAACAGTGGCATATTATAGTTCATAGAACTCAGCATTGCTGTATACATGGCATTTAATAGATTTCATAGATACATACTGACTGTGTATCATACTCCTAATGGTGAAACTATATGATATAGTCCACACAGTATGAATTATACCTTTTTCTGCAGAACTTTATAGTAGTTAGATGTTGGGTTGCTAATTAGATAAAATAGCCAATGGCTGGGCTAGCTTACAAGATCACTAGATATTTTTTAGTTTTTCAGCTATTCTGAGTTTGTGTGAGAACACATTCCAGGTAGCCAGTACATAAATGGAATTTGTGCTTCCTTCTCAGTTGTGCTGCATGGAAACAACCTGTTAGTGTTTGGAGGTACAGGCATTCCATTTGGTGAGAGCAACGGCAATGATGTCCATGTCTGTAATGTGAAGTACAAGAGATGGGCTTTACTCAGCTGTCGGGGGAAGAAACCCAGTCGTATATATGGACAGGTAACAGTCTGTGGCCAGTTACTGTGGTTGTATGTTCATATTTTTCTAGCCGTGTCAGGATATTTATATTGCTACTTTTTTAAGGGGGATGGTTACTGAGGATTGAACCTGGGGTGCTCTACCACGGAGCTACATCCCTAGTCCTTTTTTGTTTTGTTTTTAATTTCCAATTTTGAGACAGGATCATGCTAAATTATTGAGGCTGGCCTTGAACTTGCAATCCTTCTGCTCCAGACTCCCGAGTTTGTAGGATTACAGGCACGCAACATGCTGCTGGTCTTTTTTAAAAATGGAGAATGAATTCAGTGTGATTAATATTTGATTTTTCAGTTCTGATGTGAAACTTTAATTTTGCCATTTCTCTCCTTTTTCCTTCACTTTTTGTTTCTAATCCAGTTTAGGGCCATCATCTAGGCCTGTTTGGAAGTTTCTTTAAATGTTAGAACCTCACCTCATCTCCACACCAAATGAGAGACTGGGCTCTAGGACAGTCTACAACCTGTCATTTTTAGAATGATGGGCGAGAAGGCTCTTCATAGAATCCTAAGTAGTACAGTAGATGATCCCTATACTTGGCTAAGAGGCTTTTACATGAGCTTAAACATTGTGCAGGTTAGTTTAGGTTCCAGTGTTTCAACCTTAGATTTGCAAAGTTATATCCAGAAAGATAGGGAGCTGCCCACTCTACACTAGAGACTCTTTGAAAATAATGGACTAAGTTAAAATACCACGGTTTGATTTCTTTATTGACTAACTGGCACTGGTACTGATAAACAGCTTGTGAACTTTAGCTTTGAAAGGGGCACATACTGGACCATACTCTCTATCTGACCACAGTGATAACGATAGCTGAATTTATATTGAAGAAGAGATTGATGGACGCTATTGTGTTCCTGAGACTGCCAACTCTAGCCTTCCTATCTACAGAATTCTCATGGCTTATTTTCATCTCTGCTGTTGCTTCTTGAGAACATTTTTCTTCAGATTGCTTAGAAAGAGAAGTAGCTTTCAGTGGAAATGTTCATGTCATGATCGGTACATTCTTGACTAGGACTCTAAGAATCATTTCTCCTTACCTTTCTAGGTAGAATTCACAAAACTTTACCATTCTAAAGGGAATCTCCAGGTTCTAAAAATATTACCTAGATTCCTCAAAATCTTTACTCCTTTGAGAGTCTGATATTTATTTTTTATTATTCTGAGACAAGGTGTCTTGCTGTATTGCCCAGACTGGCCTCTGTTTCTTGGGCTTAAGCAATTGTCCTGCCTCAGCTCTCTAAGTAACTGGGACTACAGGCATGTACCACCGACCCAGCTTTAGGGTCTGGTATTTTTTTAAAATATATTTTTGTTGTAGATGAGCACAATACCTTTATTTATTTTTATGTGGTGCTGAGGATGGAACACAGTGCCTCATAACTGTGAGGCAAGTGCTCTACCCCTGAGCCACAATCCCAGCCCTGGGTCTGGTATTTTTAATGGTTAAAAAGTACAAGAGATCTGGGTGCAGCAGCGCACACCTATAATCCCAGGCGCTCCGGAAGCTGAGGCAGGAGGATTGCAAGTTCAAAGCGAGCCTCAGCAACTTAAGGCTGAGCAACTTAGCGAGACCCTATCTCTAAATAAAAAACAAAACAAACAAACAAAAAAGGGTTGGAGATGTAGCTCAGTGGTTGAGTGCCCCTGGGTTTAATCCCCAGTAAACAAACAAACAAAGTTCAAGAGAATTTCATAAAACCTGATTTGGGCCATTTAACAAGTTTACATTTTGTAATCAAGTGTTAAGTCATTCTTGGGCTGGGGTTGTGGCTCAGTAGTAGAGCACTTGCCTCACATGCATGAGGCACTGGGTTCCATCCTCAGCACCACATAAAAATAAAAAAAAAAAGATATTGTGTCCATCTATAACTAAAAAGATATATATATTTTTAAAAAGTGTTAAGTCATTCTTGTCTGCTTTTCCTTGTTACCCAGGCAATGGCTATCATCAATGGCTCCCTTTATGTCTTTGGGGGGACAACTGGCTATATTTACAGCACAGACCTGCACAAGTTAGATCTCAATACCAGAGAGTGGACACAACTGAAACCAAACAACCTGTCCTGTGACCTGCCGGAAGAGAGGTAAGCTTCTAATATTAAAGCATACTAAGATTGATCTCTTTTAGAATATTGGTAATGTGAAGAAAATCCAATGACCCTGATTACTATAGCTAATTGGCTGTGAGATCTCAGGTCAGCAGTAAAGAAAGGTATTCTAGTGAGAATATGACATTTCCCCCTGAACTGTAAAATGTTTTCATGTTATTTCCTCTTACACTTTTTAATCTTTCTGTAATACTTTGAAGAAGAAACCAATGGTAGCAAAAGTTCATATTGGTGATCAATGAATGTTGATTGGATAGGTGGATGGGTGAAAAAGTTTATTTGTTTTAAATGCTCTGTTAAACATTCCAGTGTCACATAGTTCTCTCTAGTGGCTTTCTACTAGTAGTCCTAGACCTTTCACTTTCCTTTCCTAATAGTAGTTGCCTCTTAGAATTCCTTAAAAAACTTGAAATTATTTCCCCTCAAGTTTAAAAGAAAGACAGCAAATAATTTTTTAATTCAGTGTTTAGTCTATCCAGTGTCTTTTTTTTTTTTTTTTGCCTTTAAACAAAATGGCTATGGATGCTAAGGAAGCACCTATAATATTTATCTTTTGTATGGTATATTAGTGGTCTGATTATCGCAAAACTCCCATGAGAAGACTTGGGAGACAGCCTGATACTGGAATGATTTCAATGAAATTTATTTTATCCGCACTAGATTTTTTAGGGAAAGAAGGAAGTAGATTTCAAAGTAGTTTGACCTGGTTGCCTTCTTTGAATCATTTTATGGACATATTATAAATTATTTCAGCTTTTAGCTAGACTAGACTGCCTGGATAAAAATCCTGGTAGGTATTTCATATCACAGTTCTATATAGCATAGTTTTCTGCAAAATAAGGGTTCTAATTTGAAAACTCACATCTAGGGTCTCTAATTAAATGTAGGTAGATCACTTTTTAAAACTCCATAAAAAGACTGAGCTCAGGGGTGAGTGCTTGCCTAGCATATATGAGGCCCTGAGTTCAGTCCCCAGCACTGCAAAAATAAAACTGTAACCATTTCCCCCTTATGCAAAGTTATCACAAAAAGATGTTAAAAAATACAAATAAGCAAAAATGAAAAAAAATTAAAAATTAAATTTAGAGATTACTAGGATTAACATTTTAGGTTATATTTTATAGTCATTTTCTATGTGTATTGCATATCTATACATTTTTAATGAGATTATGGCCTATCTACTTTGGTGTAACTGCTTTTTTTTCAGTAAATATCATGAAAAGAGGTTGTCAATATATTAATCTCCTTGGTGCCTACATTCTTATTGATTGTATATTAACCCATTTCTGTGTATTCTGTAATTCATTTAACCAGTTTTCACTGTGGTTAAACACTTAGGTTATTCCCAGTAATTTTTATTATAAATAATGATGAAATAAAAATATTATAGCTAAACCTTAGTTAGATCATTTTTGACTTAATTATAAATATTTTGGGGGGTATATTTTCAGGTACAGACATGAAATTGCTCATGATGGGCAGAGGATTTACATCTTGGGAGGTGGTACTTCCTGGACAGCTTATTCCTTAAACAAGGTACATTTAAAAAAAAAAAAAGAAAGGAAAAAAAAAAGGATAGGGAGAAGAGTAGACAGAGGCATGTGTCTTACTAAGCGAAATAATTCTATTGCTTTAGGTATTTTAATTTTCAAGCATCCTCCTCATCAACACCTGCTTTGTGGTAGATGCTTTTTATAATATAAGGCTGAATTCTGCTCCCGATACTCTTCAGTTGACAGTTGCATTTATCACACACTGAGAGTATATTATGAAAATTATCCCTTCATGCTGGATGAGGAAAATGACTAGAAGGGAAGTATAGTAGCTTGAATGGGGCAATGAATTAGAATCAGAATCAGGATTCTCACAATGTCACATCCCTCTCATCGTCGATGCTAAAAAGAATAGACATTTTTAGGAATACACATGACTAATTTTAGAAAGCTGAGTTCTGAAGAGCTTTTATTCACCCATCCTTGTGGCATTTCTGAAATGTCATGGTTACATATCCCAAGGGAAATCTCAATTAGGCAACAGAGTTCTTGGTGTGCTTTGAAACATTATTGAACTTTTCAAATTTTGTCAAAGCTATCTTCCCATATTTCCTTACCAAAGCTTGCTTTAAAATGATACATATTCACTGTAGAAAATGTGGAAGTTACAGAGCAGATAGCACACAGAAGAAAATCAAGTGTCGTGTGCACTTCTACTTTTTATTCCACTTTTTTCCCCTGTGAATTTAAAAAATTATTATCATATATGTGCTTAATTTTCAACTGTCCTATTTTATTTAATATGGAAAGATCAGAAGCTGGGTGTGGTGGTACATGCTAGTAATCCTAGCTGCTAGAAAAACTGAGTCAGGAGGATCCCAAGTTCAAGGCTAGCCTGGGCAGTTTATCAAGACTTTATCTTAAAATAAAAAATAAGGGCTGGGGCTGTAGCTCAGTGGTAGAGTGCTTGCCTAGCATGCATGAGGCACTGGGTTCCATCCTCAGCACCACATAAAAAAATTAAATAAAGATATTGTGTCCACCTAAAACTAAAAAATAAATATTGAAAAAAAAAAAAAACGCAAAATAAAAGGTGGTGGGAATGTAGTTCAGTGGTAAAGTAGCCCAGGTTTAATCTTCAGTATTATGGGGTGGGGTAGGGTGAGGAGGAAAAAAAAAAAAAAGGAAATACCAGAGAAAAGCAAAGGAAAAGAAGAATTTTTTTCAACCCAGAATATTTGCGTAGGCTGTTGTTAAAAATTCAGTATTCTGGGGCTGGAGATTAAATAAACATATTGTGTCTACCTATCAGTAGAGTGTTTGCCTAGCATGTACAAGGTCCTGGGTTCAATCCTCAGCACCACAAAAAAAAAAGAAAAAAAATAAGTTATTCTATATGGGAAATCTCTGTTCCTTGTGCTCAGTTTTTTTAAAAAACTACTCTAAAAAATATGTCTATTTAAAAAAAATTTTTTTCAGGCTAATTAAAATTGCAAGTTATTTATCTGTATATATGTTCTTTTTTTCCCCGCCCAAGATACATGCATACAACCTTGAAACCAATGCATGGGAGGAAATTGCGACAAAACCTCATGAAAAAATAGGTAAATTAAAAGTATTAATTCATTTAACGAATTTATTTTATACTTTTACTTGTGTTTTTTTGGGGGGGAGAGGGAGGTAATTTTCTTGAGTTACATGGCAAGTAAAATATCTGTTGAACTGATATTAGAAATCACTTCTTCCTTAACACAATTATTTTTAGCAACTGAGCAAAGAATTTTACCAGGGATTATTGAATTCTGTGGCAGAAGTGGGGAAATGTGGGTGGGAAGAGAAATCAAGATCTCCCTAACTTTTTATGAGTAAAAGGGTTGGGGAAAGCCACTAGTAACCCCTGTCCCTGCACCCCACTTTGTTCCCGTGGCATCTTAGCATTGTGCTGCTATAAAGAGAGAAGTTTTGATGGCTTTTGAAATAAGGAAGGATTGGAAGGACTAGTCAATGTTTGCTTAATACAAAAAAGGGATTGTTTTGAGTTATTTACAAATATATCTTTCACTGTGTCATATCAACATCATTCCTTATCTTTCTGGGAATAATTTCTGTTTTTATGTGTGTTTGGCAGGTTTTCCTGCAGCCCGAAGATGTCACAGTTGTGTTCAAATAAAAAATGGTAAGGATTCTAAATAATATTTTGATCCATTTCTGTAATTGTATCTGCCGAGAATGACTTATTTCCTAATGATAATTTCTCAAAAGAGGTTCATAACTTTGGGAAGAATCCATTTCTGATAGTTTAAACTTAAAGGGAAAACTATAGAGTTGTGCCTCTCTTAGCAGTTGTTATGATGTAAACTAAACTAGTGTCTGGATTCCTGCAGTTAACAGAGAACTCAAAAATTGGCAATAAATAAGCTTTTATTGTATACCTAATCTTTCAGCATCTGACCTCAATAGATATCTGTGGTTATGTTTATAACACAAATAAGGGTGATTGCTTATATAGTGGAAACCTTGGTAGATATTATATTAAAATGATAGTAACTCCTTCAGAGTATTATTTCATAAAGTTTATCCTGTTCTCTGACTAATGTCAAATAGAACTAGTTCATTCTTTGGCCATATTATAACAAAGGCATTGTATGGCTTCAGAAAGCAGTAGCAGCTCCTTTATCTGAGTGTGATAATGACTCTTTTTGGGATACTTCCTGTCTTTTCATTTACAGTTTATTTTATTCTTTGATATACTTCCTCAAGTGCTTCCCCCACTCCAGGAAGGTGTGTATAAATGAGCTGGATAGACTGTATCTTTTCAACAACGTAGTTCATTCATATTTAACCAGAATTATTCTACCATTTCTAGTACAGAGGGGCTTTTTTTTTTTTTTTTTTTTTTTTAAGGGGGAGAGAGAGAGAGAGAGAGAGAGAGAGAGAGAATTTTTTAATATTTATTTTTTAGTTCTCGGCGGACACAACATCTTTGTTGGTATGTGGTGCTGAGGATCGAACCCGGGCCGCACGCATGCCAGGCGAGCGCGCTACCGCTTGAGCCACATCCCCAGCCCCAGAGAGGGGCTTTTTTTAATGCTCTGCTTTGGGGATAGGATATATAGATACTGTCATTGTTTAGCTTTGCCTCTCTGAGAATGGAGCTGTTCTTAAAAACTTTTCCTTGAATCCTAACCAAAAAAATTGTGATGTATTTTATAGTTTAATTAATTATTGGCTTAAACTTGATTTAGACCTGAATTAAGATATTTATCCGTTTGATTCTTTGTAGCCAAGCACCATACAAATGGAATTCGGCCTTAATTCTGGGCATTTAGTTAGACTATTCACATAGTCTTTATTACAAGTTGACTAACTAGTTAGAACTAACTGGTTTTACAAAAACAAAATTAAAATTCCACCTTTCCTTTGGGGAAAATTGTGTTTCTGACAAAGAGCTGTACAGATCAAATAGAGCTTCAGAATATCTTCTTTCAACTAAAGAAAGCCTAGAAGAACTTCTTTTGTGTACCCAAGCTGCACATTGCACTGAGTGCTTCTCAGGTTAAATGTCTATAGGGAAACTGAGCGCAGCAGTGTACATCTGTAACCCCAGTGATTACAGAGGCTGAGGGGGGGAAGATTGCAAGTTCCAGGCCAGGCTCAGCAACTTAGAGAGACCCTCAACAACTTTACAAGACCCCGTTTCAAAAAATAAAAAGGACTGGAGATGTGGCTCAGAGGTAAACTGCTCCTAGGTTCAATCCCCAGTATGAGAAAGGGGGAATCCATATGGAGGACATTAGTCTCTGTGGGCAAATAAATGTACGTACTTTCCAGAACATTATTTAAAAGAAGAACTTGCAACCAGTGATCTATAGATGTGTTTTGTTTGGCTCCTACGTGCATTAAATTTCTTTTGAATTAGTGGCCAATACTTATAATCAAAATACTTCATTAGAAAAAAAAATCCAGATTTTCATCTTCTCTTGAAAAAATGGAAGATCTGATAGTTACTAATCATAACCAGCTCTCTTTAGAACATGAGTACGCCTATATATTGTACTGAGACTTCCTGACATTTATTTCCCCTCAACCCCTTGCCTGGAACCTAGAGGTATTTGAATTTGAAAGGCTTGATATGAAACTTCCTAAAAAGCTTTAGCCCCTGCCCCCCAAAGACTCTTCCAACACAGTATCCCAATTCTGTTGAAGGACAAGCCAGTAGCGTGTCGGACCACACAGCTGAAGTCCTCTCTCTTATGGGGCAATCCCCTTAACTGTCAGCCAGCCTTGTGATCTATTGTAAATCACTCTGTAGCTTTGGCCCTTTTCCTTTGTGTGATCTTGGCCTTCTCTTTTTTTGATAGATGTATTCATTTGTGGGGGCTATAATGGAGAAGTGATCCTGGGAGATATCTGGAAGTTGAATCTGCAGACATTTCAATGGGTGAAGCTTCCTGCTACCATGCCAGAGCCAGTTTATTTCCACTGTGCAGCTGTTACACCAGTAAGTTCTTATTTTTGTATCTTCTTTATGTAATTGTAGATGATAAGAAAATCTTTTAGAAAAAAAATGCTGATATTGGCAAACCTTGAATTAAGAATTGTTTTTAAAAGTTCCTTTTGAAGCTAGCCCTTCCTCTGAGAAAAGGGGAGGAAAATACCAACATACCCAAGTTTAAACAAACAACATAAATGTAAAAGAAACACTACATATGGCATTTAGGTCCTGGCAATGATATCAAAGGTGTTTCCTGAGAGGGTAAAATAACTTTATTCTCCTGTACCATATTATTGAAGATATCACTGCAGAGACCTTTATTTTCAATTTTGTATTCCCAACATTTAGCATTTGGGGTACTTAGAATAGTGAAAATTTAATGGCTGGGGTTGTGGCTTAGTGGTAGAGCGCTTGCCTAGCATGTGTGAGGCACTGGGTTCAATTCTCAACACTGTGTGTAAATAAATGAATAAAATAAAGGTCCATCAACATCTAAAAAAAAAAAAGTTTTTAAAAATTTAATGTTAGTTAATAGTGAAGTTTTTTGTTGTAAAACACACACACACACACACACACACACACACACACATACACACACCTATAGTTTTTTTCTTAGTAACCCATTCATTTTTTTTAAACTCTGTTGATTTCTGTATATGTTGGGATCAGTGAAAACTTCTTTTTTTTTTTAAATTTTTTCTTAGACCTGGGATCCAGCCCAGGGCCTTTTACATGCTAGGCAAGTGCTCTACCATTGAGCTAGCTACATGCACAGCCTGAGAAATTCTGTTTCAACTCATTGGATTTAATTTGCAATGGTTTATTTGTTTTGTTAATTTTTTTCTTGCTGAGTCTTCAGCACTGGTATCTATTTCTCTTCCATTTGAATTTGTCCTCTTTTGATTGCCATTTGTTCATAGGCTGGTTGCATGTACATTCATGGAGGAGTGGTGAACATCCACGAAAACAAGCGGACTGGGTCTTTGTTTAAGATCTGGCTGGTGGTACCTAGCTTGCTGGAACTGGCATGGGAGAAGCTGCTCGCGGCCTTCCCCAACCTAGCAAACCTCTCCCAAATACAGCTTCTGCACCTTGGACTAACACAGGGACTCATCGAGCGCTTGAAATGAGGATATCTGGACTGTTCATTGATGCTGGAAATGTTAATTTAAAGAGACTCCTTTATTTATGGGCAGTGTAGGATGTGCTACAAAGAGAATTGGTTACCCTGATCAAGGCCTTATTCAGAAAATACATCAGATGCCTTTCTGTAAATTGGTTTTTAAGTTTATGGACATCTCACTTTTCCATGTGCTTTCTTCTTTGCTTCTCTTCCTCCTGCCTCAATACATACCCACATACTTTCTCTTTCTTGATGGAGTTGAGGGAAAGTTTAAAAGTACTTTAATAATGTCATTGATCAAGATAAGATAAAGAAATTTTTTAAAAAGAATTCTGGACATAATGACCATGTCAACCAATGCTCTACAGATTAAAACATCATCAACAAAAACAAAAATAAAAACGTAGTAACAGCTACAAGTAGTTTGGGGGATAGATTGAGAAAACTAACCTTGAGAATCTTGCAGGTTATTCTTAAAAAACAGGATGTTTAACTTGGTATTTTCAAGGTGTGTCTGAGTAGTTGGATTGCATGGCAGCAGTGATTGACATCTTGCTGCATGTATACCTAAGCTTAACCTTTGACTTTGGAGGAAAGTTAAGCAGCGCAGCAACTCCTGGTTAATGATATCTTTTCTCTTCCTTACGGTGCCAGCAGTTGTTAGATTGGTTTGTCCAGGAGACTTCTATGTGAGTTGTGGTCTTTGTTGTTGCTCTTAGAAATTATGGCACCAAGAATATTTTAAATTGAGAAATTTAATGTTGTTCAAGTTCTTCTTTCTAGGCAGTTTTGAAATTCTCCTGTGCTTCTCTCTCTGACTTCTTCATGGGGAAGAAATGTGTGGTGTAAATGGCCACAGAACAGGAAAGCAGGCAAAGAGCGCCTTCAGATTTGATAACTTGGCTTCTGTTCAGAATGATGGCCTTTGACTGTCACACTGGCCATTTCCTTTTCAAAACTTGCTTCTTTTCTAATCTGTGGACCATGTACCTGCCATTTCCTTAGGCAGTTGGTCCTCAATTTTCCCCGAAGCTTGCTGTCTCCTTTTCTGTCTGCTTTAATGCGCATGGTGCTGAAATTGTGTAATAATTGGATAAGTAGTCTTGAGGGAAAAGCCACAGGTCATCCTTCCTGAAACCCAAGTATCAGATACTTAGCGCAAGGAAGGAATTTGCTTTCTCATGTGTGAAATTTTAGTTCTGATTTGTTAGTTTTAAAAAGAAAAATGATATGGGTTTTCACTTGTTTTGCCAGCAGGCTGCTAGAGAGGTTGAGCAGTCGCTTGCCATGAGCATTTGGATGTGCACAGGTGTTCTCAAAGGTGCTGAAGGCATGCAAGAAGGCACAGTGCTGACCCTCCCGCCATCCCCTCACAGAGGGAGATTCATGTGGGAGATGTGGGACACATTTTTCTTTAAGTGCCTCTTTTTCACTTAGCTTTTAAAGTGATTCTTTTTTTTTCCCCCATTACCCCAGAAGGGATCTCTTTAGCTTATGTGTGGATTTAAAAATCACCTTTGACTTATTATGGCTAAAAAGATACCATCTAGTGTTCAGTTCTGGGGAAGAGACAACTGCGGCCTATAGACTTGGACTCTTAACTTCTAGGCCTTATTATATCCCATTCTTGTTGGGTTGTGTCAGAGGAACCTGTATTCTGCAGAGTCTTGTAATAAGCACTTATCTGTGAATCTGGGTCCTTCCTGGGGAGTGAGGAATGTGAGGGAGAGGCAGGAAAAGGACAGCTCCTCTAGGGGTCCCCTGCCCCCACCTCTTGCCATTCCCAATCAGTGAGGCATTTAACCTCTTACCACCCACTGCTAGGCTTGTTCCTCAGAGGAGCTCTCTCCAGAGCTTTGGTGCATGACGTCAGCCTGCCTCTGGGCATTTGTTGGGATTACATCCGAAACCAACCAAGTCATGCTGTCTAGGGTGGCAAAAGGATTTTTTTCCATTGATTTTTGCAGGGACCAAAGATTGAATGCTTAGCTTCTATGCTTAGACTTCCCTGGTCCTTGGAACATTAGCAGGTCTCTGGCTCTGCTGCACCAGAAAGCTGGAGAGAGAGGGGATCTGAGACAGTCCACACTTGCCAGCATCCTTTTTAAGCCTTCCGAGGGCAGTTTTCTTTGAGATAGATCTTGGAGGCCTGACATTGAAGACCTTGCATGTGACATTTTCATGAAAGTGCACATCCTTGGTCTACGGTGTCTTCTTTGAATATAACACTTGTGAAAATTATGTAGTATGACCAGCTCTGAGTGCTATTCACATGCACAAGTTCTGAATGCCAAATGAGACTGTGTGTATGGTGATTTAAATGAAGATGACTGGACTTTTATGTAACAGTCACCAGGCATTTTAGTATACCTATAACCAGCACTTGGAATTCCCGACACCATTACTTGATGTGGGAAAGCTTGTGCCTGATGCTCCTCTGCCTCTTTGAGGTATTCCCAGTCATCTTCCTACAGTCTGGAAATTGAAGTGCAATATATAGAAACACATATGGATATATACAGATTATATAGAGGATGTGACTATAAAGCAGCTACACTACTTTTTTGTATCTGTCTTGGCGAAGCCAGCTCATTGCTTTAGAGTAAAATTATGCCTAGAATTTTTGATGTGATCAGCTGGCTTAAGCTAAATCTTGGTAAAGCTGGATTTTCAAGTCCATATTTTCTTACTCCAGGTCATAGAGACTTATTGTTCCCTGGGTTTGTTAGAGTTGAGAATTTTTTTCCCCAGTCACCTCGTTATACTATCTCATGTTTGTGTGTTTTGCCCAGGAACAAGGAAGTCACTAGTGTAAGGTGTTTCCTACATGGGGAATCAAAACCTAATATTTGGCACTATCAGTTTTTTCACATGTACACTATTTATCTGGGAATGTAATATCTTATTAAATGATGAAAAAGATGCTTTTTTTTCATTTAATAAAGTATTTTCCACACCCTGGAGAAACCTCAGACTGATAAAGGTTAGAATAAAATGTTAACTGTTCTTCAGGAGCCAAATAAAATCCTTTCCATTGGCAGATTCTTCTTTTTTCAGGGTCTTAATGACACGATGTAAAAATTTGCTCTATACCATTCCTGTCCATTACATAACTAGATTTAAAAAGTATAATAATAAACATATTAACATTTCTAAGCAAAAGGTACATTGACAGTGACCTTTGGTTACCCACAGTAGCAAGAGTAAAGCACAGATAATTGAAATCCATAGATAATAATCAATGTTTCAACTTTTCTATCAAACAATTGATTCCTTTGTATTTCTTCTCCCTCCCGTCCCTGTGCCACACGCACCTCCTTTTCAGTGGAATGAGTAGTTAGAAAAGGGAAAGGAAGACCCCCAGAGGGGCTGGCAAGCAGCGTACACAAGAGCAGCCTGGTTAGCTACACTTGGTCCACTTGGCACTGCTGAACACTGAGCGGAGGAGCCACAGGTGCAATCCCGAATTTAGCTGTCACTCTTCAGCATCATCTCCTGCCCTGAGTTCTAGGCTGTCACTCTTAAATTACCAAAGAACTCAGCACCTGTGGGAAGAAAAAAGCTGTGTATGACAGGAAATTCCATCATTTGAACACATTGCTTTGACTCTTGATGAGTCCTTGCTTTTTTTGTTGTTGTTTTTTGTTTTCCTTTGGAGATACCTTCTCCAGTTATATCTCCCGATTGCCTGGCATATAGGAAAGGTTGGACTGTCCTTTCTGACTATGTTGGTCTTTATATCCTATAATACCAGTTTATTTTTATGTGGTCTTACAGATGTTTAGAAAGTAGCACAGGTTACCGAATTGTTTATCTGCCAGCATTCTGATGTAGCACAAAAAGCCATTTTTGCTTCTTTTTGTTTTTTTCGTCCCATTTTTCTGGCATTGAGCTCCAGGGTAGATGAGGGTTTATGGTCTTATGACCATAAGTTCCAAAAACTGGTCACCGTTGGTTTAAATTGCTTTGGTTCCTCAAATATCTTAGGACTCTAGGAGCTTTGGCAGGGCCTGAGGTAGGCTCAGTAGAGTTCTGGAACCTCCATATGTCGCCACCAGATTATATCTAGCAATGAAATTTCCCTTCTATCGTCGTGAAATTTGGTGGAAAGTGACCTCTTCCCTTGTCTGGTGTTATAAACAGAAGTTCTGAGTTGTGCTTCAAAAGTGGTACCATCTTTTGGTGTAATTTTTATGTTTTCAATTTTTACTTTTGAGATGTTTTTTAAAGGCCCTGCTTAGTCAATGTACAGGGTGAGTCAGAGACAGTTTTCAGAGAAATAGCAAGTTCACCAGGTAGTAGTAATTGCTATTTTACTAGTTACACGTATAGAATACAAAGGAAGCGTCAGGAGACACTGACTCTCTAAAGCCACTTCCTGGTACAGAGTCTATGCAGGGAGAGCCCAGGCATCTCCCAGTAAAGATACTTGCCAGTGACAAGTCACTGACTGGAAGAATCCAGGCAAGAAAGGGAAGCCTGTCTCTGAAACTGTCTCTGAGGGGTGAGCCTAGGCTGAGCTCCTCTGCAGGGTATGCTTAGGCCACACACAATGCTTGCCTTACTTTAAAGCTTTTGCCACAGTCTTGTTAAATAGTGTGAAAGTCCTTTTGCAGTCTGGTGTGCATGCCTTATGACCAGGACAGCTTTTCCACCTTCCCTGGTTTCCTACAATCAAGTGGGAAATGTAGTGAATTTACCCTGAAATGTCCAATCTGTATTTATGTACCTTGTCAGTGTTTTGCTGTTGGTTTTCTAAAACAATCTGATCAATAAATCTTATCCAAATCTATTTGGTTCAAGTCCACCTTGATTGTCTGACAGTCATTTGTATGTATATGGACTCACCTGTTTGACATAAGCATCAATCCCACCATCTCCATCAATCCCCTTACCATCTCCCTGTGGGTTAGCTTTTTTCTGTAATACCTGAGAGTCATCTGCCTCCTGGGGGTCCTTCTGTCTGCTCACCATCTGGAACTCCTGGACATGTAGTAGTTCGCTCAGTAGAAGCTACTCCCTCCACAAGGACCTCAGCAAAGAAGCAGCTGCCCCATCCTGTATTCCCCAAACAACTGCTGGGCAAGTTTGTATGGGTACATCGAGAGTTTTTCGAAGGGTTGGGGGAGATTCAGAGAATTTGAAAGGAAAATGGAAATCTCTACATAGAGAGTCATAGGACTTTATAGTCCAAGGGAAAAGCCACCACAGGAGGAGAGCCCCGTGCAGGGGGCTTTTCAGGGGATGAAACCATAGTTCCTACCTCTGGCCTTAGTCTTCCAGATGCTGCTTCTCCAAAACTTCACCCTCTAACCTTTCTGCCAGCAGTGTGTCACCCCAAATCCACTAAGTCCAGAGTAGGCAAGGACATTCCAAGTCTGGTCACTTTTAAGGTCTCCCTTCCAGAATTGCAAATATACCTCTTAATTTTCAGTGTTTCTATTGGCTAATTATGGAT
Source organism: Urocitellus parryii (assembly GCF_045843805.1). Lineage (NCBI taxonomy): Eukaryota > Metazoa > Chordata > Mammalia > Rodentia > Sciuridae > Urocitellus > Urocitellus parryii. Next base: position 22,932,840 of record NC_135533.1, on the reverse strand, counting down.
CAAACATACCTTCCAAGGATAAGTAAGCTTAAATACTACAATGTAAATCTACAAGGAAAAAGAAACAATTTCTTCCTATTCACCCACCTTACAGTTAATACTTGACATGTATCACAAGTTGTCTTCTCCCCCACCACCTCTTCAAAAGTGTACTCCCCTCAGATCTGCCAGAATTAAGAAGTAAGCCCCCCTGTACCTTTAGATTTCAATCAGTCAGAGCTTTGAAATGGACTCTTATTTGCTTCTGACTGGGTTCTTAGACATCTAGCCCCATCTTGGCCTAGGGGAAGAGGTTTCAGTGGGGTGTCTTTTTCTTCCAGTTACATTTATGATTCTAGTTTGTCAGCCTGCTGTTACTCAGCTATCATGATTGAACAGTACAACACATTCTCTTGCAGGTAATCTTCCTCAGTTGTTGCTTGAAGGGAGAGGACACTGGCAAAACCACCCAGTTTCTGTAGTGCTTTCAGATGAAAGGCCTAGGTTGTGAACCAGTAGTGCTTTCTGCAGTGATGGAAATGTTCAGTATCTGCACCATCCACTGGGGTGGTGGCCACTAGCCACGTGTAACTATTGTGGCTGAGGAACTAAATTTTGAATTTGGTAATTTAAATTTTTTTAAATGTAAATAACCACATGTGGTTACCTATTAGGGCAATTCTAGAAAGAGATGACCCAGGGATTGGGACACCAGGGCTCTGCTCTTGGCCCAGTTCATAATAGTCCTGTTTTGAATGCAACTCATTTTACTTTGGGCCTTGATTAACTCATTGGTCAAAGAGGAGGTTTGCTAGATAATCCCCCACATCCCGTTCAGATTCAACATTTTGCCATTAGGATGCTTGGCCAAAGGCCTGGAGCATCCATCTATACAGCGCTAGGCCTGGACTAGAGTTTCTTCTGCACCTTGATTTGATACTAAGACAGTTGGTTCCACTGTGGTGCTTGGTGGCCTGCAGCACAGGCCAGGCAGTTCCTTCATGAGTGCTACAGTCTGGATCCCCACTTGTGAGGTGCAGGCTCTGAGTATGAGTGCTGTGGACAGAGTAGGAAATAGAACAAGATATAGCTCCGGTACAGGAAGCCTGGGTTAAATCCCCAGTACCTAACAAAACAGGCCCACCTGTGACCCACTGTTTCCAAAATGTGGTGCATGGTTGTTAAAAATACAGATTCCTGGGCCCAAATCACAGAGATTCAGTATAGTAGATGTGTTGTTTTAACAAACTCAGTTGATTTGGATTTAGCTGGCTTAAGACATTTGGGAATCCTGTCATAATTTTCCAGCATGGAACTCTAGAGCCAAGAGTGAATATCACCAGCCCTTGCCCTGTCAGAACTCAGTGTCAAGATGACACACTGGCCACACATATTTATCTCTTCCCCTTCTTGGAGAGCCAATGAAATGACTTTAGTTTCCTCCTAAAATGGAACTCATAATAATAATATCCTATCTCTTGACATTCTTGTGGGGCTTAAATGAGTAGCTGTGTACACATTACATGGTTTTTGACCTACTGCTGCTCTTGGTAGCTGATGAAAGTGAAATATTTACTATAAAGTAGAAAATTAACCAATAAGGAAACTAAACATAGGATGAGGAGGAGAGATGGGGATATAAAGGAGTCAAGTCCTCCATTCCACCCCAAAACGGGATACCTGGAATGTCTCAAATTGAAGCAATGAGTAGGACATGGTTGTACAAGCCTGTGTTCCCAGAGATTTGGGAGACTAAGGCAGGAGGATAGCAAGTTTGAGATCACTGTAGGCAACTTAGTCCCTGTCTGAAAAAATTTTAAAGAAAGTTAAAAGGGGCTGGGAGTGTAGTTTGGTAGAAGAGTGTCTCTAGGTTAAGTCACTGGTACTGTGAAAAAGGGGGGTGGGGTGGGGGGTAGAGGGAAAGAGAAAGAATGAAAGAAACAAATGAGCTGTATGTAATACTATGAATGTGGGTTTCTTCTAAGTGAGACTTTCAGATTGGGTGACTCAAAGAGTATTAGTCTCTCATTATTCAGATTCAGCTCCACTGGCATTTGAGAATCTTTAACTTAATAACCAATCCTAGAGGTTAGTGAGAGGAAAAAACAGAGCAAGGGAGGGGCTTTTTAAAAATACACGGTTAGGGTCACCATGGCACAAGCCTGTAATTCCAGTGCTTGGGAGGCTGAGGCAGGAGAATCACAAGTTTGAGGCCAGCCCCAGCAACTTAGCAAAATCCTGTCTCAAAATAAAAAATAAAATGCCTGGAGATATAGCTCCGGTACAGGGAGCCTGGATTAAATCCCCAGTACCTAACAAAACAAAAACAAAAATCACAAACTGGCTGGGTGCCGAGGCAGCTCAGGAGCCTGAGGCAGGAGGATCGTGAGTTCAAAGCCAGCCTCAGCAATTTAGTGAGGCCCTAAGCAACTCAATGAGACTGTCTCTAAATAAAGTATAAAAAGAGTGGGGATGTGGCTCAGTGGTTAAGCACCCTGGATTCAATCCCTGGTCCCCCCCCCCAAAAAAAAAAAAGAAAGAAAAATCACAATTTGTCAGTTTAAGTGTGCTCCTATCCTGTTGCCCAGTCTGTTCCTTACCATCTGTTTATTCAAGAACAAGGGCAGAGTTTTTTTGTTTTTTGATACACTCCATAGCCAGGTAAGAGGAGGACCGGGGGGAATCTTGAGTGGCATACCAAGCTTACCCAGTGATTTGCTCATTTTGCCCAGGGTCCTGCCAATGAAACCTTGAATGCAAAAAGTGAGACAGATCAACTGGGAGGCGCAGGCAGCCTGGCAGGAAGGAACGGCAAGACCTGAGTCAAAGGGCAACAAGCCCTGCAGCCCAGCTCCAGCCCCAGGAAAGAGAAGACTAGAGATGACTGGGAGTGTGGCCATTTACTGTTTGGGGACTCCACACTAGGCGGGGATCTTTAGAACAGTCTTTATTGCAAATGGCATCTGTGAGAAGAGAAAACAGCTGTCATTCAGTTTGTCACCTCAGAGGCCCACAGACAGATCAGTTTATCCTTCTTATACTAAAGCTGCTTGGCTTCTGGAGCTGAGGAGGCTCTTACCATAACTGCCAAGGGTGTGTCCCCAAATCCCCTCCACCCCTTGTAAGGAAGCAAATTTACCTAGTGCACAACCCCGAAGAAATACGTTCAGACTACCCAGGCATCTGCCGCACCTGGAGTTTGTTTTTTGTGTTTGTGTTTTTTGGTACTGGGGATTGATCCCTGGGGCGCTTATCCACTCACTGAGCTACATCTCAATCCCCAACCCTTTTTACAAAATTTGAGACGGGTCTCAAGCTCAATTGCTCAGGCTGGCCTCGAACTTGCAAATCTCCTGCCTCAGGCTTCTGAGTCGCTGGGATTACAGGTGGTCAGCACCACACCCAGCATGCATCTGGCTCTTATTTATCACCAGAACCAGGTCATCCTGAAGACAACCAAGATCAGAATATGGTTCAGGGTGTCAGCATCTGTCCCTTGCTCATCCTGCACTACCCACAAAGACATGATCCCTAAGAATGATGACCATGGAGGCTGCACAGAGCTACTTGCACAATGGGACGTTCAGGCCTAGATCGTCCGCTTTCCATCTGCTTCTGCACCCCACCACACCAGCAAGCTGTGCCTTGGTAGCCCAGCATTCTCTTCTCAGCCAATCTGTAGAGGAACGTATGCCTGGAGATCCTAGCCCCATTTCACAGATTGGTAGGCCAAGGCTAGCCAAGGTAAGTGGTTTAACAAGGGAGTTCCCTGGCCCTCAAAGCCCAGAGAAAGGATGAGCAGCCTATGATCCTAAGAAGGCCTATGCTTAAGAAATCGCATCCTTCCTGCACCCTCCCGCCTGGTTACCGATTAACCTGCATCGCCACCAACAGAGCTCTTAAAAAGGGACACTTCCCGGGGTGGGCGGAGCTCACGGCGGAGCAGCCTAGCAGCGCCGTGAAGCCCGGGACTGGTCGGTGAAGCTGTGCTGCTAGCGGTGCGCGGGGAGTCCCCAAAGCGCCACCTTGCCCGCAGCCGCCCACCAGCCCCCCGATCCCTGCCAGCTGGGGCAGGACGCCCGCCGCACACATAGCTGGAGAGCAAAAGTCGCGGTTTTCAGGTCGCAACAAGATGGCCTCGTGCTCACGCCAAGTCGTCTCCAAAAAGCCTTGCGGGGTGGCTTCTCTGCCGCCCCCTAGCGAGCAGCGGAGCCCGGCGGTGCTCCGCTAGGAGATGGCCACCGCTTCGGGGAAGCTAAGCGGTGGCCCTCCTTTGGGCCGCTGCTAACTGAGCACATGATACTGCCCTGCCCCGGGCAGGGCTGGATGCACCCGGGACACGGCGCTGCCTTCAGGGAGCTTCCATGGGAGGAGGGGAGGAGGCTGACCAGGAGCTGTGCGGAAAGTTCTCGAAAGCCTCCGAGGACCGAGCCAGCGTACTCGAGGGTGCTGGAAAGTGGCACACTCCATCTGTTTCCAGACACAGTACCCAGCTCCAAGTGCCTTCAGGTGCCGCGTCCCAGGGGAAGCCCAGGAGGGGGCGTGGGAAGTGAGGAAGGAGAGGCAGCGGGCAGCTGTGGCATCGCTGGTCACCTCGCCTAACAGCACGGGAAGCTTTCAGCCCAACAGCCACACCCAAGGGCCCCTCTGGCGCCACAGGGAGCGTGCCAGCAAGAGGCAAGCCCCTGGTCCCGGCCGATTTAGGCCTGGGCACCCGGGGTGCTCAGTCACCCACCCTGAGCATGGACTCTTGAGTAGTGACATCCTTCAGGACAAACAGCCCACAACCTGGGGCAGCTCCTGTAGAGGCTGCCCAGAGCCAGGCCCTGGCAGGAAGGGAGACAAGGACCCTGTGTGGAACTGGGGCAGGGGCTTGGCACGGAAGTCTCGGACCCTCTCCATTAAAGCTGCTCAGGGACCAGAGCCACTCTTCGGAGCTTACGCAGCCCCCGCCACCAGACTGCAGAGGGCGGCTCCCAGTGCGGGAGGGGGAGCCACTCCGAACCGGAATGATCTGGTTTAGGGCGGGCTGGCTCTCCCTCCTCCTCTTTGCCGCCCACCCCTTCTCCCGCGACAGGCTGATTTCTGCCGCAGTCCCTGACCAAGGTAAACAGGGGGGAGGTGGGGAGGAAAGAACGCTCTGTTTCCATGGCAACCCAGAGGGCGGTCGACATGGCTCTCCGATGTGTGCGTGCAATTTCAGGGAAGAAAAAGATTCACTGCAAAAGCCTTTGCCGTGGTCGCAGTGGGAGTCATTCTGGAAAACTACATGGGCCTGGTGTTGGGGGGAGAGGGGACCTTGGGCACCCTTAGTGGAGTGGCAGATGAGCCAGGGCCTGGGGACAGAGACACCCCAGGAGTGGGTTTGCACCAAAAATGCAGTCATCCACCCAAGAAACAGAAAACAGATACCAAAGGTCCCAGACCTTCCCACTCCCACCTCACTGCCCTTTTCCAGAAAGCCCTTCCAAGGGGCAGCCCCGGAGCTGGGACCAAGAGACCCAGGGACTCAGGCCCGAGTCTGTGTGAAACAGAGAGATCCCTAGTTCCCCATCTCAGAGAGCTGGCAGGACACTGCTCCCCTGGGAGCACCTGGCTGGCCCCATCTTCCTCCTTAAGACCTGTCCTGTTTTTCTGGAGCCTGATCCCTCAGTATGGGATCAATGGCTGCTCAAAGAGGTGAGCCGCAGGGAACAACGGAATAACTCCTGCTTGGAATTGTGGGTGTGGGTCTCAGGGGTTACCCCCTCCTGTCCTGAAGGCCAAGACTGTCACCATGTCACTCTCCAGTAGTTGAATGAAGTCTCCACTGACGGAAGCCATATCACCAAAGCCCTTCTCCCAGGAGCAACCTGAAGGGGGTCAGAAACCTCTTGAGACTTCCTGTCAGATTCCTCAGAAACTCATTCCATTCCTGGGGTGCTAGCAGCTGGCTTTATCCTTCAGCTCTCACCTCTGTGTGAGAGAGGGAGATGTGGGTGGGTAAGCTTCCTGTCCCAGCAAAGCTGAGTGAACCTGAGTAGCTTCCACCCGCGGCCCCTGACGCAGCAGCAGGGATGCTGGCCGGAAGCTGGATTCTTCTGGCTCAGTTTCCCCTGGCTAGACAACAACCCCCTCTGGCAGTGAGGCTTCTAGGCCCAGGAAATCCAGGCCTCAGGCCTCCTCTCTTAACATAAGACCTCAGATGCTTGTGGTCTTCCTGGGAGATACCTTCAGGAAAGAACCAAGGGCAAAGACAAGAAAAGGCAAATAGGCCTGCTTTTCCCTTGCAAAAAATCCTGAAATGCCACATCTCAGATCTTTCCATGGCCCACAGATTCCAAACTTCCCTAACTTGAACACCTACCTCGTCCCTTGGCTCACTCCAGCCACAGAGGTCTCCCTGCTGCTCCTTAGTCAGGCACACTCCCTCTTGAGGCCTAGGCACTGGTGGCTGGCTCTGCCTGGAATGCTGTCCTCCATACTAACACCATCAGTTCTTTATTTCTTCAACTTCAGTTCTTTATTCAAATGCCATCTCAGTGAGGCAGAGCCACGGCTAGGGTATCACCATGAGGCCACCAGACCTTGGTGCCTTGATTTTAAGTTGTATCTATACCCTCTCCTCCCCTAGCCCTGTCCTCTTCCCATCTCACTTTGTGATCATCTTGTTGTTGTCTGACTCCCTCTGTAAAATGGAAGTGCTGTGAGGACCGGAATCATCTGCCTTGTTCTTGTGCTATCTGGAGCCTCGCTGTTGGATGGATGGATGGATGGTGGGTTAGTCAACTTTTCATCACAGTGACCAAAATCCCTGACAAGAACAACTTGGAAGAGGAAAAGATTCTTTTGAGCTGACAATTTCAGAGATTTAGTCCATAGAGGGCCAACTCCGTTGCTCTGGGACCAAGGTAAGAAAGCGCATCATGGTGGAAAGCCTAGCAGTGGAGCACTGCTCACCTTGTGGCAGCAGGAAACCAGAGAAAAGAAGGAGTGGCAGGGAAGATGCACCCTTCCAGGGCACACCCCCAGTGACCACCTCCTCCATCCATGCCCTACCTACCTACAGTTACCACCCGGTCAATCCATTCAAACTAGGATGGGCTAATTAGATCACAGCTCTCATCTGATCATTCCACCTCCATTCCTGTAGTAACAGGAGCTTTTGGGGGAACTTCATATCAAAACTATAACAGTAGATAAATGGGACCACAGGTTCAGCAGGTTTTGTCCTCCAGACAAGTGAGACCTGTGCCTTAAGATAGGCATACACAGAGATGTACAAGGGTTACTACTAAATCAAAAAAGCAGCAAACTAGCTTTAACAAAAAGACTAAAAGTAGATACTGCTACTTCTACCAAGCTTGGTAGCTCCAGCCCGGCTTTAAGGTCCTATGCAGCAGTATCTCTAGCACCATTGGAGTGCCAGGGTCCTGTCCACTGGGTTCAGCAGGGTGGAAGACAATAGCTCAGGTATGCTCCTGCCCCATGCCAAAGAATTTTGGGGATTGCACAGAGTAAGTGGCAGTGAGAGAGACCCAGCCCTATGCATTAGGTGGAGATGCAGGGGTGAGGGAGAAGGGGAGGGGACCATCTCTCAGACTCATGCTGGCTTTCTCTCAGGGATATCTGCAACCAGGGGCTGCGTGTGCTCCTCTGCTTCATGAGGCTCCTATCTAACCAGTAACAGCAGGTTCTAACAGTTCCATCAGTCGAAACTTCCACTTGCAGCATGAGTCACCTTCAATTTCCTGCCTGCCTCCTTTTCTGATTGACCTGATAAATTCAGGACAGCTTTTATTGCTTTTGGCAAAAAAAAAAAAGAAAAGAAAAGAAAAAAAAAACTGCCATTAAGATTTACAGAGCCCAAAGCTGGTACAATGTAATCTTCAGAGTAATTTACACAGTGAGTTTCAAAAGATGAAAAGTTAGCATTTCAGAGGTAATTTCATAAAAAGGATTATCAGATTAATCACTATGTCAATTTAATAGTGGTGTCTAAAATAATTAATTAGCTTTTCTTGAAGTCAGCAATGCAAAAATGGACTTAGAAGGAATACAAATGGCCATGCCAAACGTAAGTATGTTTTGGGCAATAGATCTTGAGAAAACTCTTGCTGGAATTGCCTGCTTGGCAGAGTGTCGGGCGTGGGTGCACTGGCACAGAGTAAGAAATTGAAAGCTACCGGAGCATCCGGGTCTCCAGGACAGCCTCTGCATTTGACTGCAGGAGGCTTGTCCCTGCTGCTGAGCGAAGGCTGACCTGCCACATGTTGAATGGTCCTGCGACACCTGGAAATTGTGTCTAACCAAGTCGACAGGCGTGTTGACAGGTTGCTGTGATGGAACATGGAGGTGTGAATTGCATCTGACTTGTGAAATTACCTGTGAGCGCTCCAAGATGGGATACAGTCAACTCTGCCCAGGCTAGTTATCAACGCTGTCCTCAAGGCTCCATGGCGGCCACGTGTCAGGGCAAGTTAGGTCCTTAGTGGTGTGGTGGGCTGAATGATATCCCTTCCAAAACAGATATGTTCGAGTCCTAAACTACAGCACCTTATTTGGAAATAGGGTCTCCGCAAAGATGATCAAATTAAAATGAAGTCATTAGAATGAGCCCTAACCCAACATGAATGTTATCCTTACAAAATGGGTAAATTTGGACACACACACACACTGGCAGAGCAATATGCAAATATGAAGGCAGAGTTTGGGGTAATATGTCTACAAGCTGATGAACATCAAAGATTGCCAGCAAACCTCTAGAAGTGAGGAGGGAAGCATGGACCCAGCTGCCCCTCACAAGGAACTAACGCTACTGACACCTCCATTTTGGACTTCAAGCATCTAGAATATGGGAGAATAAATGTCTCTCGTTTAACTCAGCCAGGGAACTATACAATGGGGCATCATGCAAAGTCAAGACCTGGGTGGTAGTGTTTTTGATGTTTTGGTATTTCTGTAATAAAACTTTCTCATTAAAAAAATTTAAGCACAGATTTTACATAATGGGATGATGTGACAATTCTGGGTGGGAGGTACAAGTGTTGTTGTCTATGCTATTCTCTAGGTTTTCTTTTAAAGAATTAAGTCAAAAAGAGCTGCTTTCTTCTGGGGTTGCTGAACTCATAGGCTCTGAGCCTGAAACTGTGGGGGGCCATGTCCTGAGGAGAACAGCCCAGCAGGCAGAAGGGTTCTGATGACCACCTGGGCCCCACTGAAAAGGTTGTGAAGATCAAGTACAGGAATTATAAAAGGGTGACCAGAAAAGTGTCTGGTAGGAGTCTTGTGAGACACGGCTAGGACCACAAAGCCACATTTAAGAGCCTGTGGAACATGTGGTTCCAGCCACATGAGCTGCCCCACACCCTCACATGCCTTGAGCCAATGCCCACGTCAGGAGGGCTCTTCCCAGGATCACTACTCACCTTCAGGGAGATATCTTCCTCACCACTTCACACCTCAGATGGACCTCCCCAATCTGAGTGGGCCAGAGTGCTACCCAGGGTGATAATGGCCAGTTCCTCCAAAAGGGCACCATTGGTCAAGAGGCCTTAGTACTCAACAAGTACCAGGGGGTAGTTTCCACAGCTGGTAAAGAGCCCAGGGTGGAGCAGTGAGATGAAAGGGGAGCCAGCCAAGTGGCTCAGTCTGCAAGAGTATCATTTGGTGGGAAGATTGACCTCAAACTGCTTCCTCAACAGCCCTTTTGGGGAAAGTAGATCCCAAGCTGCCTCCTCACAGTGCTTCCAAGGCCGGCTCCAGTTTCCATCCTGCCTCCCAAAGATTCTCCACTCCCCTTTTTCTCTTTTTCCTGGGGACACAAAAGTTCGGGCACCATTGCCAGAGGAGCATGTGTGGGAATCTTCCACTGTGGGTTGCGCTCCCAGGTCTAGACATTTAGGCTCCCTCTCTGTGGCTCCTAGAGAAGGGGCAGGCCAGTTTGTGCCACGAGAGTGCTCCCAGACTGTTGGGCAGTTTGCCTCTTCATCTTTCTTCCACAGATTTAGTGTCGGGTTCTTCCCCTTGAGAGAAAGGTGGCTTCAGGAAGAGCAGTGGTACGTCCTAGATTCAGGCTTGGGGGAAGAATGAGGTGAACTCTTGTTTCATCTACCAAGGTAATTTATTTTCTCCTTTTAGACTTTTCCATACTGTTCCTCTGGGGGCCTTCTTGGAGGGCCTAGAAAGGCCAACACTTCCTGACAAGGGCATGTTGGAATTTTTGACCTGGAATAGGAAACTGAAGGGGGCTGGCTTAGGGTGGGTACAGTGGGATGAAGAAAGCCAGTGATGTTTTGGATATAAGTTGTTCAGAGGCATAAATTTTCTGCATTTGGGAAGTCATTTTCGGGTAAATTTGGAACCTGAAATGGTGCCCTTGCTCACTCTTCCCTGAGAGGAAAGGCAGGCCCATGTGGTGCCATTCACTCCCCATCCACTCTGGCAAGGTCACGTTGTAAGGGCCAGCTGGTAGCTTCCTTGTTATTGCAAAGTGATTTAATTCTTTAATGTTCTATGGATTAAAGTCCTTCTTACATTTCAAAAGACCAGATGGGAGCCAAATAATATGGCTTGCTTTGTTTTTCAGTTCTGGGGATGGAACTCAGGGTCTTACACATGCCAGACAAGCGCTCTGCCACTGAGCTACACCCCCAGCTCCAATATGGCCCTTTTGGTTTTCTTTTAATGAGACCATGAATAGGATAGCACTGAGATGGCAAAGATGGCTGCTGGGTGCCCTGGGACTTGTTGCCCAGAGGGCTTAGTAAGCCCTGAATTACTTTCATCCTCATCCCTGCAGGGAGTGTTGTCAATCCCCATTTTCCAGAAGATTCTTGTAATGATTTCTGCAAGACTTTGCACTTTACAGGTTTCAGTTAAAATTTGATTCAACATGAGGGTAGGGGGAGGTGAAAGGCTTGAGAAACCTTAGATCATGAAAGCCCTCAAGACCTCTTGCTCCCACCAGGGGCTGCTTGGCTTTGAAGACATGCTATCCCTCTCCCAGATCCTGCTCTCTGAAGTCTCATGGTGAGTCGCAGCACCAGGGTCTCTCCCTGCAGAAGGGTGCTCTCACTGCTGCTGGGCTTGACAGGAAGCAGTGGGGTAAGGGCTGGGAGGGCTGAGCACTGAGGCCAGGCTAAGTGACCAGACTCATGAGCCCCCACCCACCCCCCTAGAAGATGAAGACACGGGTGCTACCTGCTGCTGCCTCCGCTGTGTCTTCTTTTGCTCTGGATCTGCTGGAAGGAGCCTGGCCCTCATCTTACATGGGGAGGGCAGGTGAGCCAGACAAGGCAGGTCACCCCAGGAAGGGGTGGCTGTTGAACAGGCAGCTGAAGGTATGTGGTCCATTGCAAAGAGGGCTTCCTCCACACATGGCTCTGAGGGTCCTCCAGGCCCTCTCTAAGTGACCATTTTGTTTCAGCAAATAGTTTAGCACAGGCTGAGGGCAAAGCTCCCATACCAGGGGCTGAGGTGTGGTGTAGTGGTACAGCATATGCTAAGCACATATGAATCCTGGCCCAGTGTGTGCGTGCGCGCGCACGTGCGCACACACACACACACACACACTCTATACCCACATTAGATACTGGGAAAAGGAAACAAGAAAAAAAAACAGGAAATGGGTCTACTCTCAAGGATATAAAATGATTAAGAAACAAATCCACTCACAAAATGGTGCAATGTGATGCAGGCTAATCAGAGGCGATGTTAAAAGTTCAAGAATGGGCCGGGTGCAGTGGCACATGCCTGTAATTTCAGCAGCTTGGGAGACTGAGGCAGGAGGATTGCAAGTTCAAAGCCAGCCTCAGCAAAAGTGAGGCGCTAAGCAACTCAGTGAGACCCTGTCTCTAAATAAAATACAAAATAGGGCTGGGGATGTGGCTCAGTGGTCAAGTGCCCCTGAGTTCAATTCCTGGTTAACCCTGTACCCCACCCCACCCCCAAAAAAAGTTCAAGAATGTTAGCACACAAGGATGACAGTAACCCGTAGTGGTGACTGCTGCCACCCCTGAAAGTACACACTGGCAAGTGGTGACCCGCACAGAGCAGGCAGGGGTCTGTGTGAACCCAACCGGCTGCAGCCATGGTGCTCAGGCCTGAGTGTGCTGAAGAGCTATCGGGATCTTGTGGAAAGGTGCAGGTGGTGAGGCGCCAACCTAGTCTCAGTCAGTAAACTGAACCTGCACTTTACATAAAACCCACAGATGGGTTCTGCTCTAAGCCAGGCTGCAAACCACACTTTAAGAACCACAATCAGGAATTCAAACCAAAGCCCCTCCCTAGAGCAGTCCCTGGGGGCAAAATAAATCGGGATATTTCCCATGGTTTGACTCCAGCTACCGGGCAGCACCCTCCGTGGCTCAGTACCACACATATACACTTCCTACTACACACACCCACCCCTCACAACCCACCACACACACCACAAACCACACCCCCACAAACTACACACACACCTCACACCACACACACCACAAACCAGAACACACAGACACACCTTACACACCATAAATACCACACACACACTCACAAACCTCCATACACCTCACAAACCACATGCATACCACACCCATATATACCCCCCCACCCCCACCAAATATACCAGGAGCCCATTCACTCCTGGCCTCCAGTGAATCTGTGACTTGAACAGGCCAAGTTTGTCACCCACGCCATGAGGCAGCAAGGAGACAAGGGTCCTGACCATGACTCACTCTCTGCACGTCTTTGCCATTAGAGAGAAACTGCGTCATTGCCTCACACTGGCTCAGGCTGCGCAGAAGAGTGAAGGCCCTTGGCTATTGTTCCTTTACCAGCTCTGCTGTTAAGGGGCCTCGTACCTCAGCACTGAGATTTATTGATCTCATTTTGCAGACGGAGAAAATGGATACAGGGAAAGAAAGTGATCAGCCAAAGGTGAAGCAGACAGGGCCCTGAGCAGATTAACTGTTCAATAAATCCGCAGACTGACGCAGAGGGCAGGGGAGGGATGCTGAGTGCCAGAGGCCAGATCCCCTCCTGCAGTGTCTAGCAGAGGGGAAAGAAGGGGCGTGCAGCACCCCTGGCTCTTCCCTGTCCTGGGGCTAGCTGAGGAGAGGGGTGGCCTCCAGCTTCCCAACCCCCTCTTCCCACCCTGTTTCTGGCAGGAGAGAGCAAACATAAGGGATCACCACAAGGGCATGTAAAACTTTCTGGTCCTTTGGGGCTGTTGGCACAACTTGAAAGGCTACACCTGGCATGTGGCACCTGAGTTACTGCCCACATCCAAAGGGTACCTCAGAAGAGCCAGCAGCACCTTGCCTGAACAGCAACAAGGGTCAGGATGGCACGATCACTGTGGCCCTTCATCCCTCTCCTTGCCCAGGTCCTATGCAGGGGGTAGCATTAGGAGCAGAAGCTCCTAAGAAATGGCAGCTCCAGGGAAGTGCTGGCTCATCCTGGGGCCTCTTGTGGCAGGTTCCCTCTCTACAGTTGGGGTCTTCTCTGCCCATGGCCACCCTGTCCCCACTCCTACCCTTTCAGGGACCTCTAACTAGACAGTGAAATGTCAACCTGGGTTTCATGTGGGTGAGGAAGAGAGGTCAGTCAGCTCTGGAAAACACTGGCCCGGAGTGTAGCTGCAGGATGAGGGACCTGGCCACCTGAGAACCACTGCAGTTCTCAGCCCATGGTAGGGAATGAAAACCAGCTGTTTCTTTTGCCCACAACTCAACGTATCATGGAAAACTAGTGACCTAAATGTCATCAGAGAGGCAGCATGGCTGTGTTGGGGAGCCATGGCTACCTTGGGCTTCCCTGGCCAGGGCCACACTTAAGAGTACCTCTGTATGAATCTCTAGAGTGCCTTTTCCCTCCAGGGTGAGGACAACCGTGTTCTCTCTGGGTCTCTGTCGTGCCAGATTCTCCCTGTTGCAGTAGGTGGGCCTGGGCCTTGCTGTCCTCCTCAGGGCTGGCCCAGGTGAAAGGAGTGCTGTGGGGGGACACTGGCTGCTCCTGCTTCCCTCACAGCTCAAAGAACCTAGAAACCAGAAGCCTTCAGTCTATGGAGGTGGCCAGGGCAGTGGGGAGCAATACTGCCTGTTAGCTCAGGGTCTGCTCAGAGCCATGAAAAGAAAAGCAAGCAAGGCCCAGAGGCAGAGCTGCCACACGACTCTGAATTCAAGCCAGGAGCAGGTGGCCATTAGAAGCCAGGTTCCAGGCTCATCTTCTAGAGGCCCCATGGGAGCCCTGGCCCCCTTTCTGGTACCAGCTGTGCAGCCTGGCATGGAGCCATACCCAGGAGGGCGCACAGCGCATGGGGCTGCCAGGGGACTGGATGTGTGACTCACTCCCCACTTGCTAATCACTCCCTTCTCCTCCACCTCAGTTCTCACACAACCTGCCTGCCCCTGGAGGAAAGCGTGCCCATCTGACACCTCACCCGCCTGCCCCTGGCTCCCTGTGGCACATTCATCTGTCCTTGTCGCTCTTCTGCTCTATATTAACCCCAGGGCCTAGTCCGTCCCCCCCTGCTCCTGCCTTCCCCAGGATGAAGGTCTGCCTGCCCCCAGCTCCATCCCAGTGAGCCTGCACCCAGGCTAGGTCCAGCCAGGAAGGCCTCCTGCAGCCTCTCCAGCCATCTTGGGGTAGACTCTGAGTGGTTCAAAGGGAGCTAGAATCAGCACCGTGATCCACTCTCCTTTCTCAGCCACCATGAGGTCTTCCCATCACTTCCACTCAAGAGAGGCACGGACTGGGCAGCCTCTTGTCTCTTTAACCAGAAGCTGAAAGAACAGTCTGACCCAAGGAGACAATGGGAGGTCCCAGCAGTGTCAGACCAGACTGGAGACCCGGCACCAGAGAGCCAGCATGATGGGGAAGGGAAAGGAGAGGAGAAAAGAGCACAGCAGCCTGGTTCCTCAGATGCCAGGACCAAGCAGGGCGGGGACACTCCAGGCCTTCTGTGGGCTTCCAGGCCTTTTGTAAAACGACAGTCCAACTGCTTGATCTCTAAAACCACTTCTAAGTTTTCCTGAGCCATGACAAGAAGAAAAAACATCTCAACTAAAAGCTGAAGCAGCAGAAAAGCCAACACTACCTGCTTGTGATACTCCTGCCTCAGCCTTCTGAACTACTGGGACTGCAGGTGTTTGCCACTGTGCCCAGATGGGTTGTAATTTTGACCTATAACATAGCAGGAAAAATATAAACCCTTGAACTAAAGGAGTCAGAAAAACATGCTGTTTGTTGCATAAATTCACAGTAGAAATTTGTGGAGTTGCTTTTTGTGTGTGCCTGCGTGTGTTTGTGTGTGTGTGTTTCTGGGGCTTGGATCCAGAGGCACTCTAACACTGCGCTATATTCCCAATCCTTTTAATTTCGAGACAAAATTGGTTGATCACGGTGGCTTTGAATTTGTGATCCTCCTGCCTCAGCCTCCTGAATTAGTGGGATTACAAGCATCCATCATGGTGTCTGGCTACATAGTTAGTGTTCAGTTCCTCTGACAGGAGGATGAAGTCAGGGTTCCATTCTACAGAGGTTGTTAGTTGGGGCATTTAGGTATGTGCAATGAAGGGTTGGAAAGGGTGAGGTGATGGCATGTCACATGCCATGAAAATGAACGCAGAAGTGATATTTCGACAGAGATCTTTTTTGCCCCAGTGCTGGGGATGGAACCCAGGGCCTTCTGCTGGCTAGGCAAGTACTCTACCACTGAATCACACTCCCAGCCCAGAGATTTTTTTTTTTGGATAGAGATCTTAATGAAGACAGGAAGGAATTGGTAAAGATAGCCAAAGGAAGAACATTCTGAGGATGGGTTACATCCAAGGTGTTCTGCCTAAGGTAAGGATCTCCTACTTAAGATTCAGATTTCTAACAATCCACTGTCATCTTCACGTGGATGTTCCAATAATAGCTCAAGGGTGACATGGTTAAAATTTCTCTTCTGAGGGCTGGGGATGTGGCTCAAGCGGTAGCGCGCTCACCTGCCATGCGTGCGGCCCGGGTTCGATCCTCAGCACCACATACCAACAAAGATGTTGTGTCCGCCGAGAACTAAAAAATAAATATTAAAAAGATTCTCTCTCTCTCTCTCTCCTCTCTCACTCTCTCTTAAAAAAAAAAAAAATTTCTCTTCTGCTCCACTCCTTTTCCTTCCTCATTGCTGTTATTTGTGCCACCATCTTTTCAACCACTGAGACTGAAACCTCGAGTTGTGTGCACTGGTTGTGGTCATCCTTCAACTAATGCTCTCTCTTCTTTGCCACCTCAGGAAGCCAGGCCCTGGGTTACTACAGTAGCCTCCTCAAAGAAAGCCCCTCTCTCATCAGCTGTTCTAGCTCTGGTCCACCTGCAGGACTCTGGGCAGAGCCACCCTCCTTCAGCACTGCTTTGAGTTTCTGTTCCACAAGCTTCAGGGTATCTCCTAATAACATTTGTGATCCTTCCTATAGTACTTCAGACCCCGTTTTCCATTCAGTCCCATCATCCTGTGTGCCCCTAAACCCAGCTCAGGTTGGCTTCTCTATAGTTTTCTAGAGACATCTTTTCCTGTTTTCATGTCTTGACTCCTACTTCTTCCTTCTACTAAAATCCAGATGCCACCTCTTGCATGAATTCTCTCCCATTAGATTCTCACTTACGAGAACTTTCCCTTCTCTTAATCTATAAAATTTTATTTGTACCCCTTTTCTTCTTATCTAGATTTTTTTTCAATTTTAAAGGCAATATAACATTGAAAAGTACTTTAGGGGGGAAAAAATCCCCTGAAAACAGAAAAACAATCTTCCATATTCCCACTTCAACAAGTGAGTTCACATTTGTATATTTTCTTCTAGTTCTTAGTGATATGCGTGCATATTTTTAAAAAATATTTTATTTTTTATTTATAGGTGGACACAACGTCTTTATTTTACTTTATGTGGTGCTGAGGATTGAACCCAGTGCCTCACGCATGCTAGGCGTGCACTCTACTTCTGAGCCACAACCCCAGCCCTGCATGAATATTTTTACATAATTGTTATCATGGTAGACACACAACTTTGATTTTTCATTTCTTTTTTTAATATTTATTTTTTAGTTTTAGGTGGACACAATACCTTTTTAATTTTAGTGTGGTCCTTAGGATCGAACCCAGTGCCTCATGCATGCCAAGGCAAGCGTCCTACCATTGAGCTACAACCCCAGCACCCCCCCCCATTTTCAGTTCTATCCAACATTTCTACCATCATTCTACATAGTCTTTCAAAGCCATTTTTTTTAAAAGATCAAAATAAAAGTCTACTGATGTTTCATTATGTTGTCTCAAGCTTGTATCTCATAGAATTGTGTACTGTGATTTATTAAATCATTTTATCACTGGGCATTAGGATGGGTCGTATTAAGCTATTACACACTAGAAGTTTATTTAAGAGGAAAAAGGCTACCTTATGTTCTCTTTGTATTCCTAGCACCTAGCAAAGTACTTCAATCAGTATTTACTGGATAGATGGATAAATAATAAATACACACAATAAATACCTTAGGCATAACTATTTTTTTTTCTGTTGAATAGAAGAAAATTTCCTGGGATCAATGAATTAAAGCATACAAATACACATTTTTTGCATTTCATATTGACACTGTATTTTCTAAAAATGGGCATGTATACATATATGTATATATCCCATGCTACCTTCACACTGGGTGTTGGGGCATTTCTCCATTGAGTAGTGGTGGTGGTGGGAGTTTCCTCCCCTTAAGATTGGGCAGTTCTTGGGCTGGGGCTGTGACTCAGCAGTAGAGTACTCGCCTAGCATGTGTAAGGCCCTGGGTTTGATCCTTAGCACCACATAAAAATAAATAACATAACGGTATTGTGTCCAACTACAACTAAAAAATAAATATTAAAAAAAATTGGGCAGTTCTTGGGCTTGGGCTGTATGTAGCTCAGTGGTGGAGTGCCTGCCTTGCATGTGTGAGGCACTGGGTTTGATCCTCAGCACCACATAAAAATATAAATCTACAACTAAAAAGAAAATATTTTTTAAAAGTATGTTAAAAAAAAAAGATTGGGCAGCTCTTTGTAGCTGCCTTGATTGACAGAAGCAGAAGAAACACTGTGGAACTTCTAAGGATGTTTGTTATTAGCTCCTTCCCTCTTGTTTTCTCTCACTTAGGACATTTGCTCTGGGAACCCAGCCACCATGTTATGAGGAAGCCCAAATCACACGTGGAGGCCAAAGTGCTCTGTTTATATCCTGTTAGGACACTCATAAACAGAGTATAAATAGGCCTTAAGATGATTCAGTCTTCCAGCCAAAGACATTGTGGAGGCAGAAAGGGGCCAACCCCTTTTGAGGCCTGTCTGAATTCCTGATCCATAGGAAAATACTAAATGGCTATTTTATTGTTGTTTTGTGATAATTTGTTATGGAGCTGGAGTGATTGGAATACACATGTAGTTTCACTTTACCCTGATGGTTGTACTAGTTTGCACTGACTACAGAAGAGGGATGTGGCAGATTCACCACAATCTCATGCACTGGCTTGGTTTCTTTGGGGATACCTCTCTCACGAGATCTCATCTTCTAAACTGTCAGTTCCTTGAGGGGGATATATCATTGCATTCTTGCTTATAGTCCTTGGTGGAGTTCATGGTTGGCAGTTGGTATATGCTTGTACATTTGTTCAAAATATAGGTAAATGAGAGCAAGCATTTGTGAGATTATCCTGACCAGGGGACTCAGCCTATGACTAGATTGGACTGCAGATGGCCGATAAATAGCTCACAACAAACAAACAAAAAACCCACTAGTCCAATTAGAAATGTACTTGGAGGTAATTCTCCAGTGTTTCAAGAAAAGGAATCAGGGTATCCTGTGATAGGTCAGAATATTTCCAGCCTTCAGGACTACATCTCAACCTGATCCAGTTCTCAGAGGGCTTGTAAGATGTCACCAAATTTGCACATTGCAGAGAAACTACCAGTAGATAGCTTAAGATGCCTTTTTCTTTCCAGGCAATTATACATCTTTTTTAAAAAATATTTTTTTAGTTGTTGATGGACACAATATATTTTTTATTTATTTGTTTTTATGTGGTGCTGAGGATCGAACCCAGGGCCTCATGCGCATGAGACAAGCGCTCTACCACTGAGCCACAACCCCAACCCTAGATCCTGTTTTTTTTTTTTTAATTATTTACTTTTATGTGGTGCTAAGGATGGAACCCAGTGCATCACACATGCCAGGCAAGTGCTGTACCACTGAGCTACAACCACAGCCCCATTTATAGATCCTTTACTACTGAATCAATTTCCATATAGCCTCATCAACAGGCGGGCATGGAACTGGAGTGGACCCTTTGGTCTTCTTTTCAGGGTTTAGCTCCTACTGCCAATTGTCAGTTCCTTGCTTCTTTTCTCTTCACCCTTCTACCTACTAGGCAGAGAACTCTTCATGGTCTTCAACAGAGAAGACACATTCATCCAAATTCCAGTTCAAGAAAAGGAAAGGTCTGCTTTTCAAGTGAATTGTTTACTTAGCCAAATTATTAACTCAACAAATACTTACTGAGCACCTTGCATGCACTTTCCCTCAAAGACCTCTAGTTTTCTTCAGAGATGTGTTTTTGCAGTGCTCCAACACTGCACTTGCCAGGGGAGGGGCAGGAGGAGCACATCAGAAATGCCTGTATGTTCTCACCAACACACACTACTAGGAGTGGGGAAGTGGGGAAATAAAGATGGGGTAGGGGGAAGAAGCAATTTTTTCTGATACGGCAACCAAGCAGTTTAAATTCAAGATAATTTTTCTAACCACACAGAAAATATCTAGTGTCTTACTTAAGAGACATCATATTGTAGGATATAGATTTGCCTCCAAGTTTTTTAAAAATTTTATTTATTCTAATTTATTATATATGACAGCAGAATGCAATTCAATTCATATTACATGAATAGAGCACAATTTTTCACATCTCTTGTTGTACATAAAGTAGAGTCACACAATTTGTGTTTTCATATATGTACTTAGGGTAATGATGTCTGTCTCATTCCATTGTCTTTCCTATTCCCCGGCCCCTCCCTTTCCTATGCTTCCCTTTCTTTGCCCTATCTAAAGTTCATCTATTTCTCCCACACACACACCCCCGCCCCCATCCTCACTATGAATCAGCATCCTTATATCAGAGACGACATTCAGCATTTGGTTTTCTGGGATTTGTTTCAGAGTTTGATCAAAGCCACTTGGCCTAAGCAGAGTCTAACCACTACTTTAAGGTCCTTAACTTTTGGAATTTCCAAGATGGGCATAAGAAGAACATGAAGAACTCGTGCAGAACACTGAACTGACAGCAGAGCATTGTACTGAATTTTATTTTTAAGGGTTGTCAGCTAATTTGCGATGGAAGCCTTGTAACACCTCCAGCCACCAGGTTTCAGGGCTGATGATTTCAGTATCTCTTACAGGAGGCAGCAGGACCCCTCCAGCCGCAGGCTGTCCTGCCACAACACCCCTCCCTGTCAGAAACACAGGGGCCTTTCTTCAGAGCTGGAGTTCAGTAAACTGGTGCCTGTATTCTGGGCCAAAACCATCACAGGGCTGCCTGATTCCAGTCTACATGCCATGTGTTTGAGGAAGAGTCACACCCGACTGCTGCTCCTGGAAAAACAAGTTTTGCCCCCACTAGAGTAGATTGTCACCTTCTGACTTTCCTCCTATGGGATGCAGTTCATGAAAGCAGAGTCTGATTCTGAGTTGTTATTTTTTTCCTTCTAGTTTAGAAGTGGGATAGGAAGGAGGCATTTCTTGGTATACCATAAAGCCCAGCCTTCAGGACACAAGGGTGGTTCTGTCTGTGTGGGGCCAAGTCTGAGGTGGGGAGGCAGAGAGGGAGCAGAAGGTAGACACAGCTGGGCTGAGCCAGCTGGGGTGGGGTGTAAGTTTTAAAGTCATGAATATCTCCATCTCAGCATGATCCAAGAATGAGAGTTACTTTCCAATGCCAAAGGGGCCATTCCCTAGATTTACACTAACTTGTTATTTTGAAAAACTTTTCAAAGTAATTTTCTTTACCTGCTTTTAGGCACTGTCATTCATTATTATGCCTGTATGTTCTTACCAACACTTCCTGATTATCTCTGAGGTATAGAGTATTTGTATCTCTCTCAGAAATTCCTAACGTGAAAGTTTAGTTCCCTGCCCCAATTAGTGACAGAGCTCAGTCCCTACCTGTCCATTCAGGCCAGCAGCTCTTCTAGGCAGAATAATTTAGGGATATTGACTTTGGCCTGGGGTGGGGGCAGGAATTTCATCCATATCAGTGTCTGATATAGTCTGGATGTGAACTGTTAAGAAATACCTTTGGGTATTTCTGTCCCTCTGTGGTACACCTGGGCCATCTCCATCCTGCTGTTGGGCTGCTTCTTCCTAACCCTGTCAGAGTGCCCCTTCTGTGGAAGCCATAATCTGTCCCACCCCAGGTCACTGAAGTTCATTCAATGTGGAAATTAAATTACTGATGACTGTCCAGGGATCAAATGAGGGAGGTGGCAAAGAGCTGATACCTAATAATCCTGCAGACATGACAGAAAGTGCTGGCAGACCCAGTGACTTAGGCAGTGTTGCAGGGGCCAAAGAACAGAAGGTGCTGGCTGTGCAAACTGCTCATATTCTACTGGGCAGACAAGGCCCTATATGGATCCTTCCCAGAGCCTTCTGCCAGAGCCTGCTTATGTTCCAACACTTTTGCCCCAACTCTTAGTCCAGGGGCAGCGATGATTAGAGATATCTAGAGGGATGGGTAGGCTCTCCTGAAACCTCACAGCAATCCCTGTAGTATCTGGAACAATGTACTGCTGTGAATAGGTGCAGGGACTTCACCCCCATCACTGAGGAAGACATGGCTCAGCTGCATCAAATACCTAACGCTTTAGGCCGGGAATGCTTCCTCCTCCTCCTCAGGCCTTGCCTCACCACAAAAGGAAAGCTAGCATGCTTGGTTGGCTCACAGGTGTGCTTCAGAAAGGAGGATGCACACCTTTTCCAAAAGGTAGCTTTACCCATCAAGTATTCTCGAACAGCAGCATTTATAGCTCCAACTAGTAAAAACTCAGTTCTGTGTGAAGAGGAGATGTGATCTGATACCTACTGTTGTACTAAAAGTCATTTTTGAGTCCATTTGTATGGCTGCTGAGTGCCAAAAAAGGGGCACAGATTCTGCCCTTGGGGAGAATTCGTGCCAGCTGGTGTAGTTAGGATGAGGTCCAAACAGCAGGTTTAATCAGAGAGAGTCTCAAGGCAGGGGGAGAGTGTGCGATGGGAGGGGAATCCCCAGAGAGTTGATGAGGATGAGAAGGAGGGAGCAGGCAGAGAACCCAGCAAGCAGGGAGCAGCCTGCACTGGCTGAAGCCAAGGATTTGGTTGCTGAAGGCCAGGTTGGGGCCAGATTGTGGAGGGCTTTAAATGTCAAGCTAAGGAATTTATCAGGGGAATGAAATGATCAAACAGGTGTTTCAGGAAGATAAATTTGAAGAGAATGTGTAGGATGAATTGGAAAATCTGGAAGCATGGCAACAATTAGGAGGCTGTGAGATTAATTAGGCTGTTGCAGTAGTCCTGTGTGAGTTGATAAGTGTGTAAATGAGCAGAGTGGTGGCAGAAATGGAAGGGGACAGCTGCAAGAGACATTGTTAAGAAAGAATGGATGAGGTTTGCTGCCTGATTGGATTGGGGACCCAGGGAGCTCAAGGAATCAAAGATGACACCAGAGTTTTGAGGATGGGCAACTGGTAGTACAAAGAACAGAGAAAGGGATGATAGAAGAGGGAGCGAGTTTTGGCAGATGTGAATTCAGTTCCAGACGTAGACAGTCTACACAATCCCCAACTGGAAATGTCTGACAGGTAACAGGAAATGTAACACCAGAGCTCAGGAGAGATGCGGTGCCTGGTGATGATCTCAGGAATCAGGCAGAGAAATGATAAATGAAGCTGTGGAATGAATGAGATCGCTAAGGAAAAGCATATATAGTGAAACAGTACCAAAGACTGCCCTTTGAGCAATGTTCACATGTAAATGATTTATATTACAAGGCTAAGTTTAGAAAATGTCCCCTTCCATGTTACACGTTTTCACTATCAAAATATCAGTTTAAAGTATGCATGAGCTTGAGAAAGCAAAGCAACATAGTATTGTTATGTCTCAGGAGGAATTGAATTATAAATGAAGTATGCTCAAGAACAAATGTGGTTTAAGTAAAGGCTGATACTGACAGAGGAAGAAAAGATAAATGACATAGTGCACGTAATCTAAATTAGTGGATCTGACCTCACAAGGATTCAAGCAATTAAAAAAACTTGTGACATATATCCTAGAAATAACATTTACTTAAGAGATATTAGTAGATACTGATTCATTTTAACACAAGGACCAAAACATTTGCTATCTTTGGGGCTGGGGTTATAGTTCAGGAAGAGAGTGTGTGTTTAGCATGCATGAGGCTCTGGATTCAATCCTCAGTAGCAGCAGCAGCAGCAGCAACAACAACCCCACCCACCCACCCAAAAAGAGGAAGGAAACAAGACAAATACAAACTGGCTAAAACATTTGCAAAGAAAAGTTAATACAAGAAAGCTATACCTAGAGTCTAGCCACATTGCAGACAAAATACCTTTTTTTGTTTTTTAACATAGTCTTATGTATTATAAAAAATTTTCTTTGGACTGCTTTTAATAAAGTATACACAACAGCATAGCAGTTGCTATTCCATGACATCCGGATAACTTTTGAAAACATATTTAAATTTTAACATGTTCTTATATTTAACATAATTAAATATTATTTTCCTTTAAAATGTTATACTAAATATACTGAACATATTGAAAACAGTTAAAAGTTCCTTTCTATTTGACATCAACTTTTAAAAACAGAAACAGCTTTTTTGAAAAACAATTTACAAATTATACAAAAGGGGACGCATATATAATACTTTAGAAGATATTGGTTTAAGCCACTTTCAGGTTTGCAGAAAGGTCATGGAAGCAGCAGTCTCTAATAAAATGTCAATCAAGAAAAGCATATGCCACTGCTGGCAATGTCATATACACGTAGAAAATAAAGATGGAGAGTCAAGCAAAACTTAAAATTCGGTATCTTCTCATTCTAGATATTCTAAAATATTGTATCTAAATACTTTAAATGAATAGGATATCACTATAATCTTTTTTTTTTTAATTTTTTTAGTTCTCGGCGGACACAACATCTTTGTTGGTATGTGGTGCTGAGGATCGAACCCGGGCCGCACGCATGGCAGGTGAGCGCGCTACCGCTTGAGCCACATCCCCAGCCCCATCACTATAATCTTAAAGAACAGAACTAACAGCAAAATACTATTTAACAGTGAAACTGAGTTGCTAAAACCAAAGCAGTCAACAGTTTTCTTAATGTCTCAAACTCTTAACTAAAATCCAAATAGTTAGTTCTACCAACTAAATTTAATCTTGTGCTGACATTTTAAAATGCCAACACTGTCGAGCCTCTTTTAATAATATTTTGAAAACACACATGGACTAATTAAAACATAACTTAGAAACTAATTTCATTTCTTTGAATACGAGCTTTAGACTGATTTGCAGAACACTGGAAAAACAGATAAAACAAACTAAATTAGCAATTTTCTTTTTTAAGTACTTATACTACCGAATAACATAACTAAAAAACATGTTTGTGGTGGAAGAATGAGGTAGATCATTCCTGTTACAAAGAAAAAGGGTTCTTAAATTTATTTAATTAAAGGAACTGCTCTACTTTGTGTCAACAAAAATCCAAAGGGTTACAGTTTTATAGTCAATTCAAATTTCTGAAATGCAACATAAAATCAAAGATAATGTTTTTAAAGTAGAAGATATAGAGTATATTTTCACAAGAAAGTTTCACAATAGCTAATTTTTTTGGTTAAATCTAAGGAATCTATAACGTATACACATATGTATCTTATTTCAGGAGAGAGAATGACTCAAAGATGCTTAAATTCAGCTTGGTTCAATAAAATAAAAGTCCAAATGTTTGGAATTAAATAACCAACTACTCGCCAAAAATCCATAAGATATTCACACCAGATAGACCAAGATTAACTCTCCTATAAAGAGAAAAAACAAAACAAGTTTTAGCAGAACTGCTTACCAAGCATTTAAGGTCTTTAACTAACAACAAAAACAAGAATCCTTATAAGGAATA
Source organism: Urocitellus parryii (assembly GCF_045843805.1). Lineage (NCBI taxonomy): Eukaryota > Metazoa > Chordata > Mammalia > Rodentia > Sciuridae > Urocitellus > Urocitellus parryii. Next base: position 22,907,677 of record NC_135533.1, on the reverse strand, counting down.
TATGTTTAATTGATGACATTTAATGCTACTTGGCAATGAACCATGTCACACATGGCTTATCAGGTAAATTCTAGTAACAGTAATTACTTTCTTAACTGTGCTTAAAACCCAAGTTTACAATAAATAGATTTATGGAGCGTTGAAAATTAATTTTTCAGTGGACTTTGAGAACTATTATACCAGATAATAAAGAGAGCTAACAGAATAACTTCAGTAAATAAGATTAAAGAGTCAATTAAATTTTAAAAAGTGGATTCTATAGAGATGAGGCCTCTTAGAGACTTTTATTTGCTTGACTTGAATTAGGAATTTACTAATTATTATGAAGAAATGCTTTGGTAAGTTTGCATGTTTATTATTAATACACTTAAAAAAAATTTTTTTTTTAGGTATTGATGAACCTTTATTTTATCCATTTATTTATATGTGGTGCTGAGAATTGAACCCATTGCCTCACACATGCTAGGCAAGCACTCCACCACTGAGCCACAACGCCAGCTCCTATTAATTGATCTTAAACTAAACCATATTTCATATTATACAAATACAAATCTACGCTAGAGAGTGATATAAATATATTGGAAGTACAAGGGGAATAGAAAATAGAAGGACTACAAAAGAGATAAATCACTCATCTAACAAAACAAGAAATCAACAGAGAATGTCTAAAAGTGAAGACTGAAGAAAGTGCTGTATATACCTTTATTGTTTGGAACTATGAGAGTCATGAACTTTTAGCACTATATGACTTTAGAAATTATGAGAATGTATTAAGTGATAAAAATTAAAAACATAGCTATATTACCAAAAATACCTTCAAGCTGGGCATAGTGGTGCAAACCTGTAATCCAAACTACAGGAGACTGAGGTAGAAGGATTGCAAGTTTGAGGTCAGTCTGGGCAACTCAATAAGACTCTGTCCCAAAATAAAAATTAAAAGTGGGGATGTAGCTCAGTGGTAGAGCAACACTAAGTTCAAGCCCTAGTACCAAAAAGTAAATAAATACAAAATCAAAATTAAAAATTGGCTTAGAAATGTAGCTCAGTGGTAAAGCACTCCTGGGTTCAATCCCTGGTCTCCCCAGCCCTACTTCACTGCCCACTGACTCCTGGCCAAAAAAAAAAAAAGGAGGATTGAGGATGTAGTTTACTAGCAGAACATCCCTGGCCTCAATCTCCACTACAGCAAAACAAAACAAAACAAAACAATGCTTCAAAATAGGTAATTTGTCAAATGTGATGCCCTATTTTTTCATAACCTGATAATGCAAACAATTAAATTTCATTTGCTAGGAAGAAATATTCTAATTTAGGCTTGATTGTTTATGAAGTTAAGTATCTTTTGGTAGTTATTAGGCATGTGCACAATACTTTTCTGCAAAAAAAGTCTTTGATATTGTTGCTATTTTTCTATATTTTAATTTTCTACTTAATTATATGCATTCTTTATATGCTATGGATATTAACTTGAGTTTGCTGTATGTAACGCAGTATGTAATGTCTTGTCTCAGGTTGTCATTTATCACTAAATTTTATTTATGATGTCTTTTGCTAAACAGAACATTTAAGTTACTGTGCAATTTTTTCCCCCTCTTTTGGAAGTAAAACATTTATCTATTTCCAGGAACTGCACAAATATCTGGCATTGAACTGATAATATATTTGGATTATCTGAAGCTTTAAGGTCATGATTCCAAATAGACTTTATTTGAGCTATTCAACTGCCTTTAAGTTATAAGATGGTAGTTTTTAACTACTCAAATGATTTAGAAAGCATAATAAAAGATATGTCAATCACATTAAAAAGTTTTTTTAAAAATATTTATTTTTTTTAGGTGTAGATGGACACAACACAATACCTTTATTTTTATGTGGTGCTGAGGATGGAACCCGGGCCCCTCCTGTGCTAGGCAAGTGTTCTACTGCTGAGCTACAATCCCAACCCATAAAAAGGTTTTTAATTTCAAAGTTTCCCCCCCTTTGTTAAAAATAAACAAACAAACAAACAACAAACAAATTAAAACAAACAGCTAGGTATGGTGGCATATGCCTGTAATCCCAGCAGCTGGAAAAGCTGAGGCAGGAGTATGGTGAGTTCAAAGCTAGCCTTGGCAACTCAACAAGATCCTGTCTCAAAATAATATAAAAAGGGCTGGGGATATGGCTCAGTGGTTAAGTGCTCTATAATCCCTGGTACCCTCCCAATATAATAATAATAATAATAAAAAAAAAAGAATGAAGAAGGTTGGGGTTGTGGCTCAGGGGTACAGTGCTCGCCTAGCATGTGTGAGGCACTGGGTTCGATCCTCAGCACCAGATAAAAATAAATAAAAAAAGTTATTATATCCATCTACAACTAAAAAGAATAAAGAAGAATGAAGAGCTGTGTTAGTTTACATGCCCTGCAAAAGTTATTTTCCTGTCTTATACTAAAAATATGTATTTACTTTTATTTTATTGGTTCATTTTTATGTGGTGCTGAAGATCAAAAGTGCCTCACACATGCCAGGCGAGTGCTCTACCACTGGGCCACAACCCCAGCCCTCATATCTGTCTTAATCTTTTGCATCTAATATATTTAAGGACAGGAGCTTTGCTTCTCTAGAGTATTGTTGTTCAACAGAAATGCAATATGATGTAAGCCTCAAATGCAGGCCATAAATAATTTGAAATTCTTGGGCAGGGGATGTGGCTCAAGTGGTAGCGCGCTCCCCTGGCATGCGTGCGGCCCGGGTTCGATCCTCAGCACCACACACAAACAAAGATGTTGTGTCTGCCGAAAACTAAAAAATAAATATTAAAAAATTTTTAAAAAATTGAAATTCTCTAGTAGAAACCTAAGTAAAAAGAAATTATCATTACCATGGTAGTGGGAATTGAACCCAGGCCTCGTGCATGCTATGGAAGGGCTCTACCACTGAGCTGTATCCCCAGCCCTTTTTACTTTGAGTTAGGGTACTGCTAAGTTGTCCAGGATGGCCCCAAACTTTGATCCTTTTGCCTCAGCCTCCAAACTAGAATTACAGGCATGTACCTCTGTACCTGGCATAATTTTAAGAGTATATTTTATTTAACTCAATACATCCAAAGTTGTATTTCATATAACTACTATACAAAATTACTAAGATGATACTCTCTTTGGTAGTCTTTGAAATCTGGTATACATTTTACACTAGCATCTCAATTTACACCAGCTATGTTCCAAGTGCTCAATGCAGTTTAGTTCTGGAACATGAGTAACCTCTAAATTATGAACAGGATGCTTAAACAAAATCTTTTTAAACAAAGGCATGCCTATCAGAAGCAGAGCTGGCCAGATACCTTTTGGTTGAAGCCCTTCCCTTTACATTTCATCAGCCTTCGATGGCAGAACTAGGCTCAGAATCCAGGTCTTCAGGCTTAATCTTTCGATTCCAAGATCAGCAGGGGTCAACTTATTTCAAATATTGTTTGATATACTAAAATTCTGAATCATTAAAATGACAATACCACAGTGTAATACTATGTGAGCTCCATTACCAAGCTAAAAACTTTAATGCAGTGGCAGGGAGCCACGGCACATGCTTATAATCCCAATGGCTTATGAGGCTGAATCAGGAGGTTCACAAGTTCAAAGCCAGCCTCAGCAAAAGTAATACGCTAAGCAACTCAGTGAGACCCTGTCTCTAAATAAAATACCAAACAGGGCTGGGGATGTGGCTCACTGGTTGAGTATCCCTGTATTCAATCCCCAGTACCCTCCCAAAAAACCCAAAAAAACTTCAGTGGACTAGTTTGTCTATCCCAGTTAACAATACTTTGGAGTGGGTACCAACTTAGTTCTCTGCAAGTACAAACATTTTACGGAATACTCTGTGTCTGAGAGGAAATAGCTTGGAAATAATGGACGTCCAAGTTTTTTTTCCCCCCTAGTTTTCAAGTGGCAAAAGCCTGATTCCACCTCCTATCCCGTGTACTGGGGAAGAACCCCTGGGGTGCTTTACCACAGAACTACATCCCTCAGCCCTTTAAATTTTTATTTTTTAATTTTTAAAATTCCAAGACAGGGTAGGGTTTCACTAAGTTGCCCACTTTGGCCTTGAAACTGTGAGCCTCCTGCCTCCGTCTCCTTAATAGCCACTGTGCTGGCTATAAGCCCAATTTTTATCTATCTCAGAGCTATTCCTCCAGGAGACACAAGTATAAAGCCAATGATGTGGTCTAGTTGCCTTTCACCAATTAACAAATGGAGGTTCTGAGGAGTTAATGGACTTGCCCAAGATGGGATAGTCTGTGAATGACAGGGCTGAGCTAGTAACAGAAACTGCACTGAAGGTTCAGTTCACTAATCAGGTGATGTTGCCGCCTACAGAATCTTAATATAAGAAGAAAAACAGTAAATAAATTAAGTACTTATGTTTAAATACCTACCCAAGCATTCCTGACTCTTTGGTCTTTATGATGTAGAGGAACATTAACAAAGTATGAAACATATTATTTCTGCCCTAGAACCAAGACAAAAAAGAAAATTTAAATTAATCTAAAAAGATTCAGTCTGGCAGATAAATGCAGATCTTATCAATTCATATCCTACCACTCAGAATTCCACATAATTCAGATTTTCCTTCCTTCATTAAACAAAACGTCTACACTTTGTGTGAGGAAATGGGAATATTTGTGGCAAGACAGAAAGGGTACAAATAATTCAGGAGCTTTAATATCAAGTAGGAAAAGCAGACAGAAAATGAAGAGATACAACAGAGTGCGAGGAAATATTATGAGGGTTGTAGGATAGATACTATAGGAACACTAGAAGGCATCTACCCTAGACCAGCAAGGCAGAGACCTCCTCAAGGGAAAGATTTAAAAGCCGAGACCCAAAACATAAACAAAAAGTTGACATTTTGAGAGTTCCATGCATAGTAACAGCACTGAGAGAGGCCTGGAGAGTTACTCTGAAATGGGTGCCCCTGAATGCTACACACAAAAAGTGCTCTATGCCCTAAACTCATACATAAACAAGTGTGAGAATTTAAAAAGCTTTTAGTCATTCTTCAAAACACATTACATCATGCCTTAATATGCAAATAACAGGGGCTGGGGATGTGGCTCAAGCGGTGGCGCGCTCGCCTGGCATGCGTGCGGCCCGGGTTCGATCCTCAGCACCACATACAGACAAGGATGTTGTGTCCGCCGAAAACTAAAAAAAAGTGAATATTAAAAAAATTCTCTCTCTCTCTCTCTATCTCTATCTCTCACTCTCTCTTTAAAAAAAAAAAAAAAATATGCAAATAACAGGTTAAATATAAATTTATTTTATCTACAAGGGACTACTAGGCAATTTTGCTAGCTCTAAAAACAAACTATTATTTTGTAATTGTTGGTCTATAAAAATAGCAAATTTAAATTTTCAATTTACAGATTAACTTTTTAAATTTACTTTTTATTTTTTAGTTGTAGTTGGACACAATACCTTTATTTCACTCATTTATTTTTTATGTGGTGCTGAGGATCGAACCCAGGGTCTCACGCGTGCGAGATGAGCGCTCTACCGCTGAGCCACAACCCCTGCCCCTACTTTTATCTACTTATCCTGATTTAGGTTGTTTTTACTCAAGAAACTGAAGATGTGTAATCACATCTTTTTTTTTTTTTTTTGTACTGAGGATTTAACCCACAGGTGTTTTAACATTGAGTCACATCCCAAGCTATTTTTTTTTTTTTTTTGAGACAGGGTTTCACTAAGTTGCTGTAGGTAGTCTCAAACTTGGATCCTCCTGACTCAGTCTCCCAAATTGCTGGGATTACACATGTGCACCACCATGCTTGGCTAATGTTTCTTATAGCTATTAAGTAGTATTTCTATGGAATAGGAAATTATAATATAAAGTTAATTTTAAAAGCAGAACAATGATTTTTAACCCACAAAAAATACACAAAAAGATCAAAATGAAAGTATCTAAAAGGTAATACACTAAAATGTTAACTATAGCTGCCTCTGAATGAGTAGTTTTTCTTACTTTTATAGTCAAAAGAAGAGAATAATATAAAGAAACACATTTCCCCTAATTTAAAACTCTTACTGGGGCTGGGGATGTGGCTCAAGCGGTAGCGTGCTTGCCTGGCATGCGCAGGGTGCTGGGTTCAATCCTCAGCACCACATAAAAATAAAATAAAGATGTTGTGTCTACTGAAAACTAAAAAATAAATATTAAAAAAATAATAAAAAAAACTCTTACTATTCTCCAAACAGATACTAATTTTAAAACATTATCAAAATAAGTCACCCATGACCTTCTGTAACAGTGACTTCTCTATATGTAGAAATACCTTTGGAAGATTGTAGACATGACGCTGGTAGATTAGCTCATAATGTGGAGGATTGATAGCACTCTGATAAATGCAAAAAACATTCTCATTTGTAACATCTGTAAAGAAAAATGTTACATTAAAAAACTAAACACCAGACATATTTCATACGAAAATCTCAACACATTCTTTTAGGAGAGGTCTATACCTGGTTTATTTGGTGTCTGAACAAAGTGCTGAGAAGTAAATGTTTTTCCATCAGGGTACTTGGGATGTGGAGGTAATCTGGAATCAAGGTAGGTGCAAAATACATGCATGATGATCTGAAGATGAGAAAACAATTGTTCAAAGTTAACATGAAATCTAGTATGGATGTATCCCTTACAAAGTTTTCCCTCAAGAGAGAATTAGCGGAGGGGAGGGGAGGGGGGATAGTAGAGGATAGGAAAGGCAGCAGAATACAACAGACACTAGAATGGCAATGTGTAAATCAATGGAAGTGTAACTGATGTGATTCTGCAATCTGTATACAGGGTAAAAATGGGAGTTCATAACCCACTTGAATCAAACTGTGAAATATGATATATCAAGAACTATGTAATGTTTTGAACAACCAACAATAAAAAAAACAACAACAAAACAACAACAAAAAGAGAGAATTAGCAAAATTGCTTTGAAGAAGTTATGCTTAAGATAAAATTTATAAAATGAAAAGATAAAAAAGTCATAATTCAGGTAGCATATCTACTCTTTAAAAGTATTATTTCAAAAGTATTATTTTCAATAAAGATAAGGATTTCACTAATAGAATCATTTCCTCTTTAATTGTACACTATGTTTAAGAAGGGAGGCTAGGCTTAGTTCAAATAATCCACTAAAAATTTAAAATAAAAAAATGTATTTACCATCATTAAGTGTAAATTTTTTTTTAAAAGAGAGGAGAGAGAGAGAGAGAGAGAGAGAGAGAGAGAGAGAGAGAGAGAATTTTTTTTTTAATATTTATTTTTTAGTTCTCCGCGGACACAACATCTTTGTTGGTATGTGGTGCTGAGGATCGAACCCTGGTTGCATGCATGCCAGGCGAGCGTGCTACCGCTTGAGCCACATCCCCAGCCCTAAGTGTAAATTTTGATGTAAAGGTTTCCTTTTCAAATTAAAAAACATGAAATATTCTAGCCTACAAAGGTACCATTATCTTATTAACTGTGTGTTAGGGAGTGGGGGTCATATAAGGTAGGGACAGTTTAAACACCAAACTTCTCTACCTTAAATATTTAATGTTTTTTTTTTAATATTTTTTTTTTAGATGTAGGTGGACACATTACCTTTTTATTTTATTTATGTGGTGCTGAGGATCAAACCCAGGGCCTCACACATACGAGACGAGTGCTCTACCGCTGACCCACAGCCCTAGACCCTTTTTTTGTTTTTTCATAAAACCAAAAGCATCCAGAAAGCAAAACAAAATGAAATAAAGCCACCCAGAAAAGCAGGATATTTCTTGGTTTTTTGTTCAGTGGATAACATTCATACTCATTAACTCAGCAAAACCAAGATAAAATGCACATATATCCAATTCTTAACTTGAATATCAACATTTAAAACTTAATTTTCACATATAATTATTAGATAAAAAGATAAGGAAAAAGGATTTTGATAAACTCTTTTAAGTGTAACAAAAACTTATATGCTCTTTAATCTGGAAAATTTGATGCTAGAAATCTTTCTTAAAATGTTGATCCCAGATAAGAAAGAAATAAGCACGATAATATTCCTTGCAACATTAAGATAGAAAAACAAAAATTCTTTCCCCACCACAAGTTTCCTAGTTTTCTATGACCAAAATAGAACAAAATAGAATGACAGTATGTAAAAACAAAAAAATTCTTACATATTGCAAAAAATGAAAAAAAAAATCAGGCTACATGATTTTATATACAGGAATGATTACAGTATGATAAAAACATTAAAAAATAAGACCACCTAAGTACATGGGAAAAAAATGTACAAAAGTATTAACCAGTTGGGTTGAGAAACTGGGCCTACCATAATTCATTAAGTTTCAAAATTCTTCTCTTTTTAAACATTTTTTTCAGTTGTTTATGGACTTTTATTTTATTCACTTATTTATATGTGGTGCTGAGAATCAAACCCAGTGCCTCACACATGCTAGGCAAGTGTTCTACCACTGAGCCACAACCCCAGCCCTCAAAATTCTTTTTTTTTTTTAATATTTATTTTTTACTTTTAGGTGGACACAATATCTTTAATTTTTTTTTTTTATGTGGTGCTGAGGATCGAACCCAGTGCCTCACGCATGCCACGAGAGTGCGCTACCACTTGAGCCACATCCCGAGCCCTCAAAATTCTTTTTAAATACCTATTTTTACAATGGAAAAACAAAACCACCAGTCTAGTATCCAAAATATTAAACTGAAAAAAAAAAATTCAATTAAGGTCTTACAGCAGAATCAGTGGGCAGATCTGTATCCCATTTTCGTCCTTTGAAGTCTCCACCTCTATTCCATCTAAACGAGCTCATACAGCCTCCCTGAGAAAGTTCTGTGTAAACAAAGACAACATTAAAAAAGTTAAAAGAGTTCGATTCACAATAGCTAAACTGTGGAACCAACCTAGATGACCTTCAATAGATGAATGGATAGAGAAACTGTGGTATATATACACAACGGAATATTCAGCCTTAAAGAAGAATGAAATTATGGCATTTGCAAATAAATGAATGGAATTGGAGAATATCATGCTAAGCAAAGATAATAAACCAATCCCCCCAAAACAAAGGCCAAATGTTTTCTCTGGTAAGTGGACTAGGGGCAAGGGAAGAATGGAGGAACTTTGGATTGGGCAGAGGGGAGAGAAAGGAGAGGAGGGGATGTGTGTGTGGGAAAGATGGTGGAATGAGACCGACATTATTACTCTATGTATGGGTATGATCACACAAATGGTGTGATTCTACATCATATACAACCAGAGAAATGAAAAGCTGTGCTGCATTTGTGTAAAAAAAAAAGCTAGAGGATGGAGATATAGCTTAGTGGTATGCTGCTTCCCTAGCATGCCCAACACTTAAAAAAATAAAAGATAAAATTAAAAAGCTAAAGACATGCCAAAAAAAAAAAAAGGCTAAAGGATTACAATAAGCACATCATCTTAAAAACCTGAACAAAACATCCAAAATAAACACAGAATATGAAAGATCAAATTAAACATCACTATGAAAAAAGTATTAGACAAATCTAAAATGTGGGATAAGAACCCTGGATTCTTCAAAAGTCATTGAACAACTGGGAAATCTAAATATGGACTTTAGATTAGATGGTATTATAGAACTGTTAGTTTTTAAAGTGTGATAACTATTATCATGACTACATAAAAGTTAAATTCTTTTATCTATGTAGGTTTTGTGGCGCTGGGGAATGACCCAAGGGCCTTACACTGGAGAGGCAAGTGCTCTTATCATCAAGCTGCACCCACAGCCCTAAAAGCTTATTTTTAGCAAAATGCATGCTGAAAAAGTAAATGTAATGATATCTGCAATGTTACTTCTAAATGGTACAGGAAAAAAAGTATATGCACCAGAGAAAGACAATAAGACAATCAAAGGTGGCAAAATATTTCTAAATGTTCAATCCTGGTGGTACAGTGTTCATCACACTCTTTTAAAATTCTTTGTATATTTGATATGTCATATTGTATATATACACATATATTTACCTTATATGTATATACATATGTGTGTGTCTGTATGAATATATTTACACATTGTTTTTGGATATACAAACACCCTGCCATCTATGAGGCAATCTTGCTAAAATCTTTGAACCCAAGTTGACAGGAACCCCAGAAAACGGAGGGAGGGTCATGTAAAATTATACCATGGATATGCTCAATAAAACCCAGACCAAGGGCAATTCTATAGGGCAAACAATCTAGTCTTTCAACAAATACACTGCAAGGGGTTTGAGGGGAGAATGAATAGGAACCCTAAAGCCTAAAAGAAATTTTATTTGGGGATGGGGTTGTGGCTTAGCAGTAGAGCACTCACCTAGCACATGCATGGCCCTGAGTTTGATCCTCAGCACCATATCAAAATAAATAAAATAAAGGTATTGTGTCCAACCAACTACAACTAAAAAATAATATTACACAAAAAAGAAATTTTATTTGAACTTATACAGACTGGACAGTTCATGAAATAAAGGAAAAGTTAAAAATATTAGGTATGATAACTATGTTGTACTTAGGTGTAGCTGAGTGGTTTTTGGTTTTGTTTTTTAATTTTTATAATACTGGGGATTGAACCCAGGGGTACTTTACACTGAACTACACCCCCATCCCTTCTTATATTTTATTTTGAGATAGGATTTTGCTAATCAGTTGCCCAGGTTGGCCTTGAACTTGTGATCCTTCTGCCTTAGCTTCTGGAGTAACTGGGATTAAGGCTGTGTCACCATGCCTCCCTGAATGATGGTATTTTAAAGTCTTCATCTTTTAGAGATACATTAGGAAATATTTATAGATAACTGGTAAGGATATATAGAATTTGCTTTAAAGGCAAAAAGTAGGTGGGGGGATATGTATGGATGGGGTAAGGGTTGCCCAGAGATTTGTGGATGGTGTTAAGGCAGGGTGATATGTACAAAAGGGTTGTGCAGATTATTCTTCCTAGATTTGTATGATTGAAATCCTTCATATGTGAAAAAGTTCTTACAAAGTCATGAAAAATGCTTATTCCTGAACCCCAAATTCAAACGTAAGGGAAAGGGAAAACACTGCAACATTTTCAAATTAAGATTTATGATAAATATGAATAATAAAATACTATTTTTAATACTTATTTTAGGGATGAGAACATTTTACAAAGTTTATCCAAATTACAAAGAATTCATAAGAATACAACAGAAACATAAGGTAGCAAATATTAAATAGGAATGATAAAAATTAAGAAAGATAAAGGTTAGCATGTTGATATTATATAAAGAATGTTGTAATGGCACCCATTCTTGATATCTAAGAGTAGAAAATAAGTGAAATATTAACTTGACCCCATTTGGCTCATATTTAAGGTTCCGATTCAAAATAAAATTATTATTAACACATTCAAGGCTTTTATTTTGACAATTCTTAGCACATAAGATAAAGGATCCAAGAGTTTTTCAGGCATAAGCCTTCATTTAGCCTTAATTAAATATATATTTGAAACAAAAGACCATGGTTACACTTAATTTTTTCTAAAAAATGTTTCTCTTTATTTTTCTTCATTTATAAAATCCCAATGTCATGAAGAAGCTCTCATTTTTTTCCCATTCAAGTTAATAGTTACCTTTGATTCTCTCAAACAAGTATTCCTGATTTGGTGTTAGGTCTAGATACTGCACAATTGTATTCAGAGTTGGAATGAGAGGGGCTTTGACCAGGGCAGCCTGTTTCAAGCTGGTAATACTGGCCTCTGTTAAAAACAAAATACAGAGAACACAGATTATTCTTCAGGGGCTCTCAAAATGCTCTTCTTCATGTGTTCAAAACAGCTGATTCCTCACTACTTTCAGGTCTTCACACAAGTCAATAATGTCTTCTATGACATTCTATTGCAGATTTTGACTGTCCTCTGTAAACAATAACAACAGTAATATCCTCCTGTGTGGTTTTTCCTTTTTAGCACTAATCATTTTATTTTTATTGCCTGTCTCACCTAATAAAGAAAGTTTAAAGAGGGAAGGGATTTGGGCCGTTTTTTGGGCAATTGTATTCCCAATGCATATGAGTATCAATTACACAAGTACTCAAAAGATGTTGAAGGATAAATAAAAGCAATAATAATTTATCTTAATTTGTGTTATGCACTTTACCTACAATTTATCATTTCAGGCGAGAAGGCCTGGTTAAGAAACCCCCTGCCCCAGCAAAGAAGCAAACAAAATCCATTTTGACAAATCTATAAACAAGTAATATGTAGAAGATTTTCATGGTATACGTATAAATAGACACATGACAGCTTTCAAAATAAACTGCATTAGAAGTTGGCTGTTATGCCAGGATCAGCAGACTTTATGATAATCATTTCTCTTATATAATAAAAGACAACTAAGAAAAGAAATTAAAAAGCCAAAAAAATTCGAAAATGTCCCTTACTAGTAATACCTGATGTTGGGAAAAGGCATTCTTATATATATATAACACATAAACTGGTATATGCTTTTTGAAAGGAATACTCATTTTGTTAAACAACTCTAAAGAAATTATCTTAAGGAAATGATTTTAAATGTATACCAAAATTTAGGTAAAAGGAAATTCACTTCAGTATTACTAATAATAGTAAAACTCTCCTAAATTTTAGATAACAGAGATTTACTAAATACAATAGATAACAAATGTAAATAAGAAATACAGTCTAGCCATAAAAATAATGCTGGAGAATATTTAACAAAATGGAAAAATATGACAAAACAACATAATCTCTATTTAATTAATTAAAAATATGTTCATATGTATTATATACACATATTTCTCAGTTTCTAAATATGTACTTTTCACATTTCTTAAATCATAATACAAATTACAATTGTTATATACAGGTAATATAGTTCCTTCAAACATAATAATTGGTTGTGACATAAAAAAACAATTTTTTATTTTTTGTAGTTATAGATGGACAGAATGCCTTTACTTTGTTTATTTTTATGTGGTGCTGAGGATCGAACCCAGTGCCTCACACATGCTAGGCAAGTGCTCTGCCACTGAGCTACAGCCCCAGGTCCCATATATATCTTTTGTAGTTATCAACCAAAGTAATTTTATTTTTATTTTTTTAATTTTTTTTTTGAGAGAGGGAGAGAGAGAGAGGGAGAGAGAGAGAGAGAGAGAGAGAGAGAGAGAGAGAGAGAGAGAGAGAGAGAGAGATTTTTAATATTTATTTTTTAGTTTTCAGTGGACACAACATCTTTGTTTGTATGTGGTGCTGAGGATCGAACCCGGGCCGCCAGGCGAGCGTGCTACTGTTTGAGCCACATCTCCACCCCGTAATTTTATTTTTTAACAAGCCCATCACAGTAGTAACATATTGTGATACATATCTATCTTTATAACTCATAAAGAAAGCTCCAGCGGGGCCTGGAGGCAAATATCTGTAATCCTAGCAGCTTAGGAGGCTGAGACAGGAGAATGGCAAGTTCAAAGACAGCCTTAGCAACTTAGTGAGACTCTGAGCAACTCAGCAAGACCCTGTCTCTAAATAAAATATAAAAAAGAGCTGAGGATGTGGCTCAGTGGTTAAGCGCCCCTGGTTTAATCCCCAGTACCTCTGCCCACCCACCAAAATGGATTAAGCATAGATTCACTAACATTACCAAGACCAAGAAATTATTCATTCTGGCCTTGGAGCCAGAGAGGTCTGACCCCAAATCACTGCTCTGTGTGCTAGGTAATTTATTTAACCTCTCTGGGTCTCAGTAGCCTCATCCAGAAAATGGAGCAATACCAGCTTCCAAGCAATAAGAACATGTGTTAATTACATATGAAATATCTGGATACTGAATAAATACTTCAGGAATGCACATTTCTATTTTTAGTCCAAAGAATAAAGATTGAATAAAAGATGTTCAGTGTAAATGAGTGCTAATGCATAATCCTAAATATTATATTTCAAGGAGAAATTTAATCTATAGAAGGAGCTGGCTAAAATATTCATTTTTCATTTTGAAATCTAGTTGCTTAATGGTAAATAAGTGTAATATATATTTTTCAGGCAAATTATATCACAAAGTACCTTAGTTTGTTATCTATTTATTTATTTAGGTACTGGGAATTGGACCCACGGATGTTTTACCCCTGAGCTACATCCCCAGCCCTTTTTATTTTTTATTTTCAGACAGGATCTTTCTAAATTGCTGAGGCTGTCCTCAAACTTGTGATCCTCTTGACTAAGCCCTCTGAGTCACTGGGATTACAGGTGTGTGCTATAATACCCAGAGAGTTTTATTTTTTTTGGAACTGAGAATCAAACCCAGATGCTTTACCACTGAGCTACATTCCCAGTCACTTTTTATTTTGAGACAGTGTCTCACTAAATTGCTTAGGACCTTACTAAGTTGTTGAGGTTGGTCTTGAATTTGCCACCCTCCTGCCTTAGCCTTCCTAGCTGCTGGGATTACCAGTATGCACCACAGCACTCAGCCTACTTTTTAAGTAGTGACTTATGTCCACATAAACACTTGCACAGGGCTGTTCGCAACAGCGTTATTCATAGTAGGCAAAATGGAAACAATCCAAATACCTATCAACTAATGAATGAATAAATAAAATATAGAAGATGCATTTTGAATACCACTTGGCCACATGAAGAAATGAAGTACTGATAAATACAACCACATATATAAACATTGAGAACATAAGAACATATGTGAAAGAAACCAGTCACAAAGAACCACACATTGTATGACACCATTTAAATGAAATATCCCAAACAGGCCTACCCATAGACAGAAAATAGACTGATACTTGCAAAGGGCTGGAGAAAATGTACAAAATAGGGGTGACTGCTATTGGGGTGTAGAATTTCTTTTTTGGGTAATAAAATATTCTAAAATTGATAGTGGAGATAGTTGTATAACCCAAACTGCTGGACTGCACATTTAAAATGTGCTAACTATATGGTAGTCAAATTATATAAAGCTGTTACATTTTTAAAAAATCATATTATAGTAATTTAGTTTTCTTCACCTGAAGATAACAAAGGAAGTTTTTAATAGGCCATTATAAGAAGGTAGTTTCCACTTGGCTGATTTATTGAAAGTAAATGAAATGCTGAACTCTACTGCACATACCTCCTATTTGTAGCTCCGGACAACCCATTCTTCTCATCTGGGTGCTGACAGACTCAATCTCTTGTACAAGTGGCACCAATATTGTCTCATTGATCCACTAAGAAGAAATAAGGTATATATTTTTTATACATAATTCAAAAATATTTCTCCAATAATTATTTTCATTTTTACAAGCAAGAATTTTTTATTGGTTTGAATATTAACAGAACCATAAAGTACAGTGAAAAAGATTGAAAGTAGCTGCTACCTGAAGTCTAGAGTTAAATATGCAAATGGATGAGGTTGTGGCTCAGTGGGAGAGTGCTCGCCTAGCATGTGCAAGGCCCTGGGTTCGATCCTCAGCACCACATAAAAATAAATCCATAAAATAAAGGTATTGTGCCCAACTGCAACTAAAAAATAAATATTTAAAAAAAATTATAGTAAGTGAATAAAAACTGAGTACAAGTTATTTTGATATAGTTCTCGAAGATGGAGAGAAGCTGGATGATTGTTTAAAGATGCAGCAGCCGCCGCCACTACTTTAAAATATAGTAAAGCTACCTGTAGTGAAGGAGGGGTTAAGGCACCCATAGAACCTGGAACATACAAGTGCTACAGAGAGTGGGGCAAAAGGACAGGGTTGAAAACAGAAACTAATCCCCTCTGGATATAGGAGAATTGACCTACAGGCCAAAGATTAGAGGGCTCTTCTGTACAGAAATCAATGAAATTATATATTCTGAAGTATCTTCAAGGATATGTCATCTAAATGTTAAATTTTCTGAGGACAAGGTTCCTCTTAATTGTTTCCCTCACAATTCTAGGTACATAATAGAATGACAGAAAAGTTTTCTGGAAAATACAACTGAAAAATTGGAAAAGGAAAGAGGATCCTCATGGTTAAATATACTATTTATCTTCTCTAAATGCACTGATGAAAACCAACAGCATAAGGTGAACGTCATATTTATTCTTATGTATGTACCATTCATATTATACTTTTAATAACAATTAATGTTAACATTCTAATAATTGACTCTGATAGACACTTTGCATATGAAGAGACAAATATGTCCTAACAGTAATGTCAGAACTTACATTTCTAAACTTAGCTGTCCAAGAATCCATGTGATCAAGAAGTTGTCTATTCATAGTCACTCTTGCCCAAACCTATTAAACATATGTTTAAGATAAACAGTGAGGAAAAATCTTGCCAAAAATCATTCTTCTTTCCTGCACCTTCAAAAATATTTGAAGTTTGAAAAAAACTTCCAAAACATCAATATTCATTTAATTAATATTCCATAATTTAAAACTTATTCTCTCATGGCTATTATTCACACACAAATATATCTTTTAAAGTTCCTTATGTTGGTAAGTTTAAAGAACACTTTTCTTGCTTTTAAGAACAAAATAAAAATCCCATGTTTGGTACTAAACTGATAAAGTTACAGAACGCCAAATGTTCTAATTCAAATGTATTTTGAAACCAAGAGTCTGGTATATGTTAAGTACAATTAGATACCTGAGAGGCTTTCTATAATGTAAGTAAAAAAAAATTTTAGGCAGAGCCTTAATGTCAACTATGTGTCATGAAGAGTAAAAATGTACAACATAATTTAGTTTTTGGTACACAAAGTAAAACAGGAGCCTTTCCACTGTTTAATGAGTGCCAGATTTATAGTTCTATCTAGCAAAAGTGGAGATTATAAAAAAAAAAAACGATCCAGGAGTAGACAACTTTCTAGCGATCTGGAAATCATAAATATTGTCATTTTAATTTTCCATTTACCTCTTCTGCAGCTTGTTTAGAACTGAGATCAGCTTCATCTTTGTTAGCACATGGGGCCTGAGACCTACAGGCAAGTTGATACTGAAATTTCTTTAAAGTTTGTGCATAATCCCCCATAGAACGACTATAGTTCCAGAAAGTAGGACTAGTAGAAGGAGACGTAGAATCTGGGCTTCCTACAATAAGAAATTGAAATAATTTAAGTCTGTTGTAATTTTTACATCTGATTGTTATCCTCAAACACTGGGCAGTCATATAGCTAGGTAATGACAAAGAATTAGAAGACAGACCCTCATAAAGCATTTCTTCTTCCCTGCTCCCCAACATTATCTTCTCTTTAGAGAGCATGCATTTCTTATGTTAAAAATTAAAAAGAACATTTTCTGAGCATTATCAACTTAAGAACCATAATAATTATAAGTGATTGGAAATGTTTATATTTGTTGTAAAATTAAGCTTGTTTCATTCTGTAAGACTTTTAAATGATTCAGTGAGAAACAAATTTCTCCAGCAAATAAACAGGTTAAACAAGTTTTTCACCTGATTTTTAGAAGCCCCTGCTAAATGGAATGACTACAACCTCCTATTAATAGACTACTCTCTGAGCTATGGGCTAAACTTACTCATCCCTGCACTGTGTTTTATTTACTAGCCTATTTTACTTACCATTCCTGTGTTGATTAAAAGACTATCTGCAGATTACACTTCTATATTTATAACAAAATTTATAAATTTACTTTTAGGAAGTGTCAAAAAATTTACGTTTAGGGGCTGGGGTTGTGGCTCAGTGATAGAGCACTTACCTTCACACATGAGCCACTGGGTTCGATCCTCAGCACCACATAAAAATAAATAAATAAAATAAAGATATTGTGCCCATCTACAACTAAAAAAATATTTTAAAAAATCTACATTTAGGGGCTGGGGATGTGGCTCAAGCGGTAGCGCGCTCGCCTCGCATGCGTGCGGCCCGGGTTCAATCCCCAGCACCACATACAAAAAACGAAGATGTTGTGTCTGCCGAGAACTAAGAAAAGTAAATAAATGTTTAAAAAAAAAAAAAATCTACATTTAGGAATCTACTCCTTCAGAGGCTTAATTATACAGAGTACTCATCACACTTGAGAGTTATAATCAGTCTGATTTCTCAAAGAGAATCTGAGTTCCCTGAGGGCAGGGAGTATTTTTTCTACTAGCACCTAACACAGTGACTGAATAAATAAACAAGTTTCCAGTGACAAATATACTAGGGCTTTTTTTTTTTAGTTCCACAGATATCAGTAACATCAACTAAGAATTTATACTCACACATAAAAATCACAAATAGAAACTTTTTTTTTTTGCCTTAAAAAAGTTTTAAGATGAGTGACTACAAAACGTTAAAATTGGTTTTCCTGTGATGTTTATACACACAAATGATGAGAAATCATGAAAGAGAAATGGGGCAACATTTCAATTCACCTTAAGGGCTGGCCAGTTTTGTGCCATGATGAATGTAGTGTTTCATGATGGCATAAAAATTTAGTTATGTGAAGAAATATCATACTTCACGTGTAACTCATTTCCAAGTAGGAAATAGAATAGGAAGGTAAGAAATATGGTCATGATGCAGCATAAAAGGTTATCCTGTTTTGATTAATCATTTTGAATATTAACTTTAAAAAAATGATAATCAAGCTTTCTGTGAAAAACGTGAACTTGAAGGGCTAGGGATGTAATTCATGGTTAAGCACTTGCCCAGCATGGGTAAGATCCTGGCCTCAATCCCCAATACCACACAAATATATACATACACATCTGAATTTCCATCTAGCCTTTTATTAGGCAAAGCACTAATAAAACTACTGAAAAATAAGGTTTTTCTTACCAAAACAAACAAAAACCACACAAATCACTAGGGAACAAGCCTCCAAGCAAAATAGGCAAAAAGACAAAAGTGTCAGTAGTTAACTTCCAAGAACTTTTGAAATAGAGAAACTAAAATCAAGACACTCTATAAAAATCAGACATATTTGAAAAGAACCAAATAAGACTAAAAAATGAAAAACAAAACAAAAACACACCCAACTAAACTTTAAAAATTTTATGACACACGCCTATAATCCCAGGAGGGAGGCTGAGGCAGGAGGACCTCCAGCCCAAAGTTAGTCTCAGGAACTTAGTGAGACCTTGTCTCAAACAAAAAATAAAAAGGGCTAGGGATGTGGCTCAGTAGTTAAGTGCCCCTAGATTCAATCTCCAGTATATTAAAAAAAAAAAAAAAAAAGATTCAATGAGTTAAAAAACACACAACCAAAGTAACTAAAATAAGTAAAGTAAGCTCAGAGGCAAAACAGAGTTGTTCTTTAGAGAATGCCAAACTAGTCAACATAAAAGAAAGGAAAATACAGAAATTCTAGTATTTCATTTTGCAACCATCATTGTATTAACCCACTAAGGCAAGCTACAGTCACTAGATGAACAGGAGATAAAAGGATCCAATTTTATATTACCAAGGAAGGGACAAAATGCTATCTTGTATTTTCTGATGGGAAACACTGAAGACATGTCACCACCTAAACTGAATGCCTACCAGAAAATATTTAACCTGAATCTAACAATGAGAAAATGATTATACAAACCCAAATTTGCAAAACAACAGCACGACCTCTTCAAAATACTAATGTCATAGAAGACAAACATATAATTCCAAAGCAAACATGCAAATTTCTAGATTAAAGAAGACAAAAGGGCCAGGCATAGTGGTGCATGCCTGTAATACGAGGGACTGAGGAAGCTGAGGCAGGAGGATTACACGTTTTAAAGTAACTTAGTGAGAACTGTCTCAAAATTTTTTTTTAAAAAAAGGGGACTGGGGATGTGGCTCAGTGGTTAAGCCCCTCTGGTTTCAATCTGTGTACCAAAAAAAAAAAAAAAGGACAAAAGGAACATGATAACTAAATGTAATGTGATCCTTCGTCAGTAAAGAAAAAGTTACAAAAGTTATTATTAAGATAACTGGATTAATGTGTCTATGAGTAAAGAAGTATTTCAAGAAAGATAATCATATTGTAGTTATAAAGGAAAATATCCATGTTCTTAGAAGATGCATGTGATATATTCAAGAATGAAGTGGCAGGGGGCTCACAACTTTTTTTTCAAATGCTTTAGCAGAAAAGTATATGTGTGTGGGCACATGAGTGAGAGACACTGAGCACCTAGTTTCTCACTAATGGAGAAAGGAGTTATGGATAGGGAAAGGGAGGGACTAGGAGAAACCCTTTGTAGGTGAATTGGAATTAAGGTATAAATATAAGCTATTTTCTAGCTGTATGTTCTAAGAACCTAGAGTACTGATACTCAGTAACAATAGTGGTCACACCAAGAACCTAGCTATTCACCTCTAAATATCATTCTTCACTAAAGAAATTTGGACTTCTGAGGTAAAGAGAATAATTCCAGAATTAGCCAGGGAAAGTAAAGGATGAGTCTGGAATATTTTGTGATACTAGAAACTATCAGAGGGGAAAAAGTACTCAAAGAATGCCATGTCAAAAGATACATAAATGCAGGGCTGGGGATGTGGCTCAAGTGGTAACGTGCTCGCCTGGCAAGCACGGGGCGCCGGGTTCGATCCTCAGCACCACATAAAAATAAATAAATAAATAAATAAAGATGTTGTGTCCACCGAAAGCTAAAAAGTAAATATTAAAAAAAAAAAAAGATACATAAATGGGCTGTGGCTGTGGCTCAGTGGTACAGCACTTACCTAGCATGTGTGAGGCACCAGGTTTGATCCTCAGCACCATGTTAAAAATAAACAAATAAATAAAATAAGGTATTTAAGAAAAAAAAAAATAATACAGAAACTAGTTTAAGAGGACCTCACTAGCCAACCTGGGACAATGCAACTATCAAAATAAATGACCTAATTGATGAGAATAAAAAGCATTATCTTTTCTTTTGAAGTAAAATGCTATTTAGTAACTAAAATGACACAAATAAATTTAAAGGTCATAACATAATAGTGTGACTGTACTTACTATCACTGAATTGCACACTTAAAATGGTTAAGTTATGTAAATTTTATCACAGTAAAAAACATGAGAGAGATGGAATAATGCCATCAGAAAGTCTCTGTAACATTTAACATAGTAATAATTCATTTAGAAAAGAATATTTAAAGTATAGGTATAGATCTAGATATACCAGGAAAATATTAACCAAAAAAATTAATGTTAATTTGTTAATATCAGACAAAACAGATTTTAAGGCAAAGATAAAAATAAAAGACACAATTCACCAGAAAATTAACTGTTCTGAATTTATAGGTACTTAATATAATCTCATACATTTAGCAACCTGACAGAATTATGAATATTTTTATTGAAGAAAATCAGTGGGAGGTTTTGATATACTTTCTTAACAAATGATAGATCAAGCAGAAAAAAACATTGTAAGATAAAGAGTTTTAAGAATATTATCAAGGGCTGGAGATGTGGCTCAGCGGTAGCGCGCTTGCCTGGCATGCGTGCGGCCCGGGTTCGATCCTCAGCACCACATACCAACAAAGATGTTGTGTCCGCCGAGAACTAAAAAATAAATATTAAAATTTCTCTCTCTCTGTCTCTCCTCTCTCACTCTCTCTTTAAAAAAAAAAAAAGAAAGAATATTATCAAGAACCTTAACCAATAAACACATATAGGGACCAAAATTAAGAGATTATGCATTCTTTTGAATACACCCAAAAACCATTTACAAAAAATGGCCAAGCTACCACATAGCAACCTAAAAGCAAGTCTAAAAGAAAGAGGAAAAGAAAGAAAAAAAGAAAACTCCCAGACATTAATAGATATAGATCAGAATCTCTAGTCACACAGTACAATTAACTTAGGGGGAAATGAAGATACTCAGGCCTCTTCAGGCTTGAAAATTAAAAGTGACACCAATAACACTTACAAACAACAATAGCACTTCTAAATAAACTTCTACGGGTTGAGGAAAAAAATAAAATGAAGTCTGAAAATCACAAACATGTGTAGAGGTTGTTTTGTGTTATACCCTATATCATTTTCAGTAGACTTGAAATACCTCAAAATCTAAAGATGAAAAAAGCATGTATCAAAAGTAATAAGATAATATTGATTTGTTTCTTTGACATTTGTGGCATTCTCAGGCAGAATTAAATTAAAACTCCCTAGAGAGATTTCAAGCGACACAAAGAGCCATGGTCCAATAACTTGGCTTCCTCACCATGGCTGCGCTTTAGCACCTAATGTGCTTTCTGTGAAAGTTCCTGAGGGGGAAAAATCATTACTCAGTTCAATAATCTAATTTGGTTTCAAATAATTGACTTTGTAATAATCAAATCCTCTACAAATAGATTAAGATTTGCTAACTTTCCTTTCCTAGGTAAACTACATAGGCTTTAAGAAAATACTAAAAGACAAATTTTTAAACGTTCTGAAAAATAGTAGCATTTTTAGGGTAAATACATACTTCTTCCTCAATCTGCCCTGTCACATCAGTATTCCAAAGGATTACCTCAAAGGAGACAAATATTATTTGAATAAACTTTGCCATGCACTGCTTCAAAACATTATTTTATAGCCTCAACTTTTAATTTTTTTTTTTTCCAGTACTGGGGTTTAAACTCAGGACCTTGCACAAGCTAGTCAAGCTCTCTATTGCTAAGCTACACCCTCAGTGTCCCCCACCCCAGGATCTTTTGTTTTGTTTTAATTTTGAGATAAGTTCTAAGATGCCCAGGCTGGCCTCAAACTTATGAGTCTCCCGCCTCAGCCTCCTGGGAATTCGGATTATAGGTGTGTTCCAATAAACCCTAGCCTAGCCCCGGCTTGAAATAGAAATTTTAACTTGCATTATACAAAAGGCTTTTAACCTTACTGTAGATAAAGGGCTCAAGGCATCTCAAGCTATTGTATTTTAACTTCTTAAAATTTGATGGGTGCTAATTCCAAATGCATAAAATTATTACATATAAAGCAATACAAAATGTGTCTGTCTCTTAAACTACATAAATTATATTAGCAAAAGAGACAAAAATACATAGAGGTATCAAAATAATGAAAACAATACATTAAGGATTATGTACAATGACAACAAAAAATATTTGCATTAGAAATAAATTGTGTACCCAGCTTAACTCTATGCTGCTTCTCTTCTTCACTTCTAAGAAAAGTGTCCAAAGTCCGCAGGTCTGTCATGTAGTCCTCTTTGTCAGTAGGTGAGTTATAGACAGTGGGTGAAGAACGGTATCGAGATCTCAAGCCGCTGCTCTCCACTGGGCCAACAGTGGTAGGGTACGGAGAAGAAGGAGAAGGACTAAAGCCTGCCAACTATACAAAAAAAAAAAAAAAAACTTTAGTTTATTTTTCCTTAACTGAAATTTATTTTTGTTGTTATTTCTTTTTTATTTATTTATACTGTGGTTTTAACCTAGGGGTTCTTTATCAGTGAGCTATATCCCAATCCCTTTTGGTTTTCCACAGGGTCTCCACAAAGTTGCCAAGGTTGGCCTTATAGACTCCCAAGTTACTGAGTTATAGGCATGCACCACAATACATGGCTTATTTTTAACTTAAAAAATAACACACCTATTCAATGGTCAAATTCTAGAACATTCACAACACCAAATGCTGGTGAGGTTGTAGAACAATAGGGACTCTCATTCATTGCTGATGGGAATGTAAAATGGTATAGTCACTTTGCAACAGTTGGGTGGTTTCTTACAAAAGTTAAACATCCTCTTACCAAACCATCTAGTAATTGTACTCTTTCGTATTTACACAAAACTTATGTCCATACAAAAAACCTGCATATGGATGTTCATAGCAGCTTTATTCATAATTGCCAAAATTTGGAATCAACCAAGATGTCTTTCAGAAGGTAAATGAGTATGTTACTCAAGAAACAAGCTATCAGGTTATGAAGATATGGAGGAACCTTAAATGCATATTCCTAAGTGAAAGAAGCCAATCTGAAAGGCTACATACGTGTAATTTCAAATATATAACATTCCAGAAAAGGCAAAAATATGGAGGAAATAAAAAGATCAGTGGTTATAAGAAATCTGGAGGGAAAGAGGGATGAATTAAGTGGACTACAGGGGACTTTCTTCTGTATGATGCTATACTGGTGGATATATATGTTATTATGTATTTGTCCAAACCCATAGAATGTGTCAATTAATGTAGGGTCCTCAATTGTAATAAACATGCCACTCTGATATTGGTGAGGGGTATTTTTACAAGAGGAGTTATGGGACATCTCTGTACCTTCCTACCAATTTTGCTGCAAACACAAACTTAAAAAAGTAATAGGTATTTCAAAAAGTTTAATGAAGAAAATAGGTAATATCTATAACCTCACTATCCAGAAATAATTTAATCCTTTCTCATGTTTCTTTTCTATTTTGAAATCTTTAAAATGTACATAGCTATTTCAATGTATTTGTATTTACATAATTAAGACAATACTATTTGGCTTTATATACTTTCTAAAAAAGTTACCCAAGTGTTTCCTGTATCTCTTAAAAATATTATTTTTATTACCATATATTTTAATACACAAATATAACAATTTATTATTATATGTTTATTCTGTATATTTGGATTGTCTGCAAGTTTTGGCTATTGTAAATAGTGTTAATATTGAACACTGTTATACATACATCTTTGCTTGAATTTGTGATCATTTTCTTTAGGATAGATTTCTGAAACTAAATTTATTTGGCTAAAGAATATGAACTTTTTAAAATACATATTCCCACCTATTAAATGAAATGTTACCCTAAATCATGTTCCTATCAGAAAATAATAGATAGGAATACCATATAACTATATGTCCATTAGAAGTACTACTTTAGTTTACTTGATATATAAGAATATTTTGTTATAAATGTACATTTAATTATCATTTCCTTATCCTCACAAAATTAAACACTATAAATACAATTACTGGTCACCTATATTACCTGTTAACTGTTTGCTTAAGTATTGACAATTTTTTCTATTGCATTTCATGATCAATTCGTATTAGTTTATAATAAATTTATTACAGGTCTTATAATTAGTTAATGCTGTTCAAAAATAAAAGTGTTAATCCTCTTTCACACTGATATCTCTTTTTTTAAGTTAACATATCAATTCCTTTTATATACTATGATTATATCTGGGGTACTATTTTTCTTTTTTTAGATATATATGACAGTCAAGTGTATTTTGACATATTATACATACATGTAGTATAACTTCCCATTCTTAAGGTTGTACCTGATGTGGAGTTACACTGGTCACTTATTCACATATGAACACAGGAAAGTTATATCTGATTCATTCTACTATCTTTCCTATTCCTATCCCCCATCCCTTCCCTTCATTCCCTTTTGTCTAATCCAATGAACTTCTATTCTATCCCCCTTCACCCAATTTATTGGGTACTGTTGTATTTAATTGGTCTATTTTTTGGTATTTTACTTAAAAAAGTAAAACAGATGTTATAGCTTTAATATCTATAGGGATATACCCTAACTCTTAGTAAAAACTTTCCTGGCTTCCAGAGGAGCAGAGTAACACATGCCTACAATCCTTGTGACTCAGTAGGACTGCAAATTCCAGGCCAGCTTTAGCAACTGAGACCCTCAATCACTTATGGAGACCCTGTCTTAAAATAAAAGTAAAAAAATAAAAGGTACACAGATATAGCTAAGGGGTGAAGCACTGAGTTCCATCCCCAATACAAAATTAAAAAAAAAAAAAAAACCAAACAAACAAACTCTTTCCTGGCATTTCCCCCCCTCTATTAATGTTCTCTATTCATTTAGCATCTTTTATATTTAATAGTAATATAAATATATTTTCATATAGGACCTATATACTTCTATAGCTCAATCTTGGAATGTTTATATACACAATTATAGGAATTTTGAAATCCCCTTGGATCTAACTAAATAATGCTTTATATGATTATAAGCTACTGATTTTGGATATTTACCTTATATCCAGCTACTTAATGCAAGAGTTTTTTGTTGTTTTAGTACTGAGCATTGTCTAACATTAGCCACACCCCTAGTTCTTTTTATTTTGTATTTTGAGACAGAGTTTCACTAAGATGCTGAGGCTGGCCTTGAATTTGCAATCATCCTGTCTCAGCCTCCTGAGTTGCTGGGATTATAGGTGTTCACCACCACACGTGGTTTATAACCAAAGTATTTAATATTAAAATGGATGCTTTTAGAAAATAGTTTTTAAAAATTTAGTTTTGGGTTGGAGGTGTAGCTCACTGATAGAAGTGCTTGTCTGTCTATAAGGTGCAAAATCCTGGGTTTAATCCCCAGCACTACAAAAATAAAGAAATAAAGAAAAGAAAAATTTAGTTTTTATACAGATTCTTGAATAGAATATGCTAATAGATTTCTTGCTCTGATAGAATAAACCACCTGGTCATCGATTATCCTTTATTTTAGGAAAAAAATCAGCATCTTAATATTCTATGAATTTAAATGGTTATTTATGATTTTCACAAATAAATTTGTCCTGTTGTATTTTTTGAGCTTTTACAGTATTATTTCTGTCCCTAAAGTTAACAGAAAATACAGTTTTTCTAATTCCATGGACTCTGCAAAAAGAAAGGTGCAGTATTCGATGTATTTATCAAGGTGGTCTTTTTAAACATTGTTCAAATCTTTTGCCTTTATTTGTTGCCTACTTTATTGGACATAGGTTGATAATACTAAAGTCTTCTACAATAATTCTGTTTATTAATCTCTTCATATTTCTGCTTTATATATATTATATACATACATTTATATATATTATATACATACATGTATGTATATAATATATAATATATTATAAAATATATATAATATACATATTAAATAAATATCTATTTATTTATTTTTATGTGGTGCTGAGGATTGAACCCAGGGCTTTGCACGTGCTAGGCAAGAGCTGTACCACTGAGCCCCTTTGCTTTATATTTTATGATGCTATATTATTCAACATATAAAGATTGTGACTATTGTATCTTCCCAATGTATCATTTCCTTCATCAATTTAAAATGACATTTTGTCCAATATAATGCATTCTCCCTTAAAGTTATACTTTGGTAACATTGCCACCTTATTGTTTTTCTGATATGTCATCACAAAAGTGTAACTTTGTCACTTTTACTATGACACTTTCCTGATATACTTCTTAAGATTTTAAAACAAGAAAGACAATAAGGTGAAAAATCTTAATTTATAATTTTTTTTTATCTAATTTGTATATGGTAAAATGTACAACGCAGAAAAGATGACTGCAAAAGATTGCGTAGCAAAAGTGAGCAAGAAAAGACTGCTTCATTAAAAACAAACATTGTATTGATGTTTTGGTAGGAGGCATCTCTACTACTTTTTTTGCACAGACAGAATATAAGCTGCAATGTACCTGATTTTGTAGCAAAAAAGCAACATTTGACATTTTTGGTCAACTCTCTTAATACAGACAATCCACAGTGAAATTGCTACATAAAGAATCAAAAAGAGGGGCTGGGATTATGGCTCAGTGGTAGAGCGCTTGCCTACCACGTGCAGGGCCCTGGGTGTGCAGGGGCCTGGGTTCGATCCTCAGCACCATATAAAAATAAATAAATAAAATAAAGATATTGTGTCCAGCTACAACCTAAAAATAAATACATATATAAAAAATAGAACCAAAGAGACATATGGAAACAGGATGGCCCAGATTACATATAATATAAATGAGAAATCACAAGTCAGTGACAATGAAAATAATGTATGAAAATTGGAGCAACATAAATTTCAGCAAAAACAAAAATAAAGGGCTGGGGATGTGGCTAAAGTGGTAGTGTGCTTGCCTGGCATGCGTGAGGTGCTGGGTTTGATCCTCAACACCTCATAAAAATAAAATAAAATAAAGATATTGTGTCCACCTAAAACTAAAAAATAAATATTTAAAAAATAAAATAAAATCCTCATCTGTGTTTGTGTGTGTACATGTTTGTGTTTATGTGTGGGGTACTGGAGACTGAACCTTGTAACAGCGTGCACTACCACTGAACTACATCTTAGATCTTTATTTTGAAACGGGTCTTGCTAAGTTGCAGAAGCTGCCCTCAAACTTCTGATCTAACTGCCTCAGTCTCCTCCAGTTACTGGGTTTACCTATACACCACCATACCCAGCAAAATCCCTTAATTACACCACTGAAAGGGAGAAAATCAACTGGCGAAGTAAGGAAAATTTCTAAATTTAGGAAAGAAAAAAACCACAAGAGGACAAACAGAATTGACTATTAAAAATTTTTAAATCTCTATATGTATATTTTTGAAAATCCCATAGTTACAATACCAACTTAGGAGGAAAAAATCAGAGGGTACACATCCAAAAGACAAGTGGGTAAAGAATGAGAACCTAGCAAAAAATATACATTAAGCTACAACAGACTATTTTCATTTTTCTTATCATCAGAAATTTATAAAAAATTGATTAACTTGATAATCAAAGGTATGATAAAATGAATACTCTTAAACATTTCTGTGACAATATAACCTGGTACAATTCTTTTGAGTAGCCACCTATTCCCTTTAAATTATCAGGAACTTTATAGACATTTAGTGCAAATTAATAATAGCATTTGTGATAGTGGGGATAGAATCCAGGGTCTTGTGTATGCAAGTAAGCACTCTACCACTGATCTATACCACTAGTTCTCTTTCATATTAAGAGATTGTTTAAAAATCTTTTGATTAGGTATCAGGATTAAACCTAGGGGTGCTTTACCACTGAGCTACATCCCCAGTCCTTTTTATTTTGAAACAAGCTTGAAACTCAAGCTTGCAATCCTCCTGCCTCAACTTCCCAAGCAGCTGAGATTACAGGCATGTATCACCATGCTTGGTGGGACTACATTATTTTCAATGTACCTCCCAATTCTAAAATAAAGTGACTGACCAAGAGAAAAGTGTCATTACCTTATTGTAAGTGCTGACAGGTGAGTAGGTCACTCCAGGGCTGTACGAACCACTGCCACCTGAGGACAGACCTTGTAGTTGAGGGCTATATCCAGTCATACAACTGGTGGTGAACTTGGGACTGGTACTAGGTGAACGAGATGGACTATAACTCAATACACTCTGACCCTGAATTGGAGGGGAAGGTGGAGAGGGGGGGATTTGGGGAGATGCCAGATCACGTGGAGGAGTAGTCTGTACAACTAGAAGGAGAAGAAAAAAAAATTTTATACACATGCATATGCACACGTGCGTGTACACACGCACACACGAACACATACATGTATGTATTTTAAAAAGTTTTTTTTGTTTTTAATGAAACAGATTTTAAGAAACTCAAACCTCTCTTTCAGAAAAGAAAGAAAGCAACAGAAGAATCTGGTTGTTAAATTATATAAAATATTATTACTAAAGGGCACAGATTAGTTGTTTACCCTTTCCAGAGTTCAAAATAAGAAATTGATTTCAATGCAAGATTTAGTCATTTAATTGTAATTGAACAATGGAACAAACTTCCATGACGTTGCTGAATGCTAGTTCCATTCAATTTATAGAAACGGGAATAATAATCATTGGTCTGAAGACAGTTTACTATAGATCTGCTCAATATAGTTGAACCAGAAGGATTTCTAAGTCCCTTCTAGTTCTGAGTCTATGAAAAGGAAAAATTAACTTATAAAAGATTTATTTCTAACCTTATTCTCACCTCTGCAAGAGATATAATATACTCACCAGTTGTTTTTAGCCCTAAAAGTGTTTGTTGTCCAGGGCTAACTACAAGACTTGTTGGGGCCACAGTATATTTGAAGTATCTCCAAAAATCAAATAAGGCATTAAGGCTGAAGAGAGATGCAAGGGCAAGCTCTGGAAAAGAACAATAATTTATTTTAAAAAGGAGGAGGTATATGTTGATGGGTGGGGTGGACAAAAACCCTCCATATTTTAGCACATTAACAACAAAATTGAAAACTAATGGTACCTGACAACAGCTAATGAAATACAGATTATCAATGAGTTTCAAACTATCACTAATCCTTACAACCTTGTATAAGAGATAGCTTTACCCTCCTTCTAATCATTAATCAATAGTCTGAGGCCAAATTCTTTTTTTTTTTTTTTTGGTGGGGGGGGGGATTAGGGATTGAACCTTGAACCCAGGGGTGTTTTACCACTGAACCATATCCTCAGCCCTTTTTTTATATTTTATTTTGAGTCAGCATCTGACTAAGTTGCTTAGAACCTTGCTAAATTGCTGAGGGTGGCTTTGAACTTGTGATTCTCCTGCTTCAGCCACCAGAAGTGCTGGGATTATAGGCATGTGCTACCATGCTCAGCCCAAATGACTTTTATAAGACTATACATCTAGTTAGTGAGCCATGATTCTAATTTAGGTCTGCACATTCCAAATCCTTTGCTCTTTCACTTTGCATACCAGCTCTCATGGCAGATTGTAGACTAATGAGTCCAGACTAAGAAATTTACTTTAACATCTATAAGGGACCCTTTATACTCAAGGATTATGGAAAAGCAGACAAAAGAAGAGGAAAGGGTGAGGAAATTAAGGAAAGCATCCAGTGGAGTAGAAATCTGAACTAATTCTTGAAAATGTGGAGACAGCATTTCAGGAGACCAACAAATATAAATTTCAACTTCCCCAAACTTAATATTTTTTCACAGACTCATAATTACCTGAAATTGTATTGTTGTTTATTAGTTTGATTGTTTACTAGAAATTACTTACCAATATACCAGAGGGGCCAGTAAGTCACATTATAATATGAACTAATCAATTTTCCAGTCCTGAAAAAATTAGAAAGTATTTTCAATTAAAAAAACAAAAAACTCCGAAAATCAAAACACATACAAAATACTATGGAACCAACCATTGGCTGCTTAAATTTTCACCTTTTTTGGCTGATTAACTTACATTTCAGTATATATCATTCCAGCCACTGATACATTTAGGAGTCCCCAGGCTAAAACCACTTTTCTGGCTTCTGTTTCTTTTCTCATCTTGATGGTTCTGTCAATAAGGGAAGCACTAGGGCTTGCCTCTCCTTGCATCTATTCAAAGTAAAATCACAGGAATTAAGTCAAAAGAAACTACTTTTCCATCTAAGAAACAAAAACTTTTGTGTCCTCCATGAAGTAAAAACTGTTCTTTCCTTCATCTTTAAAAATACCTAACCAAAAATGTATCTAGTTTCACTGCATGTAAAGAGAACCCTAAATTACATCTTCTTTGGCACCACAGGGAAATCAAGAGAGAACTGACTTGTTCTTTCAGAGAATAATTCAATACTTTAGTTAGTAAAAATGTCTTTTTTTTTTTTTCTAATTTAAGGGTTGGTTATTATGTCTGCAAATATTCCACCTTTTGTTTTTGGGGTATGTCACAAGTACAGCAAGGGTGTAGTTTTTAAAAAATTATTAAAACTCAATATACCCCAAATTTGGGAGAAAATATTCCGTACGCCATGTAAATCATGAAGACTCTTTCTTCATCCTAACGCAGAAGCTCTCATTACGTCCCACCTTAAATAACCCTGCACTGGGACTTATATAAGCCAGGGATCTCCATTTTGTGTACTGATAAAGTTCAAGGTTTTACATTAGACGGCGGGTACCTATGGTGAGAAAGGAACCAGAGGAAGAGGAGAGGACAGTGTATTCGGTTTTGTTTCACATGGGGATTTATGTTTCCTTTTTTTGTTTTTTCCTGGTAAGCTCAAACTTAACAGGCAAGTGGAAAACGTGTTCCAGTTACAGGAGTCGTATCCCATAGAGAATATTACAGTACCCTTCCCGCCCTTCAGTCCGCTTCACAACTCCCCAGTGCAAAGTGCTTCCCTCCCAGGATCCCTCAGTACAAACTTTAGTCACCCCTAATGTTTCTTTCCTCCCTTTCACTAAAAGTGATGGGACGCCTAGCAGTATCTTCCCTTGGCTGAAACCCGTGCAGATCAGTAGGCGCGGAACTCCCAAAGCCCGCGTGGACTCCACGTCCAGGAAGCACAAAGACTACCCCGAGAACGCACCATGTTCTTCGCCCGGAAGTCGTGGACTCGCGCCACTCCTTATTGCACATGCGCGAAACCAAGCGCTAAGGCCAAACCGGGAGTCTGGCTGGTCTACAGTTACCGGAAGAACTGCGCCGTCTCTTCTCGCGAGAAGCGGCGAGGGGGGGGGGGAGGTGCGGAGGGACCGGGCTCGTGCGTTACCAGGGAAACAGCTCGGATTGGTAGTTATCACTAAGCTGCAGGGAGAAAGCTGAACAGCAAAATTCAGACCAGGTTCTGAACTCGCAGTAAAAAGTAATAACTATAACAAGATGAATTTTGTATATATTAATATAATTTTAGCTTCCTTAGGGCTTTTATGTACTTACATTTGTAAGCAGATTTTATTTAGTAGGGTGGCTAATTTTCTGGATAGAGTTTGCATGATGGGTCTGGACACGATGAGCAAAGACAAAGCAATTCTGTTCCTTGTGTTAAAAAAAAAAAAATATATATATATATATATATATATATATATATATATATATATCCATATCCATCCCACTTCTGGCCCCACGTAAATTCTTTTTTTCTTTCTTGTTTTATAATATTTTTTTAGTTGTAGTTGGACACAATACCTTTTATTTTATTTACTTATTTTTATGTGGTGCTGAGGCTTGAACCCAGTGCCTCATATGTGCTAGGCAGCGTTCTACCGCTGAGCCACAACCCAGCCCATCCCCCCACATAATTCTTAAATATTTATATAATGAGAATGCAACAGTAACAAGAAACCCCAAAATTCGTTTGATTGAAGTTAAAGATTTTCAATGTTTAAAAAAACAAACACCTATTTCCCTGAAAATTCTTTTTAAGGAACTTATAATTATGAGGAAAAGGTTCATCAAGGAGTAGTTGAGTTTGGTTCTATTCCAAATACATATACTGTGCCACTGAGCTAGGCGAGAAATATAAAAAATGAGAACTCCCTGGTTACTGTCTCAGGAGCTCAGTCTGTAGGCCCAGAGGTGCAGTGAAGGCCAAGTGAGATGAGTGTAGTGAGCCCTAAGATGGCACATGTAGCTCAGCCTTGGCCCAGGACTTAGTCTGGCTCCCAGATCTCTTGGAGATCTTGACACTGGCCTGAGGCCCAGAGAACCAGTGGCCTGGGTGCTTGAAGTCTGGGGACTCATTCGACATAGGGAGAAATGTGTCCCACAATGAAAACATTAATCCATGGTCATAATAAACCATCATGTTCGCCTAGTAACTAAAATTTTTCCTAAATCGATCCTAAGGTTAAATAGAAGAATATGAAGTTCATTGTATTGCATAAGAAAACCTGTGGGTTTGCTATGCTTAAAGATCTAACAGATTTTAAATGATATTTTAAAATCATTTTTATATTATCTTTGCAGTAATATTGTTTGGCCCTAGTTGTGGATTTAAAAATGAAGTAACATGAAAATTGTTCAAAGAAAAAAAGTTGGATTCAATATACCGTCAAAATTAGAATGTCCGGATTCTACCTCTTCCATGTCCAACTCTTTGCTAAAAAAATAGTATACATTTGATATAATTTTTAACAGACACATATGTATTTCTCCATCTTAATGTAATCTATAAGCTATTGAGCATTTATTCCAGGCTTAAAAAAGAACACTGCCAATCAAGTTTGATAGACGTTTGCCATTGTATTTGGGCTTCCATAACAAAATATCACAAACCACAGGGTGCCCCTGCGAACAAACAAAAATCACAGACAGTGTAGCTTAAACAATAGACATTTATTTCTTCCATTTGGGAGGCTAGAAGTCCAAGACCAAGGTGTCAGCAGGATTGGTTTCTCTTTTTTTTTTTTTTTTAAAGAGAGAGAGAGAGAGAGAATTCTTTTTTAATATTTATTTTTTAGTTTTTGGCAGACACAACATCTTTGTTTGTATGTGGTGGTGAGGATCGAACCTGGGCCA
This sequence comes from Urocitellus parryii, assembly GCF_045843805.1. Taxonomy (NCBI): domain Eukaryota; kingdom Metazoa; phylum Chordata; class Mammalia; order Rodentia; family Sciuridae; genus Urocitellus; species Urocitellus parryii. Next base: position 22,873,787 of record NC_135533.1, on the reverse strand, counting down.
CACGCATGCCAGGCAAGCGTGCTACCGTTTGAGCCACATCCCCAGCCCGGATTGGTTTCTCTTGAGGCCTGAGTGGCTCATAGATAGTCTCCTTGTCATATGTCCTCATGTGTGCTTTTTCTGTGCCGGGTAAATCCTTAGTGTTTCCTTTTTTTATAAGAACACTAGTAGTATTAGATTAGGGTTCCACTTTTATGACTCTCTTAACCTTTGCTACCTCTTTAAAGGTCTTCTCTCCAAATATAATCAAATGTCGGGGTATGAGGGCTTCAACATTTGAATTTGGGGGAACGCAACTCAGTCTTTGATAAATTAGAATTGTGTATATTAATTTATAATGGTATGAAACATATAAAAGAGATTGATAAAAATGAGTGGTACCTTAGACACTTAGATCTAAAGATATGAAAACATATACAATTTTAAGGGAATAAAAGATTAAGGCCAAAAAAACCATATTGAAGTATGGGGGAAAATACCATAAAATTTTGTAGAAGTAATTTAGATAAATCTTCCAAAAATTTAGAAATACAAGAAGCACTTGTCAATCCCTGTAATAGTTCCTTAAATGTATGTCATAATGGGTTGCCAAGGAAATTGTCATACGTCATGGAGTGAAATAGTTCCCAGTCATCTTCATCCCTTTGAGCATGTTTTATTTTCTCAGCAAGAATCCATCATGGGAGACCTTTTTTCCTTATTTTGGGAGGTAGATCCTCCCCCCATACCTTTAAGTTTTACCATTCCTAATCAGGATTATGAATGCCGGAAGGATGACTCTTGTGGGGCAATAGGGAACTTCCTGCTTTGGTATTTTGCCATTATATCTGTCCTGATGTTCTTGTCTCGGGCTTCTGTCTGGGTAGGATATCCTTTTTAAATTTTAAATAATATTTTTAGTATATACTAGGGGATTTTTATAAATTTCTTTGCTGAAACTACTTAAAAATTTATTTTTTAGTTATAAAAATAATTCAAAAGTCATTTTAGAGAATCCAAGAATACTGAAAAGAATGGAGGAAAAAAATTTAAAACTATTTCACAGAGATAATCACTGTTAACATTTTTTAGTATCATTCTAGGTTATTTTTCTTCTTCTTTTTTTTTCCTGACCCAGTATATCTTTCCTCTTACATGGCTGACATTATATTGTTTGTATTTTCATATCCTGTTTTTTTAAACTTAATAACATACCGCAAACACTTGCAAAAGTTATATTTACTCATCAGCACTTTTAATGATTGCTTGATTTTCTGTCTTCAGTTTTATGATATTTAGGTTATTTATAATTTATCCATAAGTTAGGTAATGCTTGGATAAACTTCTGTCCTAGTTAATTCTTTTTGTAGCCATGTCATTCTAGTTGAAGATAAAAAAGTTATATTGATAAAAACTCATGCAGGATTTGGGAGATTTTAGAATGAAGCAGTATACTTTCTGCATAGGATAAGATGCAGAACTAAACTAAACTAAAGTCACCACCCTGGATCACTTATCAGCAGAAGAAAATCCCATGCTCTTAGGAATGACATAGCCTACTTTATCAGGACTGTGATGCCCCAAAATATTATGAGCAACCAAGCTCTTGAAAATTGCTGACATGGAATCCTTGCTGGCCATTAATGCCAGGTTGATGATTAATCAAGCTACCATCATTTAGCATTACAGCCAGAGCCCTGGTCTGGCAGTGGTCAACTAGACTGAGTGCTATATCAGCTCTGGATAGAGAGGAGGTTTGCTATGTCTATGCCAGCCAGATTCCATTATAATAATCAAAGATTCTTCCCCCACCAAATCCCAGCCAAGAAGAAGTTTCATCTAAAGTCTAAATGCTTCTTTAAGGTAAATACTTTGCCAAAAGGAGATTTAGAATAGTGATAGCTTATATGTGTCTTAGACTCCCTAGCTAAGTATATTGAATTTGTCTGGCCTGGCAAGAAAAGCTACTTTAGAAAATTAACAAAAAATTGAAATTGATCACTGGCAATTTCATCATGAAGACCACTTAAGAGGTCTCAGCTATTCCTCTGCTCTCTTGCTTGCATCAGCTCTTTGGAGACTCAGAATCCTGAGCTTCAAGGACTCAAGAGAGTATGTGGTCCAGGCTCTGTTTGCAGGCAAACAAGGTATCATTATCCACCTCTTTCTTTAGTTGATAAGGCCCACAGAAATTAAGGGACTTGTCCAATGTCACACAAGTGATTAGTGACAGAGGGGACTAGACCTAGATTTCCTGCCATATTATTTGTTTACTTCAAAGCATAGTTTGAAATGTTGAATTAAATCTATTCAGTGCTGATTAAAACCTTAATTATCTTAGAGGTTTTATCTTTCATTCTGTGACCTTGTGGCAGCTACAATTGGCCGGACTGCTTCTCCTGAAGGGTCCCAGATTGGAAATCTGAGAACCATATGAGAGCTAGTCAAGGAGGATGGAATTTTTCCTTCACTTTGAACTTCTTCATTTTCTCTGTGAAACTATGAGACTTTATTTACAAACCTTGAAGTAATGGTAATAGCACAATGGAAATGTGGTGGTAATTATCCTCCACGTGAAGCATGCTGATTTCCTCTGGATTTCCCACTTTTTAGGATGCACTTACCCTTTTGCTTTCAGAGACTATAAATACTCTATTTAGCTTATTTAGTTGTTTAGGATTTATTCAGATTGCTAGTGCTGGTATTTTTCTGGAAATATTACTCTGAAATCCTTATTCTGCCTATGTGAAACTGAGCTTAGGAGGTGTTAAGTGGCTTGGTAAGATCACAGAGTTGGTTAGTGGCAGAAAGAAAGAGCACAGCCCACATTTTCTACTCTGCCCTCAGGGCAGGCACTGCTGCTGTTTTCACTCACTAAGTCACACACAAAGACAGTTAATAAAATGCTTTTTGTAACCACAGTCCGTGTGATTCCACTTAGCTTAACACAAAATCTTTCTTTTGATTTTGTGGTTTTATTTTTATTTGACATCAAATGTGGAAACTTTCTTTAGAAATGATAGAAAACCAATAAGTGTTTTCAAACACCTTCCTCCCTGTTACACAAGTACATGTTATAGACAATGTGGAGATTATAGGAAAATAGACAATCTAAAATAAAAATCACTTCAGATTATGTAGAAATATCCAACAACTATTAACTTTGAGGGTTATAAATTTCCAATTTTTTAAATACTTTTCTCTATACATATTACATTTAAAATATTTATGGAGCTCTAAAACATTTTTTTTAAAAGGTGTCTTCAAAAAGGATTCCACTGTCAAGATTTTCAGAGAATGGTTATTGTAACCCCAAAAGCAAGGAAGTACCTTGTTTAGATATTGAGAAAGTAATGGGTCAGGATCTTAGATTGCAGTTATAAATATCCAAGTATTGCATTTTTTCAACCCAAAGGAAGTTTGACTTTCTGCATAAATTTGTTTTTCCCCTAAGTGTAGAAAAATTGAAAAAAAAAGAAACAAAAAGTCACTGTCTTAATCACTTAAAAGCCAACCATTGCTACCCCTTATACACATATTCCTTAAAGTCTCTTTTCATATTTTTAGCAAACTTGTGCTCATACTATTATATACAGTTTTGCATCTTGAATTTTAGCTCAACATTGAAATATTTATTTCCTCTTGTTATGACATACTTTTATTATAAGTTTTACAACTATATCTTATATGATCATACCATAATTTAATTAGCCATTATTTACTTTTGAATTTTGAATTTTATATTATCCTAATTATACAATGATGAATATTTCTGTGGAAAAAGCTCTCTTTTGGGAGGCTTATTTCCTGATGACAGAATCCTTGAGAAAAAAAATTATATGTCAAGACATTAATGAATATTTCTAAAGTTTTTGATACATTCTGAAAGTTGTTTTGTATTTGCGTCTTTTGGCAAAATCATCCTCAGCATCAGAAAGTGGGACGCTACTCTGATTCTTTTTTTTTTTTTTTTTAAGAGAGAGTGAGAGAGGAGAGAGAGAGAGAGATAGAGAGAGACAATTTTTAATATTTATTTTTTAGTTCTCGGCAGACACAACATCTTTGTTGGTATGTGGTGCTGAGGATCGAACCCGGGCCGCACGCATGCCAGGCGAGCGCACTACCGCTGAGCCACATCTCCAGCCCCAGAAAGTGGGACGCTACTCTGAAATATGGGACAAATATTTATAGTCTTGGGACAGAATATTTGGAATTGGACTATTCAAAGAAATCCATTTCTTCTGAATGTCGTATTAAAAGATAATAAATTATGGTTGCATCTTGGAGGAAACTATCTGAAAGATTAAGGAGGTATTAAGTCTGTGAATTCAGGTAAAGATATTTGTGTATATAAATGCCTCATATCAGATATTTTATTTAAAAAATAACCTGATAAATTCTTTAAAAAATAATTTTGAATGAATTGTAGTATTATCCAATGTGTTTTTAAATGAAATTTCTGTGTAATGTAAATGGGTATAAGGAAAACTTTATAACCAGCAGCTCCTCCTCAGCATTATTTTCTCTCCTTTCTCTATTTCATTTTGCTTAGTTTAAAACATTTTGGTAGATTCTGCGGCTGAATGGGCAGCAGAAGTAGAAACATAGTAACAGGAACTTAAGTACTTATGTAACTGTTGAATGTTTAAAATTAGACATGAGGGCTGGGGTTGTTGCTCAGAGGTAGAGCACTTGCCTAGTGTGGGTGAGGCCCTGGGTTCGATCCTCAACACCATATAAAAATAAAATATTGTGTCCAGCTATAACTAAAAAATAAATATTAAAAAAGTTACTAAAAACTTTTTAAAAATTAGACATCAACCCTATTGCCTTGGGCAATAGCATTTCTTAACAAGTAAATATTAGTGAAAAACAACCGAGATCACTCTTACTAATATATATTTCTGAAACAGATGTCTGAGACTAAAAAGGATGAAGACGGAGGAACAAGTGCTTCAGTAAGTAAAGGTGAGAGCTGGTGTGTGCTTGGTATTGGACTGTGATGAGAGGCATGTGCTGAGTGTGGAAAGCAAGCAACAGAGGTGAACGGCCAAAACCATTGCAGGGCTTCTCCACCCAACAAAGGCCCACTGGGTGAGCTCCTTGCTTTTCTACTCCCTAGTTCAGGACAGCTCCTCTTGCTTGAGCCAAGCCATCAGAAGCAATGAGTTACTGGTAGGTAGAACACAAACTCTCTTTTCTTTCCTTAGCACTCTCCCTTCACATTAACTTGCCTTTTGTACACTTTGTTGTGAGCTGAAGTGACATCTTTTTCAATAACCTATAAACAGTGGTGTGCTGGTAACAATTAACAACTGGTTCTCTCCCAAAATGTGCATGTTTTTATAATTTAATTTACACAATTTATAAATAATAAAATATATAATGCCCTTTATGGTAAATTCTGTATAGACCACTGATCACAAAAATGCTCTCCTTGTTTTTTTTTTTTTTTTTTTTTTTTTTTTTTTTGTGGTACTAGGGATTGAACTCAGTGGCGGTCTACCTCTGAGCTATACCCACCCCCCACAATTTTTTTTTTTTGCATACCAGGGATTGAACTCAGGGGCACTGAACCATTGAGCTACATCCCCAGCCTATTTTGTGTTTTATTTAGAGACAGGGTCTCACTGCGTTGCTTAATGCCTTGCTGTTGCTGAGGCTGGCTTTGAACTCATGATCCTCTTGCCTCAGCTTCCCCAGCCTCTGAGATTACAAGGTGTGCTACTACCCCCAGCCCTCTTCTTGACTTTTGCCAGACCCTTGCATCCTGAGCATGGCTGCAGTTGATGAACAGGTATAGTTCCAGCATGAATGTTGTTTTCCTCAAATGAAAGTGAAAAAGATATTATGTTGGAACTTGGTTGTCTATGATGTGAGTGGGTTTCTTTGCTGAAATGGCTAATAGCTTTACAATACTGGAAGAATGTTTCATTTTAAGGAGTTAGTCACAATGTAGTGGCTGCCAGCATGGCACTGCAGTCTGCATTAGTAACATGTTCTCTGTCACTTTCTTAGTCTTAGACATTCAACAAAACCATACATCAAATCCTGGTCTTTTGAGTTTGCTGATTTTCAGGGTAACCCCTCAAAGCTGGTTTCAAGCTACCAGCTTGGTATTTCCAACACCCAGACACAACAGACATAAATCAATAGTTTCAAGAACACATAGCATAATAAACTGCAGTACGATAATTTGGAAATGATGGTTATTAAGTAATTATTACTATTTTTAGTGGATTGATTTAATTGTAAGTTTGTACGATTTTTAGTGATGACTATGTGTAACCATCTCTTGAAATTCCTGAAAATTTATCAGCACTAGTGAGTTGGTCTAAGCTAATGCCAGCATACCAATGCACAAAGAAAAGAGCCTTAGTTCTTGCTACCCAAATCACCCTCATACACATACACATTCTTGAATGTTTGAGACTTTGAGACAAAGGGAGAAAAAGTCCTTCTCTGACAAAGTTTGCAGACTTTCTCCCCTTTGTTCTTAATATTCTGGGGTCTGCAAAACTTCAAAAGTGACATATCAAGCATCTGTCTATTACCGTCTGGTCTTGGGAACATAGGGTATGGCACTGTTAAGTGCAGCCAGCTGCCAGCAGAGCAGTTGATTGGGTGAAAGCAGTGACCTGACATTTGACCCTTACGAGTGAGCCCACACATGCAGTAGGCTTCCTTGGATGATGTGAAGTTAAAGTAAACAACAGTGTTTCTAACTTGTCCATTTGTTTTCTTGGTTAGCAAGCAAAGAAAATTCTTATAAGCGACAAAACAAAGACGGTTCCTGGGCCTTTTCTCAAACAATGAAAAAAACAAAACAGGGTCAACTTTCCCCAGTAACGGACTCAGAAGTGGCCTTGGTCAATGCCTATCTAGAACAAAGACGAGCCAGGCGCCAGTCTCAACTCCATCAGGTGAATCAGACCCAACATGACAGTGACACTACTGAGTGTGACAGTGAAGAATCTAACTCAGGAGCCTCCTCCTGGAAGGAGAGTGAAAGTGAGCAGCATCTATCCCCAACCATTGTTAAGAAGAGAAAAATAGCTCAAAGGCAAAGAAATCTGGGAAATTACCAAATCAGGGAAAGGCCCTGCCTCCACTGCAAAGCCATGAGAACCAATGAGTGGTTGACCCGCCATTTCCTACAGAACACTTCAGTATCAGTCCCCATGAAGGGAGATACTCCAGAGGAAAATGCTATGCCTGACATTAATCCAAAATTCAACAAATTTTGAATTTCATCTTACCTTACTTGAAGCCAAGTGAAAGAGATTAATAAAAATGAGAACTCACCAGAGCCCTATGAGGAGACTTTTATAATAAAGTTTCTCTACTATCAACAAAAACATACTTGGAACCCAAGAGGTAAAATTTCAGACAATTCTTTTTTTTTTTTTTCTCAAAAAAAAAAAAAAAAAAAGCCAGTGAATTTGTTTCTGGCACCATTGGAACACTGAAGATCTGCATTCACTGTGATTTTTTTCTTTTATTCAAAAGAGCACAGGACAGATACTTCATGCCTTGAGTGTGTGTATTTTGCTTATATCTAAAATGCAAATAAGGAAGCTCTTTGGAAATAAATTTATGTTGAGAAACCATTTACATTTATTCACATATTTTGGTTATCTGACTGATGGAATGAACTAGAGGAAGTTGATTGGAATAGAATTGGCCCATCCTTTCTAGGTTTCTATTTTCAAACAACTCTACCACAGCTGTGCTTCTACATGTATCTACTAGGGGCTGTTGACGAAGAGGAGCTCAGGGGCCTGAAAAAAATAACTGATTCCTGGAGTAGACCAGGGAGGGGAGGCAACATGACTCAGAAGGGTAGATGCACTATGGGCTGTCCACAGCTGTTGTACCAAGGGCATGATAGGTGCTAAAGAAAACATTTTTCTGATATTTGCTAAAACTGTAAGGAAGATTTTATACAAGGCTATGGCAATAGAGGTCAATAGGGAGATAAATGAAGTTCAATTCCTAATATAACAAGGACAAACAGAGATTTATAGCCCAAGGGCAGATGGTGGGGGTCAGTTGATATAAAAAGGATACCTCAAGGATTCCTGCTAAATTGACCTAAACAAGGTTCTTGGCAAAGGCAGACAAAGGACTTATACACCAAAGGTAGAAGCTGAAGAACTGATAGATAGGAAGTGTGATTTGATATTGGGGGATTCTCACTAAACTGACTTAGCAAGATTCTTACGAAACTGGGCTGGACCATGTGTGAGGTCCTGAGTTCAATCCCCAGTACTGCAAAAGAAAACAAAAAACAAACCTGGGCTGGACAGGCCAAAGAGACCAGGACCAAAATTGAGGCCTAGTTAAGAATAGGACTCAGAGGAGCCTGACCAAAGTTTAGCCTTTGTCACAAATTAGCTGAAATTCAGCCATGGTTCCAGTGAAGTGGGGTTGCCAGGCCTTGGTAGATGGGTGGCAGTTCTGGTGCTCATTCTTTGATTGGGTGGTAGGACTGCAGCTGGGATATAAAATAAGGCCCATATCTGAGAGGAGAAGGCTGATGAAGACAAGATAAGCCAGTAGGGACTGGTGATGGGGCTAGAGTTCAAAGAAGGACTTAAGTCTTGGGGAAAGACTTGGGTATTATATGTGGTCCAGACTGCAGCCCTCATAACTAAGGGCTGAGCCTTTAATGGGGGTGGAGACAGGGAAGGGACAGGTCAGAAACCAAAGAGCAGATTCCTTAACCCATTACAACCACTGGGACTAGGGTACTAGAAATCAGGACATGGGATGACATTTCTAAGGCAAGTTTGTAGAGCCTTTGTCTAAGTCAGACTGCCTCATTTTGGAGTGGGTTTGAAGGCACAGGTGGGAAGCAGGAAGCGTCAGGATTTGACTTAGCTGGGTGTGGTGATACACACTTGTAATTGCAGTCACCCCAGAGGCTGAGGCAGGAGAATTGCAAGTTTGAGGCCAGTCTCGGCAACTTAGTGAGACCTTCTGTAGAAGTTAGTTTACAAAAAAGTCTGGGGCTGGGGTTGTGGATCAGTGGTAGAGCGCTTGCTTAGCATGTGCTAGGGTTCGATCCTCAGCACCACATAAAAATAAATAAAAAGTATTGTGTCCAACTACAATTAAAATATATACATATATATATATATATATATATATATATATAAAGTGGGGGCTGGGAATATAGCTCAATGGTAGAATATCCTTGGGTTTAATCTCAAGTACCACCAAAAAAAAAAAAAAGAAAACCAAGAGTGTAAGCCCTGGCCTTTTTCATAAAGACCTTTGTTACCTATTTAGCTCTGTTGCCTAGGCAGAACTCACTGTGTTCTCCCCTGTGTGCCAGTGAGCCTTGGAAAGTTCTCTTAACTCAGCACCCTTAACATTTTGATGAATATGTATGTTAGCACATATCTGTGCCCTGTGTATGTGTGAATATTTATCCACCCTTAAGAATAGAATTTGGGATTTGTCACCTTTGCATCTCTGTAGCCTAGCACAGTGCCAGACAACAGGGCACATAAATAATGCAGTTCAGTCAGTGCACAAAGGAATTCACGAATACAAAAGGCAAGACCTGGGGAAACAGAAGCAACAGAATCAGAGCAGGGGCAAGTATCCACAATTGAGTGAATAATTCCAGTAGTTCCAGCTTAATGTGATCAAGATGCTTAAGTTGCTTATGAAAGTAGGACCCCAATAAACCTCAAATTAACAAAATAACCAAGTTTAAAATATCGTAAGTTGCAGAGGCAGAATTTGGACCCAAGTCATCTGGCTTCAGAATCCAGACTCTTAATTACTATGATATTAATCATTCTTCTCTGAAGATGGCATAGTACTGATTTCAAGGTAAGTTAATCAGCACTTTCTACAGTCATAAATAATGCCCAAACATATACAGCTTCACCAGGGCCTGTCCAAGAAGGAGGACCATAGTTATTTTCAAAATAATAAAATAAGGACTCATTCCCTGGATATTCTACTATAGACCTAGAACATAAACCAATGACACTATTACCAAGTCATTTGTGCCAAAAGCTGATATTTTCCCTGGTTTCATAGATAAGACCCAGGACAGGCCATTGTTGAGGGATAAGAGATGGCTGCCTACAGGAAGAAGGAATAGAGGTTGGTTCAGTATGGCAGGATTATAAATTCTATAAATATGAGAAAATTATCCAAGATAATCTGTAAGAACATTAGACCAAAAATAGAAGCTAACTTGGGTGGGAGGACATCAAAACCAGAGAGAGTGGTACTAAATCAAAAGAGTGAGAGACAATTCACAATAGCTAAGCTATGGAAACAACCTAGGTACCCTTCAATGGATGAATAGATAAAGAAACTGTAATATATATACACAATGTAGTACTACTCAGCTTTAAAGAAGAATGAAATTATGGTATTTGCTGGTAAATGGATAGAATTGGAGACTATCATACTAATGAAATAAGCCAATCCCCCAAATCAAAGGTCAAATGTTCTCTCTGATATGAGGATGCTAACATTAAATAAATGAGGCAGAGGGAAGAATAGAAGTTCACTGGATTAGACAAAGGGGAATGAAGGAAAGGAAAGGGGATAGGAATAGGAGACAGTAGAAAGAATTGAACATAACTTTGCTATGTTCGCATATGAATATATAACCAGTGTAACTCCACATCATGTATAACTATAGGAATGAGAACTTATACTCCATGTATGTATAATATGTCAAAATATACTCAATTTTGATATATACCTAAAAAGAACAATAACAACAACAACTAAAAAAAAAAAGGATGAGATATGGTAGGATGAGGAGCAAAAGCATGGCCAAGTGGGTTGGGACAGGATTAATAAATGAGATACACAACTGGAGAGTAGGAGCTGACTCATGAAACCCAGGCTGCAGACACTGGCCATGGCTGGATGTTGCCTTGTATGGCCTCTCAGCATGGGGCCTCTGGGCTGTATGACAGTGTCCTTGTCTCTCCTTGCCTGATGGGATAAACTAAGTCTTCTCTGGTTTTAAAGGCTGAAACCAGTCACCTGATTGGATGGCTGCCTTGGGAGGCATGAGATTCCTGGGCCTGCCTTCATCTTTGGCCTATCCACTCAGGTAAGTATCAGAATTGAGCTCTATGAAGATGCCCATCTACGTCAAGTATCAGGAACTGGGATGCAGGGAACTGTGGGAATGCGGGGAAGGGTTCAACTAAGATGGATGCAGTAAAGAAAGAGAGTATACCCATAGGAGGTATTTGTAGAGAGGAGGGAATGGGGAGGCTGGGGACACAGGCTCCATGGTAGACTCTTTCAAACTCTGAACAAATTTGGGTGGGATAGTTTTGGCAGGAGGAGAGATGAGTTTACAGTAGGTTAAACCTTAATAATAGCAACAATAACAACATTGATATTAGGTAGCACTTAGAGAATGCTAGCCTTATGCCAGACACAGGCAAGCTTTTTAATAATATTATTTACCCTTCACAAGCCTGCAAGATTGGTATTATCCCAAAGGGATGGGTGATGAAACTGAGGTTATGGGAAAATTAATACCATAGTCAGGGTTATACAGCTGGTAAATGTGTGGGGAACTGGGTGGACCACAGACATGTTTTCCCCCATTATACTATATTATTTATGTTCTTAATGAAAAGCAATTAAATTAAAAACTTTAGACACCAATGGGCTGGGGATATGCCTCAAGCGGTAGCGCGCTCGCCTGGCATGTGTGCGGTCCGGGTTCGATCCTCAGCACCACATACCAACAAAAATGTTGTGTCCGCCGAGAACTAAAAATAAATAAATAAATAAATATTTAAAAAAAAAAAAAACAAAAAAACTTTAGACACCAAATACCAAACCCAATTCAGATAGACCAGAAAAGGACTGTCAGTGGAAAATACAGCCAAGAGAAACTGAGTGGAGATGGGAGCAGTTTGAAAGTGAACTAGGGAGTGTTCACCCCATTTGGTAGAGAGGCCTTGTAGCATCCACTTGCCTCACCTGCAGTGGTGAAGCCTGACAGAGAAGGGGGAAATGGAGACTGAGCTGGAAGGGTTGGCATGTGGAGAAATGAACTTTGTATGGAACATTGAGAAACTAGAGGCAGCAGAGGCTAGAGTAGTGAGGTCAAAGCCTTCCTTGAGAGAAGGAGAATGAGGACAGGATCTGGGTTCAGAAAGGGCAGTGAGCCGGCTTCCCTGTGGCACCCCAGGCAGGTGTTTATTGCAGGCTCTGCACCAACCTGCATACGATAAAGAAAAGTAGATAGCAGTTATGGCCCTCCCTCCTCTACACTTCTGTCATGAAGAATCTATTGCCCAACACATTCTGGAGAGGTATTTTCAAAATGGCAACCCATTACAGTGGTCCCCCTTATCCCTGGTTCTCTGGTTATTGGTCTGAGTTACTCCTGGTCAACCTCAGATACCAAACCCTGTATATATAGCATGATATTTTGAAAGAGACCACACCCACATAACTTTCATTATAGTATATTGTTATAATTCTTATATTTTATTGTTGTTAATTTCTTACAGTGCCTAATTTTTGAATTAAATTTTACTATAGGTATAGGAAAATTCATAATATGTGCTTGGTACTATCTGTGATTTCAGGTATTCTTGGAGGGGTCTTAGAACATATATATCTCCTGTGGATAAAGGGGTCTACTATAAATAGATCACAAAATCAATTTAGTATGTTATGACTAGCACTTATAAAAAAATTTCTATTTAGAAAATAATAGCATTGTACAAATAAGGGAATTGTTTTGTTTTGGAATAGGGACTTACACAAGGGGCACTTTACCACTGAGTCACATCCCAGTCCTTTTTTTTCTTTTTGTTTATTTTGAGATGGGGTCTCACTAAGTTGCTCAGGGCCTTGGTAATTTGCTGAAGCTAGCCTTGAACTTGGGATACCCCTGCCTCAGTCTCCCAAGCCATTGGGATTACAAGTATGTGCCAGCACACCCAGCAAGGGAATTGTTTTTGCTTCAGTGTGTGTGCCCTGAGTTGCAGTACAAACTGTGTTTCTTACACTGATAAGCTAAAACATAAAAGTCACTGGGGTAGAGTCCTTTTCTTTGGAGATTTTCACCTCTTATCCAGCTACACCATTAAATTAGCGAAAGTAATTGTTTCCACGCATTCCTGATTGTCATACACTAGCATTCAGTAAATCCTTACCCATTCTCCAGGATGGACCAGCTTTCTAGGATAGTGAAAAGCTTGAATTAAATTATATTACTTTAAAAGAACTTCGGGTTTATTATTTTCAAATATTGTAAGTGGAAGCAAGCTAACCAACTGTGGCCTGGTACACAGGGGTCGGGTTTTGCCTTGGTGAATAGACAAGAGTAATTTGTAATTGACATTTCAAAGAAGCCTAAGAAACAGGCCAGCCTTTGTTTAAATCATAATTACCCTGTTTGTATGTAAAAGGATACTTCTAAAGCTTTTCAAAACAACTGGTTCTTTTAAGTAGATAATTATTCCCCTTCCAATCTTGTTTATACTATTCAGAACTTCAGTGAACTCTTTTTTTTCCATAGATAGTACAAAGGTTAACTTCAGCCAGCCCTTCCTCAAATTATCACAAATTCCCAATTAGTGAATTCTAAACAGGGTTTCCCTGTAACAATACGCCAAAGACTGGTATGATGTGTTCTTTATTGCATTGAATAGCATCTGACAGGTTTCCAAGTACCAGGCCACCTGGATATTCTCTATCTGTCAGGAACATGTGGTCTCAGAAGTGGATGGGAGGGTAAGGGGGAAACTGGAATCAGGCACCCACATTCAGGGAGGTGAAGGAAGACAAAAGGGGGAAAATACCTTTTTTAAAAGGTATCTATTACATATCAACTGAATATTAAATTATAGTCTTTTTTGGTGTAAAGAAGAACTGCATTTAATATCTAAAATTAACAAAGCTACAAATGAAAATAGAAACCTGAGCTTTTTAAATAGTAGACTGGAAGTTATTAGAGAAGCCCAGGGAAGTTGACAAGAGAAAGCTGAATTGCATATAAAACTATGCTTGTCCTTTTTTGAACAACTTATTCCATTTCTTTCCTTCCCTCCTTGCCTCCTCCCTTCCTCCCTTCCTTCTTTCTTTTCTCTCTTGCTCTTTCTTTCTGTGCTGGGGATCTATCCCAGGGCCATGTGCATGCTAAGTACACGTTCTTCCACTGAGCTACGGCTTCATCTCTGAACAATTTATTCATAAAAAGAAATGCATGAAATACTTTGTTTAAGCAAAAATTTTGTGAACCTGGCCAATGCCATTTTCCAATTCTTATCTCTTATCTTCTAAGGTTGGCCTCTTTCACAGGCGGTTCCTTACACTCCTTATTATGGGGGCCTGCTGTCTATAATCATCTTTGTTTATTAGGGTTCTCTGTCACCATAAAGTTTCATGTGTTCAAACTCTTGATCTAGCAGTGAGAACACCAGGCTGGGAGCCAACTCTGCTACTAATTAGCATAAATCAAAAGGGGAAAGCAGGGAGATGAAAACCAGTCTCCAGTGGAAGGGTCTACAGCCAGGGTTAGTAAGACTGACTGGCAGGTCTGAGATTTGAGCAAGAGACAAACGGCCTTCAAGAAAAGCTACTTAGGGCCAGAGTACTTGTCTCTTTTCTCTGATTGCACCCCTTCATATTCAGATAGAGTCTGCATACCCCGCCCCGCCCTGGACTGCTTTCCTTTCTGTCATTCTAGGAGGCCCTCATTTTGTGCCATTTCCGCCCCTCTCTTACAGGTCTTAGAGTTCATTTCTTATTGCCCTAAGCCAGTCACGGTAGTACCAATTTCCCTTGTCCATGAGGAGCATGTAATTTCATTCCAGGAAAGAAAGTTTGCTGGTGGGGAAATTCTTTGAAAGGTTTCTTTAGTCTTAAAAAAGACATGCAGAGGGGTGCGTGTGAGGCACTGGGTTGGATTCCCAGAACCACATATAAATAAGCAAATAAAATAATGGTCCATCAACAAATATATATATATATTTGTTGATATATATATATATATATATTTGTTGATATATATATATATATATATATATATATATATATATATATATATATATCATGCACAGGGAAGAAACATTCTGTCTCTTTTTGCTAACTAAGTAACTCCATTTCTGCACACAATGGCTGCAACTGTGACAGCTAGCTTGTATCCTTGAGGGCATTGGTCTGAGTGTGACAGAGTGGTGCTATGAAAAAGACTAGGTCCTGTTCTGCTGAATAACAACTTCCGGAATAATTATATTTTTGAACTTCTTGTAGGCAAGATCAAGTCATTCTTCTGTTGTTGAAACATTATCTGTTGGTTTCCTTGTTACCTGCAGCTGGCGCAGGGTCTTGTGATCTTGTCCACTATGATTTCTAGAGCAGGGCTCTATAGCACCAAAGTTGTCAAGACATAAAGTGGGCATACAGTTATCTTTCTGTTTCCACAGAGGATTAGTCCCAGGATGCCTTTGGATACCAAAACCCATAGATGGATGCTCAAGGCCCTTGTATAAAATGGCATAGTCTACACACTCCACCCTTATACTTTAAATCATCTTTAGATTACTTGTAATAATTAGTATAATGTAAAAGCTACTAAATAGTTGTTATGCTGTGTTACTTAAGGAATAATGACAAGAAAAAAAGTCTGAACATGTTCACTACAGATACAGTCCCCCCCATCCCCCAGTACTTTCTGGGTTGGTTGAATCTGCAGATATGGCACCCACCAACAATTGGCTGACTGTACTCCTTTGATGGAGGCCTGGAGCTTTGACTGTGGTGGTGATGATGGTGAGTTATTCACAGCTGAGAAAGGTCTTTATAAATGTTTTGACATTTTTGTGTCGACTGTTTCATCCCTTTTTTTGTTCAGAGCCTCTTTATCCCCTCATCTTCGTGACTTGGGATCCTGCCTACTTCCACTCCACTTTACCTTGACCAGGCATTGACGGCAATAGAACTTTCTCCCAATCTCAGGCCCCTCCTGAGAATTTGGACATTGGACTAGGAAAGAGATTCGTTTCTCTTTGACTGACTGGACCTACAGTAGGTCTGGCAGAGGGGCACATTACCCTCCTCGTAGATTAGGAATCTGAGAAATCTGGTTGTAAGTAAAAGGAAACCATGAAATAGAAAAGGGCAGAGTTTTGGTGGTTTCCAAATTCCGGTTCCAGCTCCTCCCAAAGCCTGTTACCCACTCATAGATGCCATGACACTTCACTAGCATGTTCTAATAATAAATTCCCCTTTTTACTTATGCTAGCTCAATGGTTCTCTATTACTGGAAACCCAAAGAATTCTTAAAGCAGTGGTGTGCTGGTAACTGTTTAACAATCGGCTCTGATTGTTAACAGCTCTGATTTTGTAGCACTTGCTGATTTTCGTGATATAAATACTTCCACTACTGCTGATCTCAAGCTACCAAAGTGGCATCTCTGAATGTGGAGTTGGAAAGCGATGAGCCACTGGCTCTGGCGAGCTGATCTGAGCTGGCTGCAGCACACCACAGCCTGAAGAATACAACCCAAAACACACTTCTCGGTTATGTGGGAAGTTCAGGGACATACTGATGACTGCTGAGTTAGGAATTCTGGCATACAAATCTTTTAATTAGTTTCAAATGTGCAGTATCTTAGGGCTTGGGGAGTAGAGGATGTAGGATTAAGCTTTTAAATCATATTGAAAAAATGCTTTTTTGGTATAATAATGCTTTTGTGTGTATTGGGAATTGGAGGAGGTTAGAGGTTTGGGTTGAGGAAGGGAAAGAAGCTGAGAATGCCACTGGGGAGGGACAGAAGGTGACCACAGTGAATCAGGCTCCAGGCCAGGACAAAAAGAGGGTCACCTTCCAGGTAAGGAGGGGTGTTCTGGGGTATCTGGTATCCCAGGTGGCCACACCAAAAGAACTAAATAAAGGTCATTCAGCCATCTCATGTAAAATTGCCTAACCTGGCTTGCTTTGTTTCTTTCAGGAGAAAGAAGACCTTGATTGTACCATTAGAGATAAGAAGGTATAAAACACAAAACAGAGGTGGAGTAATATTTTTGTTGTGAACGAAGACAGATAATCAGTAAGCAAGAGTCAAGTGGCTGGCAGCAGATCCTTCCTGGTTTTGATGAGAGGAGGTTGGAGGGAATGGGGAAAGATGGTGCCAGAGCCCCTCCTGGTAGGGGTCCCACTGTCACGGATCCACTTCTCTGGTGGAAAGCCAGTCACCGTATCTTCAGATGAACTTCTCAAAGGTCGATGCCCCCTTCAAATTTAAGATCAACCTAAAAGTTAACCTGTAACTTTTTCTTCTCAGGTCGTTCCAAAATTACTTTATCTGAAAAGGGATACAGAACAATAGAAAAATAAGCAATTGGTTAATATCAGGTTACCTTTTTAAAAATTTTTTTATTTGTTCTACTTAGTTCTACATGACAGCAGAACACATTTCAATTCATTGTATACAAATGGAGAGCAACATTTTAATTCTCTGGTTGTGCATGGTGTAGAATGCACCATTAGTGCAATCACACATGGAACTAGGGTAATGATGTCCATTTCATTCTACCATCTTTCCTATCTTCATAACTTTTTCTGTGGCTCTCCCAAGAAAGCTGGCTTCCCACAATTCAGACTCCTGCTCTAGTACAGATCACATTTCAACGCGTCGAATGGCAATTCCTCCTTTCACATGTTTGGTGTTCAAATGGAGTTTTTGGACATTATACACTGACGCTGTGGAACTTTGAGAATTTGAATTTCTAAACTTGAGCTCATGAACAACTATTTCAAATGACTGCATTCTTTAGTTTCAACTGCACGAATATCTATGTGCATTGGGATTTGTACATCTATTTGAGTACTTAGTACTTGACATTTATACATGGAAAAATAAATGTGTTGATGTTAGTGATAAGAAGAATAGACTTATAAACTTGGTTCAGTTGAGACAAAGCTGGAAATCATTAGAGATGCTGGAAGGGTGCATTTTAGCAGCAGTCACATATTTGGACTTAAGCCTGTTGACACTATTCGTTTGTGGGAGGAAAAAGGACAAAATTCAAGAACATATTCTGAAAACTATATCTGAAAGATGATGTGCACTAATTTCTTATAAGAAAATTAATTCCAGGTGGAATAAAAGTGAGAGATAAAATAGGAAAAACATAAATATACTAGGAGAAAAAAAAAGCCCACTATTACAATGTTTCTTATCCTAACTCAAAATTAAGGAAGAGTTTTCCAAACACAATACAAATAAAATCCAGACGCCTTAGAGGAAAAGACTGATATTTAGACTGCATAAAAATATTTAAACTTCAGGAAAGAGAGAGAGAGAGAGAGAGAGAGAGAGAGAGAGAGAGAGAGAGAAAATTAGGGCAAGCCCTAATTTCTCTAACATATATTTTTTAAATATCTATTTTTTTTAAGTTGTAGTTGGACACAATACCTTTATTTCACTTATTTATTTTACATTGGTGCTGAGGATCAAACCCAGGGTCTCGCATGTGCGAGGCAAGCGCTCTACCGCAGAGCCCCAACCCCAGCCTGTCTCTAACATATTAATAGTTTTAAAAATAAGATAAAACAAAATAACAGTAGAAAAATGGTAGAATATATAAATAGAAAGTTTAGGGGCTGGAGATGTGGCTCAAGCGGTAGCACGCTCGCCTGGCATGCGTGCGGCCCGGGTTCGATCCTCAGCACCACATACAAACAAAGATGTTGTGTCTGCCAATAACTAAAACAAAAATAAATAAATATTTTTAAAAAAATAAATAAATAAATAAATAAATAGAAAGTTTAGAAGATAAATTCCAAATGACCAATAAATACATTATAAAGAGCTCAAATTCACCAAAAAAAGAAGTCCAGAAAAAACAATGAACTATTTTTCATATTTTAAATAGTTGTAGGTCCAATTTTATATGACAGCAGCATTAGGAAGATGTGGGAAGCAGGCTCTTTGAAAAGCAATGTCGATGGGAAAGAAAATTGCTATTATTTTTTTGGAAGGCAATCTGGAAAGATTAAAAATGTTCACACTCTGTGACCAGAAATTTCATTAAAAAGAATTTGTCCAACAAAAATATCCTGTCAGATGTACAAAAATATAGATACACACTTAAGGATATTCGCTACAGTATTTTCTGTGCTTAGGTTTCCAGTTTTCCAGAATTTGCTTTTCAAAATGATATTTTTATTGTGCTGTTTTCTGATTAGAAGCACCCAAGCATATTCTAAGATATTCAAATAACATTGTTATGTTAAAGTAGAAAGAAAATTCTACCACCCAAGATAATTACTACTAACAATTCCATGTGCATTATTTCCAGACCATTTTTGTGCATAAACACATGTAATAATCAGAACTCTTGCTTTCCAAATCTAGGAACCAAATACATTCAGATAAATATTTTCAGATATATTTTTCCTCATCCAAACCCTTGTTATTTGCTAGGCACTGAGCATGGGGGGAAAACCAAATACCTTTGCTACCTGAATTCACTACCCAAACTTTAACTCTTGCTTTCTCAACTTGGAAATAAATAGATAATTTTACAAATATGTTTCTTACAAAAGTTCAATTGTAACATGCTATTTTCTTTTTGTTTATAGAGATATTTTAGATATAATTCCCTATTAGTTCACACAGATCTATTTCTTTCTTTTTTTTTTTTTTTCAGTGACAGTGATTGATCCAGGGCCTCGAACATGCTAGACAAATGTTCTACTACTGAGTTATCACATCCCTGGTCCCTCATTTCTTATTAATGATTGCATAGTATTGCATCAAACAATTTGAGTGTCCTTATCCTTACATTTTGGATCCAAAGTATTTCAGATTTTGGATTTTCTTTTTCAGATTCTGGAATATTTGCATATACATAATAGGATATCTGAAACTAACAGGAAATTTATTTCTTTCGTATTCAACTTATGTACATGAACTGAAGATAATTTTTACCATATTTTAAATAATTTTGGGCAATGAAACAGTGTCATGGGGTGGAATTTTCCACTTGAGGCATCATGTTGGTGCTCAAAAAGTTTTGGAATTTAGAATATTTCAGATTTTTGATTTTTGGATAAGGGATGCTCAACCTATATAGCTATATCATAATTTATTAACTAGTTTCTTATAAACAATATTCATTGGTAAGCTATGTACACAATATTGACACGGAAAGATGTCCAAATAATATTTTAAAGTCAGAAAGTAAGTTGGATAGTATGTATGTCTGCCCAACATTTTATAAAACAAGAAAAAAAAAAAGAAAAAGAAAAGCAAAAGGTGAACTGGCTAACATATATTAAGAAAAAAAGCGCTAAAGAAAAGCACTCTATCAGCTGAGCTATGTCCCCAGCCCCCTGAATTACTTTTGTAGTATTTTAATCATTAATAAGCAGCATGAATTACTTTTGAAATTTGGATAAAGGTTGAACTTTTAAAAAAATTTTTCTTTTTGTAGCTCTTGAGAAGCTATCTCACCCTATTATAGCAGGTAACTATACTGGTCAATTTTTATGCATTAGACTTTTCTATGCATTTCCAGAAACTTATTATGTATGATGTTAAAAGACTGTTTATTTAGACATCATTTTTCCACCTCTGAACTAGGGCTGCCCAATAGAAATTTATTGCAAGACACACATGTAATTTAAAAATTTCTAGTAACTATATTAGAGAAGGTAAAAGTAATAATTAAGGTAAAAGGTGTTATTAATAATATATTTTGTTAACCCATTATGTCCCCCAAATTGTCATTTGTCCACGAAGTGGACACAAAAATTATTGAGTTATTTCACATCCTAATTTTCATACTAAGTACTTAAAATCCGGTGTGTATTTTACATGTACAGCATACTTCAATTTGAATGATAAATTTTTAACAGTTAAAATATTTGTTGCCCTCCCAAAACAATAAAGTGTGTCTAAAGGAAAGATATTTTACACTGTTTAAATTTTGAAACTTAAGTTAAAATTAGCTGCGATCAGATTTTTAAAAATTAGTTGCCTAAGGGACTGGGGTTGTGGCTCAGAGGTAGAGCTCTCACTCAGCACGTGTGAGGTGCTGGGTTGGATCCTCAGCACCACATGAAAATAAATAAATAAATAAAATGAAAGTATTGTGTACAACTACAACTAAAAATAAAAAATAAATTAGTTGCCTAATCAGACTAGTCACAGTTCAGGAGCTCAATAGCCACACATGCTGTAGTTGGTGTCTACAGCACTCACAGTGCAAATGTAGAACATGTACATTGAACAGTGCTGTTCTGGATGTTAAGCTGTAGGCAGAAAAAAAATCTGTGTTTGTCCTCTTTGGAGCCCTGGGACTCTTTCTGCCATACAGTAAGAATTCCATAAACGAGGAATCCATTCATGGATCCTGGAAAGGAGTCATCAAGAGTGATAAACTGATGATGAGAAGGGTGAAAAGACAGATCTTCACATCGGGGTAGCGGGTGGCCTTGTTTACTCCTCCTAGTGTAGAACAAATGGCTATTTGTATATAAAATGATCTGTGGAGGGAATCCATTTGTTCTTGCCAACTGACTTATTATAAAAAAGAATTTGTGAAATGGACTTCTTTCCCCATTTTATCTTTAATAATGTGGCAATAATTCAGAATATGAAAAAGTGTTCCCTTTAAAGAGGATGCCACCATGATAGCCTCATACAAGCATAATCAAAGAAAATGAGCAGACTGGATTCCAAAGGGCATGGATGGTAAGAAGGCTTCATGGCTCACAGGTTGACGCGTTTGGTTCCGGATTCTATGAAACGGAGCAGGAGACAGAAGACACATGAAATTTAAGGGACCCTGAGAGAATCTTGAAATGTTTCTTGATGGTGATTCGGTGAGTACTTGTTGTCTGGGAACAACAGAGCAGGATGGCCTGAGCTGGTCTGTGGCCCCAGAGAGTCAAATTTCTTCAGTGTATCTACCTGATTTTCTTGCTCATTGAAGTAATACTGGGGAAACATGACCACGCTTAAACCTGAGGTTCCATCTTCAACTCATTTGTCAATTTCCTTCTTGTAGTGGACTTTTCAGCTTAAGCAATGATAAAGGTCTTTAGAAGAAGGCAGGAGCCCAGTGTAAACTGGGACCTGATGGATTGACAGTGGTTGTCTGCTGGTGGCAGAAGGGGGCAGCAGAGAGCTGCCAGGGTGGTAAACTCTGGGAACCCCAAAGAATGGGTGGGTAGGAAAAAAGTCTTTGGGGGAACTCAAATTAGGAACTTGGGGGTCAAAAGGAAAGCCAGCTTAGAAAACACAATGTTAAGAGAGAAGCCTAATCAGCAATAAGATCAAGGTCTAGGAAAAGATGCTAGAGTCTGTGGTTCCCCCATATCAAATCAGTAGGGAATTTGGTCTTTTTTTTCTTTTTCTTTCTACTTAAATTATAAGAAAAATGAAGAAAATTAAAATTATTTTCACTACATAAAAGTTTTGGTAATTTGTATAGCTGAATAACTGTTAACTTTTTAGTGTATTTCTTTCTAATATAATCATCATTTTGAATACCTGTTTTGTAATGTAAGATTCTTTTAAAAAAATCTTAATATTCTGTGAACTTTTTTATGTGTCTTTATATTTTTATATACATCTTTCTTTCTTCTGGTACTGGGGATTGAATCCAAGGCCTCATACATGCTAAGCATGTGTTCTATTCTTGAGCTATGCCACCAACCCTGAAACATCTTTTTCTAAAAAAAAAAATATATATATATATATAAAATTTATTTATTTATTTATTTATTTATTTATTTATTTATTTATTTATTTATTTTTATGTGGTGCTGAGGATCAAACCCAGGGCCTTGCATGTGTTAGGCGAGTACTCTAATGCTGAGCCACAACCTAGGCCCTGTGACATCATTTTTAATGGTCATTTCATTTTCGGTTGGTATGGGTTTGCTCTATTTGATTTGTGCCAATTAGAAGACACTGGGGGTTTTCTAATTTTTCATCATTTAAATAAAAAAAAATCTAGATAAATCTTTATGTGTATCCATGATGATTTCCATAGAATAAATTCCTAAAAAGTAGAATGGTATCTGTAAGTTTTTGGATTTGAATAGCCAAATCTCATTCTTGGAAGGGCTGTAACTATGTATGATCTTCCCTCAGAGCTCATTTTCTTAACTTTCTTAACTTTCCCTGGGAGATTTTTTATCCTTACTTTAATTTTTTTTTTCTTTTTGGTATGGGGTATTGAACTCAGGGTTTTTGCACATGTTAGGTAAACACTCTACCACCAAATTACATCCCATATTTTTTTAAGAAACCAACTTACCACAGCAAAAAATTAAAAAAAAAAAAAGAAACAAACAAAACCAACAAACCCCAATAACTTTGTTGATCTGATTGGTTAAAAAAAAAAAGCATCTCATTTTCAAAAATGGGATTTGTTTGATTATTGTGGATGTTGACTGTTTTTCTTTCTTTTTTGTATGTGGTGCTGGGATGGAACCCAGGGCCTTATGCACTCCAGGCAAGCATTCTACCAATGAGAGACTCCATAGTCTTGAATTTACTTTTTTTTTTTTTTTTTTTAAAGTTTGTTTTATATCTGTGTGGGTATGTGGGTGGGTCCTGTCTATTTCTGCCATTATCCATTTTCTGCAAGGTATTTTCCTATAGAGTTAGTGAGTGCTCTTTACATGGGGATATTAACTCTTTATCCATGCTGCAATTATTTCCTCTGTACATTGTTTGCCTTTTCAATGATTTTTGCAGGTGGTTTCCCAGAAAGTTTCATCTTCTTAAATAAACTTTCTATTTGGGGATCATACTTGGAATAATTTTAGATTTACAGTAAAGTTGCCAAGATAGTGGAGTCCTGCTGTATACCCATGCACCTCACCTAGATTCTCCTGACATTAACAGCTTATGTAACCATGTTACATTTGTCAAAATTAAGAAATCCCATAAGGGTTTAAAGGTTCCTTGTTTTAAAGGTACTACATAAAGTCAAGCAACTCTGATCCAATCTTCATCTTCCTGTGATGGAAAATTTTGCTTTGGGTTTGGTTGATTAAAATTTGGAGCACACTTCATCTCAGAAACCACGATTTTGTGTATTTCCCAGTCAAAGCACCAAAGTCTATTTAATTCATAACGTTCTAAAAAAGGTCTCATTAATACTTTATTAATTGTGCTGTATAATTCATTCTACTATGAATAACCAAGTAGGCAAAGACATCCATAGTTTTGGTTTTGAAGAGCTTTGGTGTCTGGAAACTGTGCTGAAGGATTTAAATTTTGTAGTTGTGTTCCCCTCAGTCTCATACTGTATCCTTCTGGCCCTGCAGTTAGGCTCTTACCTTCTGGGGATAAAGGGCAAAAACGAAGAAGTGTGCCTAACATCATCCTCATAGGGAGTAACATGCCATTAGAGCACTTTTCCAAAGAGAGCTATCATCTTTCTCTTTCTAAATTACAGCTTCCCTAGAGATGGGTTGATAAAGAAGCATTTGGTCTAAAATGTTCTTTTCCTAGAGCCGAGTAGAATTACCTGGACTAATTGGGCACTGTAGAGTGTCAGCCGTCAGCCGTCAGAGCCAGGAACTGGGGTCTGAGAATGGAGCTCCTGGTGCCTGCTCTACCTCAGACCAGCCCTGGGGCTTTGTGAAAGCCTCTTGCCCTCTTGGGGCCTCATTTCCTCGTCTGCAAAGCAAGGGGCCTTCAGTGATCACTTTCCGGCTGGAGATTGTCTCAGTGATTTTCAAAAACATATTTTATTGGAAATGATGGATATGTGATATGTGATATTGATTGGGGTGATGGCTTCATCATGGGTGTATTACCTATGTCAAAACCTATCAAATTGCATATTTAAAATACATGCAGTTTGTTATATACCACGTATGGTTCAATACAGTTGTTTGAAAAACAGATTTTACCCCATGTCTAGAATGATGAGGAGGTAAAGAGGACAATGCCCTATTGTGATACGGATCCGTTTATGTTGTCAGAAACAACTGTGCTTTCTGGAGAGTTCCCTATAACCTCTTCCTAGGCTATGCTTGTTCCGCTGCCAACTTCTTCTATTTATTTCTTAAATTACTGTTTTCATCTATTCTAGGGAATATTCATTTTCCTCACTCATGCATTACCCCCAGTGCTCTCTCCCCTTTGGACTCAGGAGTGAAGTGGGAGGAGTAAGGCTTACAGGACTAGGTCTGTCCCCACTCTCTCTTCCAGAAAGAAAAGAGAGCTATCATGTCTCTGATACTTTTGAATTCATGTAGCAGGTTGAATTCATTGGGTTGCACGTGTCAGCAACACCAGTAGGAAAAATAATCATAACAAATTCTTATAGTGGAAACTCACACTGTGTAATAGGAAGATATTGGCTGGGGGGGGGGACAACTGAAGAGGGGGCTATCAGCCCCTCCTTTAGCACTCTCTGGAAAGTATCCTTTCCCTGACTTCTCCTATACTTAGCCAGGTACCAGTTACTCACCACGGGCTCAAAATTGTTTATTAAAAATCCTTTCTGAGCCCATCTTATCCAGCCCCATTGCTACCACTCATTCCAGACACATCATCTTAAATCTGGATTTCTCTAGGAGACTCCTTCTTGGCTCCCTGCTTAGAGAATCTCTGTACTGCCACTTGGACTGCAAGAGTCAACATTCTCAGTGCTACTCCCATCAATCACTTACCTCTCAGAGCCCTTCCAAGGCTCTCCATTTCTTCATTTCATCAGGTGCAAACTGCCCTGCTTGGATTGTGAGACCCTCCACCACTTGGCTCCACCCTCTTGTGTTTTACCCTCTCCAACATCCCCAGTTCCATCCAGTCTATCAAGTTTCTTCTTTAACCCAGTGAAGTGCTTGTGTTTTCCCAGTTCTCCTTCTAATTTGCTTTTCCTTATCACCAGACACCCAGCCCTTCTCACACTTACCTTGGAAAATCCTATCTGCTCTAAGACCCAGCTTGTTCTCCATCTCTTAAGATTTGGCTCGTTTTCCAAGTATTTTCATGTCAATTTATTGAGTTACTATTTATTTGATAGTTGCTGGGGGCATAAGAATGAATATGGCCTTTGCCTCTTGGCTTTTGTCTTCTCTTTGATTCTTTTTTTTTAATATGTTTTAGTTGTCAATGGACCTTTATTTTATATATTTAAATGCGGTGCTGAGATCGAACACAGTGCTTCACACATGGTAGACAAGAGCTCTACCACTGAGTCACCACCCCAGCTCCTTCTATTTGATTCTTAAGAGAAAGAAAACCCAAGTTAATTCAGTGATTTCTTCAATCAGAAACATGATATACAGTCCTTTCTCTTTTAGTAGGTACTTTGAGAATTCAAACACAGAGAAAAAGTTTGTGCAGCTGAAGAACTTGACACACAGAGGACAGACGAAAATTTCTTTGCAGCTGTTTGTTTTTGCAAAACTGAATAGAATGCGTGTCAACAACTCAAATGCAAGAAATGGTTGTTTCTAAAAGAAAATAGATGTATTTTCTTCTTATGCAGTGAGAAACAAAGTTGGATTATTGGAGATCTATATTTATGGACAAGAAAGGAAAGATCACTTTTGTTTAAAATAAACTTTTATTTAAAAAACAGTGTACGTGATACAGTCTAATCTTTAAGAAAAAAAAAAAACCTCTAAAACATCTAAATAAATTTGGAAAGATAGACACCAAATGGTTTTCTTTGGGTGGAAGAATTATGGGTGATTAAACAAAATGTTTCCTTTTAATCAAAACTTTCTATAACAGGCAATCTCATTGTCATAATCAGAAAGACATTTTCATTTTGGGAAAAAGCACAGAAATAGGGATATCAATTTGGTGCAAATGTAGATGGATCACTTTAGAGACAGGGCAAAATTGAATATTAAAAGGCATTCTGTTTTGCTTTAATATAGAGTGAGGACTGGAATGGGCCACATCTACAGGGACCTTCAGCAGATGTGGACGGAGTGATTGCAGTGTTTCAGGGTAAACGTTGTAAAAATAAACAAATGAGCAAACTAATGGAATGTGATAGACAGGATGCCTGAGTAATTACTATAAATGCTCTGCCCTTTTTTTTTTTCTTTTGTCAGAGACCCAGAAAGGACTTTAACCTCTAGGTCTATTAATCTGGCTTCTATCACTGGGCAGAGCAAATGGCACTTTATGTTCTAAATCATAAATGTATGATTTGCCCTTGATATGCTCTGGCCAATTTTGTTTTCTTTCCATCGAAGTTTGTTATCTCATGCCAGGAATGGAAAAATGTGCAGATTGGTGATATCACACTGGTGGGTGTCTACAACCTTGGAGATTTCACATGCAGGTGGGAATTTTACCATGTGGGAATTCACTTGGGTTCTCAGAGGGCCAACAGATCAGCCTCAGCTGTGCTCCCTATAAATAAAGTTCAGGAAGGACTCTGAATTCTGGACTCTGGGAAAAGGCTTGACCATGAGGTTGATCCTGTTATTTGGTGCCCTTTTTGGGCACATCTACTGTCAAGAAACATTTGTAGGGTAAGTTTTGTTTTCTGGTGCTTATTTGAATTATATTACCTGATTCATGGAGTCTCTCATTGGATGATTACAGAATAATGGGTGTCTATATGCAGTGTTTCCAGAGTTCTCTTAGATCAGGGTGGGAGGATAAGTGGGAAATATAGGAGAGGGTGATCAAAAATAGATGAAAGACATGAAAAGAAAAAAAAGTGAAAACTATCAAAGTCAAACAAAAATTATAGAGATGGATCTCCAATAAACGAAATTTCATTTGGGAATAAAGAATAGCATTGCAATCCAGAATGTGCATGCACAGCCCAGGGTGGTAGGTGTGTCTGGAGAACAAAGGAAAGGTCTAGGGATTTATCACGATGGAGAAACCTATGCAAGTGATTTTGAATGAAAGTTCATTGGTACTCTTGGTGCTTGTGTGAGCAGGGAAGTTCTGATTGGCAAGTTGGGGGAGTTAATATGTAAGGTTAGTCTTCTGGTCATAGTTGGCAGTTCTTTCATAACTGGCTAAGTAAAAGTAGGACAGGCCGTTTCATTGGATTGGTTCTGTGAGAGACATTTGGAGCACATGTCTGAGGCCTGTTTCCCTTTCTTTCCAGTGCCCCCAACTCTGTTTTATGAGGTCATTTTATGTGACAGGGATGACGCCATTTTGCATAATAATAGTTCACAAAACAGAACACAAATAACCCTATTTCTCTCTGTCCTTACTCCTTTTCCCTGCCAATGATCAGAAGGTGGAGATGACGGACAGCAGGAGAGATCAGACCATGTGGCCCATTTGTCTCGGAGTCACAATATGTGTCAAGACTACTCTCCTCCTTCCTTCCACCTCTCAGAGCTTCATTCTCTATGTCAGCTCTGGTCTTCTCTGATCTTCAGATTTAGAGTCTGGGGGGGTGGAACCTCAGGAAGTGGGAAGGCAAGGCCTGTTGATTTCAGACAGACTTCTCTCTTAGCTGTAGGACTCACCCTTGCTCTGAAGTGCTTTGGTTCCACAATTCAATGAAGGACTTTGGGCAGAATTTCTTTTTCTTTTTTTTTAATATCTTTATTTTGTTTTTATGTGGTGCTGAGAATCGAACCCAGTGCCTCATGCCTGCTAGGCGAGCGTGCTACCACTTGAGCCACATCCCCAGCCCGTGGGCAGAATTTTTGGACAGTGTTTCAGGGAACTAATGAAGCAGTCAAATAAATTTGATCCAAGAAAGTAGATGGTCAAATACATTTGGGAATCAGAGGGTTAAACAAAGTATAAAATTCCTAGGAACCGGTGACTAAATTAGTGTGTATTATAAATCTTTAAGAGGGAATCAAGGTTGCAGCATGGACCCCAATGTTTAAAAAAATCATCAATCTCCTCCCCACCCTTTTTTTTTTTTTTTTTCCCTGAGCAACTCAAAGGACTACTGTTCCTTAGAACACACACCAGGAAATGTTAGCCAAATGTATTACTTTTCCAAGCTCCTTCTCATATGAACGGAGGACTCCTGGGAGTCCATGCATTAACCCAAAGTAATGAGACTCAAATGGGAGAATTTTCAGACCATTTGTGGCAGATGGATACTTGGAGGCAGAAAAGCCTTAAAGAGCAAGCATTCTGTTGCTCATGTATTCCACTGGCATTCATTGGAAATTGTGTGGGGTTTGGTTTCAGAACTGGATTCTGGCCCCTTTCTGTGGCTCATTGTACCTGTCTGAATCTTCCCCACAGGATAGAAAGTCAGCCAGCCTGAAGAAAGAGTTAAAGGAGGAAAAGACTTTGTCCCCAGAGAAAACCTATAAGAATCCAGCTCCTTTACCCAAACTCTTCTCTAAGAAGATGCTTTCTTGTTTTGGGGTTTCTCTTTTCTGCCACAATGTCCCTGATATCCTTTATTTGCCATTATAAGTGCTAGGTAAGTGGGTAAACAGAGACACTGTGATTTGTCTGGGTTCCAGTTTTCCCTAGCAATTTCCGGGTTTGGACCACGTAAATCTGGTTTGGAGATGGAACCCTGATACTTTTTCCATTGCAAAAACTAAAACAAACAAACAAAAAACCCCACCCCAAACCCAGAAAACATTAGTTTTACACAGATGTGAATCTGATTCCTCTCTGAAGCACTAAATTAATTATCCCAGGTTTTGTTTTGTTTTTAAACTTTTTTTCTAAGAAAACAGGAACACACAAAGATTAAAAGCCAATGCTATAAAGCAGTAGGTGTTATTTGACAAATACTCATTATCTAAAGGAAAGATAACGTTAATAGCAAGCTTCGTGGTAGGAGCAGGTACCCCTTTTAATTATTATTTAGATAACGGTTCCTTGGAGGAAATAAAGCCATTCTATCACCTCCTTATTCTGGGGATGTGAGTCACTATCCTATTTATTAGTTTCTGGGTTGGTAGAGTGATTATCGACTGCTGCATTCATCTCTTACGTGAAGAGGCTGACAGGAGCTAAAAGCAACAGGAAGCAGTGTCTAGGTTTTGCTTTAAAGTTTATGTCTATGTTAATACTCTTTAGAGACCAAGTTCTGGAGATTATCCCACGCAATGAAGAACAAATTAAAAATCTGGTGCAACTGGAGGCTGAAGAACATCTCCAGGTATTTGTTCCAGTGAGGGCTTTTGCTTATCAATATTAATACTCTACAGTCAGATACAATGATTGACACCTATTTTTGGACTGTATTTTGACTCCTCTGACATAATGTGGGATGCCAACTCATGGAGCTGGGATTCCAAAAACCTGGGCACTAATACCAACTACATGGCACTAGATAAGTCCACCTACCTTTCCTGTGACTCATTTTGCCATTAAGAAAAATGGGGATAAACATACCATTCTTCTATCCCACAGGTATAAGAATGAAAAAATAAAATAAAATGTGATAGTAAAAACTTTGGAAAAGTCTATTAAACACTTTTAATGCATTAGTTCTCTTCTAAAATGATTTATAGTATCATGAAATGAATTGGATCACTTGAATGCCAGGTTGTTAAAAAAAAAAAAAAAACCTGCCATAGTTTTAAATAATCTTTTCCTTTGCCAGTTTTATTATCTAGCCATTCAGGGGAGGAGGGCAATATAACACATTTGCTGATGCTTGGATATCTAAAAACTCTTGTTGCCTTCACTCAGTGATTACACAATGATTTGGATTTTGTGGGCTCAAGATAAACTAGGCAAACACATTGAAATCTATCAATGTGAAACTATCCATTTCCCCCTAGAATAACCCACTCATTTATTTGGCTTGTCCTTTTATCCCTTCTAGCTTGATTTTTGGAAATCACCCACCACCCCAGGAGAGACAGCCCATGTTCGGGTTCCCTTTGTCAGTGTACCTGCAGTCAAAGTTTTCTTGGAGTCCCAGGGAATTACTTATTCCATCATGATCGAAGATGTTCAGGTAATTATGCTATAGACCAGATTTCTAGAGGCTTCCTGGTCATGAACTGAAGGCTCCCCTTCTTTTATCCTGGAGCCCTCTTGGCCAGGGAAGGCACCTGTGGGTATCATTAGGATTTTCCAGCCCTATGGGCTACCCCTGCAGGTTGGGTAGGGAGGCACTGTTTCTTTCCTTTTTGCGTCTGGCACAAGTGGAATATGGCAACAAAGAATTGAAGGGAAAGAGCCAAAGAGAGACTAAGCATAAACATGAAGGTGTTAATAAAATAGGGAAAATCAAGCTGCTATTCAATTAGCTTGTCATTAGAGGTTGACTCAGAAAGGTAGGATGAGCCTTAAGACTCTAACTGTATGTCCTCCACATACCCTCATCCTTTATGGGCAGGGTCAGGCTGACCACTGCCTCATTAATGTCCCATCCCTTCTCAGAGTGCTGCCAGAATAGGGAAAGGGATGAACCAGAGACGTCATGTTGTGTAGAGCACAGGAAGAGGAAAGCCTGGCACTGGGAACTGAGTGTCATCATTTCCTTTACAATTATAAACTGAAATGCACTGCTACTAACTAAATCATAGGTAGAACTGGTTTATCTTAGGTTCTGTTGGACCAAGAGAATGAAGAAATGCTGCTTAATCGGAGAAGAGAACGAAATGGTAACTTCAACTTTGGGGCCTACCACACCTTGGAAGAGGTAGGTGTTTCAAAATGTTTTCATCCAAGTAATGGGCCACTCTCTTCTCTGATGACAAGGCCACTAGTTCCCTGTAGTGATAAAATGACCTAGAAATTATTCTATTATTTTCCATCTTTTCCAAGTTTCCTTAGGATTGTATCAGTGTCAGTGGTTTAATGCAGGATCTGAATTCCACCTGCCCATACCAACAACCACATAGTTATTTTGGAAGTGTTCAGAGTGTTTTAAGTGAGCTCATGAATAGCTCTTTCATGATCTTCCCCACCTAGACACTTTTGAATTCCAGACAAAGGTGGGGTGGGGGGGGGCGGCTCTCACGGTGCTCAGGGCTCCAAGGCTACATAGTAGTGACTTCTATGTAGTCTCTGAGGTCTTTCTTGAGTTTTGTTAGTCCGTTTCTCCATTTGGGTCACATGCTGGGTACCTGGGCAAGCTGCACTTATCTCTGGGACACAGAGTTCTTCTTGGGGCCCACAGGGATTTATCTGCACTGACTTACTTGGGAGTAGATGGGGGTAGAGAAGATTGCAGTTGCAGGGTTAAAGAGTGAGGTGGAGAGTAGAAAAGATCCCGTGGAGGAAGTCTGAATCTCTAAATTAATTTTAAAATGCAAACAACTCTGGAAAAAAAAATCCCCTAATTTATTTCGTGGTAAAACTGCTCTGACCTAAACTTACTTGGGGGTGAAATGTGACCTGAACTCACTTGCTTTGTTTCAGTGACAGAATTATTAATGCACTTTAATATGGTAGCGACCTCACAAGTGTAATACAATATATGCTTGTTATTACCTTTCTAATGTTCTCACCCTGCCCCAAGAAAAAAATATACATAGATATAGATAAATATCTTAGTTTGATGCGAAGAAGAAAAGGAGTGGAAGTAACAAGATGCCTCTCTCCCCCTTTCCGGTGCGGCAAACAACAGCTGGAAGGACTGTTTTCATCCTAGTAACTTCTGGATGCACAGGTCTCAGTCCCAGCAATGAGAGCAGGCCGGCTGCTGGAGAATGCACAGAATTTTAATGAGCCTGGAAAACAGGGGCTGGAGTGGTCGGTGTGTTGAGTCTGTCTGCAGTCCACGCGTCCCATTGTCCCCGGGCCTGAACTAGCCCCGCTGCCTTTTGTAGCACCAGCCTCCACATTCATCCTTATGGATGCCACTATCATTTGTGTTCTTCTGCTAGTAGGACGAGAAGCCTCCCGGCTGTAAAAGTTCTACCTGAGACGTGAGTGGAGGAAAGCCACAGGCAAACCAGACAAGTGCCATTTTGTTTTGCACAAAACTGGAAAGAGCCGGTTCTGCTGCGGCAAAATGGCTTCTCTTTTTCTAGAATGACTCATCATCCCTGAGCTAGGATTCAAACGCCCCCGACCCCCCAGTGCAGTCGGCTGTGCTACCCTCTCCACTGTGCCCCCAGGGGATGGGCAGAGAGGGGCGAGAAAAGCCTCTAACAGATCCATCCAAGTATTCATTTACAAGTGTTTTATTTATTCATTTGAAACATTTCAGATATCCCAAGAAATGGATAACCTCGTGGCTGAGCACCCTGGTCTAGTGAGCAAAGTGAATATTGGCTCTTCTTTTGAAAACCGGCCCATGAACGTGCTCAAGGTACGGGGGCAGCGGCGATTTTTGCTCCAGATGCTTCTAGAATCACGCCCCTCCCACATCAGCCTGCAGAGCAGGTCTCTCTCTTTTTTTTTTCTCCTAACCGGTCCTTGCTGGTTTTGAGCATCCACCCCCCACCCTCCTCAGCCCCCCTTTCTTTCTTTTTTCCTGCGCAAGCTGACGCAGGTCTGCAGGAGAGAATTAATGCTCGTGTCGGGTTAGATGCGCTCGCGGGGAAGCGGGCGGCGCGCGCCAATAGGAACCGAGGAGGGGGAGGTGGCGGCGCGGGGGCAGGGAGGGGGCTGGGGAGCATTCTGTAATTAATCAAGGTGGGAGTTCTTTGCCCTTTTCTCTTTTCCTTTTCCTTTTCTTATTTAAGCCATTTTTTTCTTTTTTAAACACGAGCAATTGCCTGAACCGCTTAAAAACAAAAACACACAAAAAAACCAAAACGGCGGTTCCGCAGTATGCAAAAAGATGACATAATTAAATCTCAAAGGCGAAAGCCCTGAAAGAGTTTTTTTTGTTGTTGTTGTTGTTGATGAGAGCTGAAAAATGTTCAGGTTTTACTGCAACTTGTTACTCCTGAAAGTCTTCGTAATGATGGTTTGAAGCTTTTGCACCTTGCCCTGAAAAAGAGTGAAAATTATTTCCCCAGACTTCCTAGAAAGAGTTGGTTGGGTGGAAGGGGCTAAATGTCACAACTCCCTGCTAAATTTGGAAACGTTATGGCTGGGAACCAACTGACTAACTGGGACAGATGGATTTCCCCAGAGCGGTTTTCCCGAAGCAGGCCTGGGAGGAGTGGTTTGCCTACTTACGACGCGGGGTACTATTGCTAAAGTTTACTACCCTCCCTTTTTCGTTTTTCTACCCTGTGTCTCCAACTGGGTCAGGAAACCCCAGATTTCTCATCCGCCTTGGATATTCTTGGTCTTTCCTTTTCCAGGTGGTCCTGTTCAGCCTTTTTCAAAGTTCCCTGCCTTTTACACTTGAGCTCTTTGAAGGAAAAGTCACAGAACACTTTCAGCTAAAACTCCTGAAACCTGTGAAATGTAATTTTTGTAGTAAGGATTTGCATTTTTCATTTACCTTATCTGCTATGTTTAGGATGCTGCACAGAGATAGAAGTTGATGGTGCAAAAATAATCTTTTCCTTCCCATTTACTGATCCAATTGGCAAAGCCACTGTTCCAAATAAAACTAAGTCACTTAGATCATAAAATTTAAACTCTGGAAAGCACCTACAGAACCTGCCTGTCCTG
This sequence comes from Urocitellus parryii, assembly GCF_045843805.1. Lineage (NCBI taxonomy): Eukaryota > Metazoa > Chordata > Mammalia > Rodentia > Sciuridae > Urocitellus > Urocitellus parryii. Next base: position 22,839,348 of record NC_135533.1, on the reverse strand, counting down.
ATTTTATGAAGGACTCAAAAGGTTATCGTGAGCATTTTCATAATACAATCCTTGCATAAATTTGGAAAAAAAAAACAAAAGGAAAACAAAAATCCTTGTAATTCTACTTTCACAACTATGGTATAATAGCTATAAACATTTTTTTTTCTATTTCTTTCTCTCTTTCCTCTTTTCTCTCCCTCTTCCCTCCTTTTTTTCTCATACGCATGTGTATGAACACCCATATTTATACTAATTAGTCTTTTTAAAAATAAAATTATATACTATTCTGTAACCTGCTTTTTCCCCAATTTGAAACCTATGAATACATTTTCATGTCATTACATTATCTGCAACTACGTTTTTACAAACATCAAGGGAGGAAGTCTAGACCCATCTTGTATTTAAGCTTATGTCAAAAGAAAGCTACCAAAAAACTAAAACCAAACCCAAACAAAAAACCTTAAATGAGAAGAGTTAATCCTCAGCACACTGTTTGCATCTCCTTCTCCTCTCTTAAGCACATCAATAACAGAAAGGGGACAAGAGAAGAAGGAGGTTGCAGGGGGAGCAGAGGGGACGAGGTGCTCATAGCGGCAGAGCCATTCACGTTGTCACTTGTGTTTTGCAGTTCAGCACCGGAGGAGACAAGCCAGCCATCTGGCTAGACGCTGGGATCCATGCTCGAGAGTGGGTTACACAAGCTACTGCACTGTGGATAGCAAATAAGGTCATTTTGCCTAAAATTCCTCACTTATTTTGATTTTCTGGGCTCAGGCCCACAAGCCAGTACACAATAGTCCCTGTGGTCCCTGCTTGAGTTATCCGCCAAGCCCTTCTCTTGCCACATGGACAGGAAACATACCCATCCAATCTTTTTTGATATTGCCCCATCCAGGGCCATGGCTTTGTGCCCCTGGGTCTGTTTTACCCTCCTTAAAAGATACAGCAAACCCGAGGGGATCCAAGGAGTGGGCAAGTAAGGGCCGGAGTCAGGTTTCAGCAAAAGAACAGATTAGAGAAAAATACTTTGCTGCTTCTTAAGGCTGAGGCTTGATGTGCTGGAGATATCTAAAATCGTGAAGGGGGCTCAGACAGAAAATAGAAACAGGTGTAAAATGAGTTGACTTTGACCTAGAGATCCAAATTGAAATTAGTTAAGGGTGTTTGGGTTTGTTCTGAAAATTTCCCAAATCTGATTTTGAAGCCAGGATGTAGCAATATCTCTCTTCCACATGTTTGTTGGCATGAGAGTCAGGACACGGGGCTGGGTGTGACCTAGTCTGGTATTTCTTAAGTAATTCAAAAATGACATGCTATAAATCAGAATGTTAATTCATGAGCAAAGGAAATCAATCCACATCAGATCATTCAAGCATGTGCAACCACGTGCATACCAATTGATACATTTTTCCCTTCAATTAAAATGCGGTTACCTTTAGGGTATTATGAAATGGATATTTAACAGTTGAATAATAATGCCTTAGGATGGCTGAGCACAGGAAATGAATAAATTTTAATCCCGCAGAAACTTCAACTCTACTGCAATTGATTGCAAGTAAAAATGTAATTCCCCAAATGAAATTTAACCGGTTCTCTGGATCTTTAACAAAGTTGCCACATATTTAAGTAATTTGATGTTGGTCCTGAGTTCTTTTGGAATGCTATAGTGTGTGAGGACTAAGGAATATTTAAATTTTTTTCTTTGGTTCATACCCACATAAGCCACATATACCATTGCTCACTGTTGCAACGTGCATCACCAGAATTCATGGGAAGAATGCTGCTGCTTTTGAGGGAGAATGAGCACATGATAACTGATTTTTACTTAATTCAAGTAAATTATTTTGACCAGAAATGAAAATATAGACATGGGCATATTAAAACATATTAACACCACAGGAAACTGGGCTGCAGTAGACTTGGGAAAATTCTCATTGGTCAACAATGGTCCTTAGGTCACATTTGTGAAAAACATTGCCTTAATATTCTGTCCTGAGTCTCCTGGTCAAAAGAGAGGGACTGTGAGGTTGACATGGCACTTGTTCTCTGCTCAGATTGCCTCTGATTATGGAAATGATCCATCCATCACCTCCATTTTGGACACCATGGACATCTTCCTGCTGCCAGTCACAAACCCCGATGGATATGTGTTCTCTCAAACCCAAGTAAGCCTGAACTTTTTTTCTTCTTCCACAAAGACTTTAAGGAGATGTGTAGGAACTTCAAAAACCAAATAAAAGTAATCTTTCTGTTCTTGACTTACTCTAAACAGAATGCCTAATCTCTCAGTAGTGGCCCTGAAAGGAGGCACAGAGAAGTGTTTATAATCACTTCTTATTCCAACACATGATGTCTTCACTTGTCGCCTCAGCCAGAGCCCATTTCAGCCGTTAGTCTGGGCTATTAGAGCTCAGTGTTCACCAGTGAGTCACCTAGGAGATTTGTTCCAATTATCTCTGCGTTTTTTCTTTCTTTCTTTCTTTCTTTCTTTTTTTTTGTGTGTGGTGGGATTGATAGAAAAGAGAAGGCGGATGTTACCTGCTGACAATTAGATTGCCATAAGATTTAGGTAGCAGTACAATGCATCCCAGCATTTTTACCATCTGTGGCAGAAATCCTCTGTAATATCACTAAAAGGAGTTTTGTAGATTTTTCCCCCCTTGAAAATCTCATTACAAAACACCATTGTGGCAGTCGTGACCCCAGATACGTCCGAGATGAATCAGAGCCTCCAGTTTATTCTTGTAGCGAGCTGATGACGATGGTAGCGCTTTCAAAGAAACTCGTCCTAGCAACTGGTCCTCATCCCTTGAGATATCGCAAGAATAAAGGGTTCCGTGGGCTCGTCTAGGAAATGCCGCCCACTCTATCCTTTTGAGTGGTACATATACAACATGAAAAAGCATTGAAAATCCTTAAAAGTACTGAAGTAAATTCACCAGTTTAGCCCCATCTTTCCCCCAAATATTTGACCACAGAACTCTCTTTCCCTTGCTTTTTGTTGTGGTGGTGATTAGCATTGAATAAAACTAGTGTTTTATGGAACGTGGTTTGGCAGATGTTTATTTGAGGAGATGGGGGGGTTATTCCGAGCGGAACTATTCCAACACCTCCCCGGGGCAAGAGAAGTGAGTGCGACTGCAGAGAGACCCTCCCGGGAGGGCGCAGTAGGGATGAACTGCATTCTGAAGGGACCTTCTCATCAGGATGAATGACCGGTTTTTCTTTTTTCTGTGATTCTTTTTGGGTCGGATTTTAAAGAATCGGATGTGGCGAAAGACCCGGTCCAAGGTCTCTGGAAGCCTGTGTGTCGGTGTAGACCCTAACCGAAACTGGGATGCAGGTTTTGGAGGTGAGCGCAGGGACTTGCCCCCACGGATGGGTTAGATTGCTGTCTGGCTAACTAGCTGGTTTGCAGAGCTCTGCAGTGCGTCAGCCTGCTAAGCCCATTTAGGATTCAAGCCATTTAAAAACCTCTTCGAAAAACACTTTACTAAATTCCCTTCACAGGAGCGCAGTGCTGTCACAGTGCTCTGAGCAGCATTTAATATATTTTGTCTCACATCTTGGTTTTCCCACAAGCTGTAGCCCGGTTCAGCTTCCGAGCTGCCAGAGCAAGCAAGACTTTGCACAATGGCGGGAGCTCAGGAAGCCCTGAACCAGCCACTAGAGGGGGTTAGGATCTATTCCGAGGAGAAGCATTACATCATCTATAGATGCTTCGAGAAGGAAAACTTAAAAAGAAGTACAAATAGGATTAAGACATTGATTTTCGAAATAGATTCAAAGTAAAATATTAGCTTGTTGCTGGCTTGCAGCTCTTATGTTTTGGAGTTCAGTGGCAGGCTGTTTGGGGCTCCTTTATGCTTTCAGGTAACGGTTAAACCTCCTTATGCTTTTGTAATCACATAACTGAAATTTGTTTGGTTTCTCCTCAGGAGCTCACAATAACAGTGCAGTTAGGAGCTCTGTCTTTTTCTCAGTAGTATTCCTAACACCTAGAACAGAATTTGCCACATGGAAGGCAATCGTTAAATATTTGTAAAACAAATGAATTAATGAGAGTCATGGAATAGAGACAGGACCCGCTAGGGGATTGTGACAGCATATGGATGAGTTGCAACTTCATTCATCGCTTTTGCAATTTATTTATTCATTTTTTTTTTGCATAGGGGGAAAATAATCAAAGCAGACCCAAAATATTGAACAGTTCCCAGCATTTCAATGCCAGTGTTTTTCCTCCCTAAAATGTTATTCTTATGAAATAATTTAAACTCAAGATGACAGAGGCTTGTTTACATTTCACCCATGTCACTTAGTCTGGGGAATCTCAACCCTTACCTGCTCTCTAAGAGATTCTTTAGCGCTCAGAGCCCCTGCCGTGCCTGCCATAACCCCACTTCAGTGTTCTTGAGCAACTCTGGTTGCTGAGGGAGTCAAGGCCAAAGGTGGCCTTGTGGTCAAGTGTAGTTGTGATTTCCTCATGGCAGAAAGGGTGTCAGAGGCTTTTTTGCCTTTGTGGCTTTGTGACTTGGAAGTACAGATGCATAGAATCTTTTGCTCTTGGATTCTACAAATTGGAAAAGATCCCAGAAAAAGAACTTGCTAAAACTCCCACCCAATGCAGGAATTCCATCTATAATATTAAATCGAGCTTTTCTTCCAACAACTCCCACAGAGAGGAGATGATCTAATTTGATAGCTCTTTCTGCCATATAGAGGAACCATATTTTTTAAAGAAGAGATGTGTGCAGAATCTCCTCAGTTGGGCTTCCTGTCTATGCCCTTAGGAAACGTCTTGATCAAACATAATGATTCTGGTTTCCAGAGGAGAAACTTAGTGATGTGCATGGTCCCTTCCTTCCTGTGGTGTTTTCATAAAGCTTATTGTCCTCACTGGGCTTCTCCTGCATCCCACCAGGACCTGGAGCCAGTAGCAGTCCTTGCTCCGATTCATACCATGGACCCAGGGCCAACTCTGAAGTTGAAGTGAAATCCATAGTGGACTTCATCAAGAGTCATGGGGAATTCAAAGCCTTCATTACCCTCCATAGCTATTCGCAGCTGCTCATGTACCCTTATGGGTATAAATGTACCAAGTCAGATAACTTTGATGAACTGGTGAGTTTTTTTCAACTTCATTTTAGTTCAGCTACAACATCAGTTATATGGACAAATAAGTGTCAATCATGAAGTTAGGCACTGAGGTGGAGGTATACTAATGACAGGTTACGGAGATGATAGATGTTAAGTCCAGGAAATAAGAAGATTGTGATCAACCAAAGGTTTAGTTTCCTAAACTAAGTTTCCTTGGAAAATAGAATTCATGAAAATGTTGTTGCCTTAATCCAGATGAGCAGGATCCTCATTTGACCGTGGATTATAAGGATGTGCTTTCTGTTGCCTACGGACAAAAAACACTTGGAGTTATTATTTATTTATTTATTTTAGTACTGGACATTGAACCCAGGGGTGCTTTACCACTGAGCTACATCCCCAGTCCTTTTTATTTTATTTTATTTTTTTAAATCTTGAAACAGGGTCTCATAAGTTGCTAAAGGTCTTGCTAAGTTGCTAGGCTGGTTTTGAACTTGTGATCCTCCTGCCTCAGGCTCCTGAGTTAAACCTGGCCAAAACCCACTTGAATTTAGATCTGAGGCTCTTGAAGTGGCGAACAGATGCTCTACGCTAAGCAACCTTGCTCCCCAAAACTCTCCTAATACTTTTCTGGGACCTTTGACTTTATGACCTGTTATGATGATGCACTGAGTTTAAAACATTCATTCCCTAATTTGATTCCTTCTGTCATATTTCCTGTTTCAGGAATAAGCAAATTGGCGGCAGCCTTAGGTCAGATGGCGACATCTCAGGAGACTGTTTGCAATTGAGCAACAGCTATCCCATGCTGAAGAGAATGTGCAGATATTTCCAATTTGGCTTTCAGACTTGGTTTTTGAAACCCATATGTTAGGGATAAGTCCAGAATTGAGACCTTTTGGACAAATTACCTTCAAATAGATTATTGTCAGCAGCCCCAGACAGAAATGGGATAGATTATTTCAATTTAGATATATCTCATTATATTCATCAGATATATCTCATATATTTCATCTCATTAGCTGGATTTTGGCTCTGTCAGGGTTTTGATGGTGACTCTTACCATTCAAAGTCAAATCAGGAAAAAAGAGTGTCAAGGTTGGAAGGAATCTAGGATGAACTTTTAATCGACCTAGATAACCTTAAATTATCCAAACCTGGTCCTCAAATGTCTACCAGATAGTCATCTAGTCTACACTTAGATGACTTCCTGCCTCTAAGGGGACTGATTCCATGTTGCAAGCAGGTTTGATAGTTAAAGTTCTTCCTCGTAGGGAAGGAAAACCTTCTTCCTCTGTTTTCCCCCTACCAGCCCTGGTTTATCATTTGGCTTTATTGAGCAAGTTTATTTCCCTTTGGAATGTGAATCCATTAATTACTTCAAGACCACTGACCTTCTTCTCTTAGGTCTTTAAGATAGGGATAACCTCCAAAATAATATCAGTTCCATTAAGCACTCACAATATGGGCCCAGGTTCTCTCACCATTCTTATTACAGTTTTCTTAACATACTTTGGTTTGTCTGTGTTCTTCAAGGGTAGCTCCTAGAAATGAATGTGAACTCATGTTGCAGGTTAACCAGTGCAGAGCAGAGCATGGCCGGAACTGCCGTCATCTGGACCGTGCACTCTGCTAATGCAGTTGAGGGTCACATTAGTTTTTTGGCAGTAACACCGTGCAGTTGACTCATGTTGGGCTCATTGACAGCTGAAACCCCCAGGCTCTCCCAGGCTTCAGCTGAGCCAGGTTTCCCCCATCTGGTAATTGTACAGTTGTTTTCCTGGACCCAAGTTCAAGACCTTACATTTATCCTTAGCAAGGACAGTAAAGCCTCAATCAGTCAAAATTGGAACCCTCAAGTAACGGAAAATATTTTGCTGAGCTCTACTTCTTGGAAAAAGAGACAATCACAGGGAAATAAGCCAATGTAGAGATCCAGTAAGAAAAAAAAAAAACAACTTTCTGGGTACATTCTGGGGTCAGTATATACATTTTATTTAGTCCCCTTACATGTACCCTGTTTCCATCCACACTTCTGAACAGGGTGAATAGTGGCAAAATAATGAACCCTGGAATATTGCAAAAACCTAGATGACCAAGTAAACAATGAAGGTCTTCATGTTGTATTTCAAAGCCAATAGAAGTATGCTTGTGCTCACTTCTCAATGAAAAATGGTTGAAACAAAAAAGAACTCCCTGGTCTATATTCTGCTATGCTATTGGGCAACCAATTTCCAACGTTGCAAGTGTTATCCAGTCACCTTTATTTGGTTTTATCAATATACAGGATGAACTGGCCCAAAAGGCTGCCCAGTCTGTGAAAAGCCTGCATGGCACCAAGTATAAAGTGGGACCAATATGCTCAGTCATCTGTAAGTATCTGTTGTGCTGGAAGTTAGTATAAATGACCCACTAAGATGGCAGACACCACGTGAGCATGGGTCAAAGCTCTTAAATGCCATGATGTGAAAGGGATAGGACTTCATGCATAGAACCCAACCTTACCCAGTTTCCTTCAGTAAGTCTGGTCTCCTCCATGAGATACTTACTATGTAATATCTAGAATGAATAACTTTCTAAGCATCTGAGTTTTTTGCACCCTCCTACACTGTCCAGTTCCTTACAGCTCACTCTCATGCAGAATGAGGCAGAACACAGCAGCAATGTAGAGACCAGAGTTATGGTGAACAGGAAGTAGGGACATCTGCCCCAGGGGAACAGGAAGAATTCCCAAACTAGAGCCATTCTACTGAGGATGGACAGGATTTGGGAAGTAAAGCAACTCTTTGTTGCTTATTGGATGTGGAGGGTTTCTCACTAAAGGTCATTGAATGGCACCCAAGAGGGTAAAAGGGGGTGGGGTGGGGTGGGGCTAGAAAGATTACATTATTCAATTGTCGACATGTCGAGCTTGCATAGTTATAGGGGATTCAGGTGGAACAATCCTGGATAACATGGCCCTGTGATTCTTGAGAGAGAGAGAGAGAGAGAGAGAGAGAGAGAGAGAGAGAGAGAGAGAGAGGTGTGGATATTTGGGAAGGGTCGGCATAGAAAGCATGGTTAGAAGAGGAAAACAGAGATAGTTGGAGTGGAAAGAGAGCTGAGAGGAGAGGGGGAGCAAGGTTTGAGGCAGCAGGAAGACCAGGCGGAGAGGCTGAGAATCCTAGATTTCAGAAACCAGGGAAGGAGCAAGCAGAGGAAGCAGTGGTTAAAATGAAAAAGGCCATGAAAAGGTCAATTTAGATGAGGACAGAACATTTTCCATTGAATTTTCATCACTAGTTTATTGGTGACCTTAACCAGAACAGTCTCCGAAGAATGGATGAGAAGGGGGGCGGGGAGAGAGAGAGAGAGAGAGAGAGAGAGAGAGAGAGAGAGAGAGAGAGAGAGAAGAATGGAAGGCTTTGGAAGGCTTTTTTTTTTTTTTTCCCCTCAGACAAGAAATATATTTATTGACTGTGGGGAAAGAACCAATAGAGAAGGAAAGGTAGAAGACACAGGAGGGAGAAGAAATGACTTATGCAGAATGATTGCAGAGGAGGGGTAAAAGATGGGGTGGGGATCTGCAGGAAGGCTCACTTGCTACTTGTGAGTTTTAAATTTTTTTTCAACACTGGAAATACATCTTTAGTCTAATCATGGTGCTTTCAGTGGGAGTTTTGGAGAGCAAAAGAGTGATATTTACTATATTCAGAGCCCTTCATGGAAATGCAGAAACTAATGATCTGATAGTATTACATGCCATGAAAGCTTCTCTCTTTTTTGGTTCTAGGGATGGAATCCAGCAGTGGTTTACCACTGAACTATATGCCCAGCCCTTTATATGATTTATTTTGAGACAGGGTCTTGCTAAGTTGCTTAGGATCTTGCTAAGTTGTCGAGGCTGGCTTTGAATTTTCAATCTTCTTACTTTAGTCTACTGAGTCCCTGGGATTACAGGCATGTGCCACCATGCCCGGTGAAAGCTTCTCTTTTTCGAGTATTTTGAAATTTTTTCTTTGTGATTTATGATACATTTAAGAAACTTTAATGATTTTTTTGTCAATCAAATGTTTTTATCTAGTTAGAATCCATATCTGCTGTATTTTGTGTTCAGCTATTTAAAGTTAGTATCATTTCCTATAGAATTTTATGTATTTCCATTCTAGATATTTCTTATTCCACTATATGGCTAAATCCTGGCTACTGGGCCCTTGAGTTGTTTTAATATTTTGTCAAATAGTGTTACCATGAACCTGGTTTTTTTTTTTTTTTTTTTTTTAGTTCCTTTTGTTATTAGATGATCTTTTGGGGACATTCCTGAAGCAAGATTATCAAATCAAACAGAATGAAAAGCTTTGGAGCATGTGTGTGTGTGTGTGTGTGTGTGTGTGTGTGTGTGTGTGAGTATTAGGCTGTGTTCTGTGAAGACTGATTTGCAAAAGTTGCTGATACCTTTTTATGGAGACAGGATCTCATTACGTTGTGCTGACTGATCTCTATCTTCTGGCTCAGTGACCCTTCTGCCTCAGCCTTCCAAGTAGCTAAGACTACAGCCGCATACCACCATGCCTGACTTGCTGAGACCTCTTTTAACCATGTGGGCTTGTCCCTTTATCAGGACCATCTCCAAGGAGGAGAGCCCTCTGAGTTGTGGCAGTGGGCACAGAGAAGTGGACCTAGCTTGAGATGATGATGACAGCTTAAGGCTGAGGAGCATATACCTTTGTCTGGTTGGCAGCCTCTGAATGAATGAAGGCTGGAGTTTGGAATGTCAGCAGAAGGACATTGTGTACCCCTGAAACCTCTTCCTGAATCTTAGCCATTTTATTATAAGGAATATACTTTGTTTGGAAGTATTTACAAATAATGTAGAATTTGGAAGGCTGAGGTTTAGTGTACTTTCTTTCTTGGTGAGGACACAGATATTGAAGACATTTCTGATAAGCAAATATCAGACAAATGTAGGTTTGCTGTGTGATCTTTGGAGACTGGATCATCATTAATGGAAGTTCTAGCTGCAAATTTGTCCAGAGCTGACTGTATTATCCTGCTTCTTCACACCTTGGACAAGCCCTGCCTCTAAGAACCAGTCCCAGTCAGGTTCTTCTTGCCTCCTGCCTAGGTTCACTTCTGACCTGAAACATCTGCTTCTCTCCATCTAGGAGGGGACTTCATGTCTGTTCTGGGTGAGAAAGTTCCTGGGTAGCTTCCCACCTGGAAAGGGCTTTGAAGAGTTGTGCTGTGATGAGTGCTTGGTCCAGGAGAAGGTATCCTTGAGTTATTTCCCAGGGAGGTGTAGGGGGAAAAGCACAGCCAGGAGAAGCCTGGATCTGAGTTAAAACTGCCACTTTGGAACCAAGTCACCTTGGGCTAGTCACTCACCCTCCCTTGGCTTTTTAATCTGTGAAATGGATTGTCAAGAGACTCAAAAGATAATATATAGAATTAAGTGTTCACCAACTCTAAAGCAGCCACCTACTATCCTCCAGATGCCTTTGATCCTTAATGTGGTCTAAGTTGACAAGATCCTAGTCATTTATTGATAATGCTTGTTATGACTGACATTTATTGGATGCCTATTCTACCTACATTATAACTCATCTGAACCTCAGTTTCCTCATCTGTACAATAGGTACAATGCTAGTAACTACTTCAGGACTAAGGTATAGATTAAATAAGACAATTTAACACCCTAACACATTTAGTGAGCACTCAGTGTTGAAATCATAGCCATTACATTATTACATTTAATTCTTACTGCCCTGTGAAATACATAGTATATCATCCTTATTTGACAGATGAAGCATCTTGGCCTTAGGTCACCAGCTAATCATTGAGGGTTAGTAATCAATCTGAAACTAATACTCTATCCTCTATGGACCCCTTATGGGATGACTGTATCATATAGCCACATCAGAGGTATATGTTAGTAATTTTGGTACCCTGGGAAGAGTCAGCCCAAGCCAGCAACCATTAAGTATTTGTTATTCATCAGGCGCTATACTAGCTGTTGTGGCTGACAAGTGTACAAGAATTTCTCAGAATTACAGGTTGAACATCCCTAATCTGAAAATCCAAAATCTGGAATGTCCCAAAATCAAAAACTTTTTGAACATTAACCTGATGCCACAAGTGGAAAATTCCACACCTGACCTCATGTGACAGATCCTAGTCAAAAGGCAGGTGCACTAAAAATATTATATAAAATGACCGTTAAGTTACATGTGTGAGATATATATGCAACAAGTGAATTTTGTGTTTAGACCTGGGCCTCATCTCCAAGATAACCTCATTACATATATGAAATATTCCAAAATCCAAAATCTAAAACACTTCTGATCCCAAGCATTTTGGATAAGGGATGTTCAACTTGGCAATTCACAATATTAACCTCTAGTCCTACTCTTTCCTGGTACAATTTCCCTGATGTTCCCAGTCCTGTTTTAGGGCTGGGTGGCTTCCTTCATCTCTGCCACAACCATGTCCTCCATTTGTCCTCTACTTGCCCTCCCTGGGCGGGGCCTCAGGACCAGCCCATTGCTCAGTTCTACCGAGTCTGATTGCCTTGAATCTTCCTAGGCTCATGCCATCCGCCTTCATCATCTGTCACGTCAGTGGCCACACATGTCTCAGGTGCACATGACTGTACTGACTTAGCCCATCTGCAGGGAGGCTGCACATATGATTTCACACTGGAGCAGAGCCTGCTCCCTCCTTATGCTGAGAGTCTCATAAGGACAGGGACCAGATCTCTTACTCCATAACTCCTGCTCTACCACTACAGGAAACAATGCCTGTACCTTCTAGAGAAGGAAGTGGTGTGGCCTCCCTAACCTGGGGAAGATGCCAATTAGGGCATCAGGCAAGATTCCAAATGGGTGGGTGAAGCCAGAGGCTCCTAAGAACACCAGAGGAAGACTAAGTACAGTGTTCATTGGAATAACACCTTTTGCTTTTCAAAGTATTCTTGTGTATTCTGTAGGCATGAGCCTCTGCTGAACTATGCCTGCTCCTGTAACCCATGCATATGGGGTCTGATTTACCTTTGATCATGGTGGAACTGAATATAGAGGTTATGTAGAGGTCAGTGGGAATAGCATAACCAGTCCTTATTCTTATTTGCCCTTTAGACCAAGCCAGTGGCGGAAGCATTGACTGGTCCTATGACTCTGGCATCAAATACTCATTTGCCTTTGAACTGAGAGACACTGGCCGCTATGGTTTCCTCCTGCCGGCCAAGCAGATCTTGCCCACAGCTGAAGAGACCTGGCTTGGCTTGAAGACAATCATGGAGCACGTGCGAGACCACCCATATTAGGGAATTGTGGAATAGACAAACACCATTAAAATCTCTTTGGTTTAAAGCAAAATTGGGTTGTGACCATTTCTTTTTCGAATACTAATGTAGGTGCTTCATTTCTTCAATTTCTTTCTTTCTTTTTTCTTTTCTTTTTTGCAGGCCTGGGGGTCAAACCCAGGGCCTTGCACATGCTAGGCAAGTGCTATACCAGTGGCCACATCCTCAGCACCCATTTCTTCAGTTTTCTCTGCCCTAAAACACAGCAATCCACTACACTGTAAGCACCTTGCCTTTGTTTTTTTCTTTAATTTATCCTAAGAGAAATCTTCCAAACATCCTTTAAGTTTTTTTTATTAGTTATATATAACATAAAATTTAGTTATTATTATTATTATTTAAATGTTTTTATTAGTTATTGATGGACCTTTATTTAGTTCTTTGTTTTATGTGGTGCTGAAAATCGAACCCAGTGCCTCACACATGCTAGGCAAGCGCTCTACCACTGAGCCACAACCCCAGCCCCTGATTATTATTTTTTTAAAATATTTTTTTAGTTGTAGGTGGACACAGTACCTTTTTATTTTATTTATGTGGTACTGAGAATCGAACCCAGGGCTTCACACATGCAAGACAAGTGCTCTACCGCTGAGCCCCAGCCCCAAGTACCCAAGGGTACAATTCTGTGGCACTAAGTACATTTACAATATTATTCCACTGTCACTGCCATCCATCTCCAGAAATTTTTTATTATCCCAGACGGAAGCTCTGTTTTCCTTAAACAGTGGCTCCCCGTTAGCCTCTCTCTTCAGCCCCTCATGACCATTATTTTACTTTCTGTCTTTATAAATTTGTCTATTCTAGGAATCTCCTCACATTCAGTTTGTAAGGACAAATCACAGTATTTTTCCTCATGTGTCTGTCTTATTTCACTAAGTTTTTAAGGTTCATCTGTGTCTTAGCATGTATCAACCCCTCATTTCAGAGGCTAGCAGCAGACTTTAGAGCTCAGTTTTTCAACAAATACTAATTAAGCAACTACAAAACGCCAGGCATCGTGCTAGGTGCCTGTACATTCCCATTTCTGGCATGCTGTTTTATAAAAACCGATGGGTTTTTATGTGGTGCTGAGGATTGAACTCAGTGCCTCACATGTGCTAGACAAGCACTTTACCACTGAACCCCACCCCAACTCTTGATGTTCTCTTTTTTCACTAGGTTTGTTCTTGAGCCGTGTCAGAGCCAGTCTTAGCAAAGACCTTGCTAAGTCATCCCCTGACTTTGATATCTGATCAAGTTCTTCATCCCGCACTATTGATGTATAAGTCTATGGCCTGCCTTTAGCATGACTCTTGTTAGGCCACTTTCGAAAGAATCCCCCTGACTTGATGTTTCCTCTTAGCGATTTTCCATCTGCTGATCCCTTCATTCTGCTGTCTTTGGACTTAAGCAGAGTTAGCCTTTCCTATTGCAGTATTCATGATCTCTACAGCAAAAATCTTGAATAAAGCTTTCTTTACCTTCTTTAAAAGGGTCAGAATAATTTCCCAACCATCACCCTTGGTTATATCCACTACCTTTGGGCAGATGCAGAAAGAATCTAGCCCATGAGGATGGTGGGATTGGGAAGACTTTGGGAAATTAGGAATGTAGGTCAGACCCAAAGGCCCTGGAGCCCATGAAGAAGTCGTTCAGATGATGAGTGCCTTCTGTTTATTCCATTGAGACTTGAAAGAAAGGATACAAGAGTCAAAGACTAGCAAAACCTAAGAAAGTTTTATTATTTTTTGAGAGAGAGAGCGAGAGAGCGAGAGAGAGAGAATTTTTTAATATTTTATTTTTTTTTAGTTTTAAGTGGACACAACATCTTTTTATTTTATTTTTATGTGGTGCTGAGGATAGAACCCAGTGCTGCACATGCCAGGCAAGCGTGCTACTGCTTGAGCCACATCCCCAGCCCAAGAAAGTTTTATTATTAATAATTTTATCAAACCTTACCTGTTGTTCAGATCCCAAGGGAAAATGATAATTTATTCAGATTAATACTTCCTTTCTATAGCATCGACCACATATCTTTCTATTTTCTCAGGGGACTCACAAGAATTCAGCCTCAGGTCTATAAAAGAGGCCATGAACTCTTCTCATTATGACATTCTCTGGTGAACATTTTCTGAAAGGACTTGTCAAGTGTGGTCTCAGAACTGGCCTGGGTCACTTGATTTTCTTCACTTTTTAACTCTAGAGGCAATTCCATCCAGGTTGACATCTGGACTCTCCTGTCAGTATAAATTCTAACCACTTCCGTGGGACTTTTCTATTTACTCAAAAATGCTCTTTAGATGCCAAGCGATGAGCAATATGGCACCCTTGGCCCAGACTTTTCCAGCCCGTGGAGCAAGTTTCTGACCTTGTAAATGAAGAGGCTCTGCCCTTTATCACTCGAAAGGAATGGAGGAGGCATTGGTAGGAACCCGCCTGCCACACAGTCAGAGTTGCAGGGGTGCTTGGGAATCACATTAGCATTTTTGAGGATGTGAGTCTGCCCTGGGCTCCTTATAAATACAGCCTGACTCAACTACTATGTGACTGTCACTTTGGGACATGAGGTGGATACTGTTCTTTGTGACCCTTATTGGGTCAAGCATCTGTGGCAGAGAAAAATTTTTTGGGTAAGTTCCTTTTGGACTTCTTATTATATATATATTTTTTCAGCAATATGAGGGCCAAATGGAATTGAAAAGGAATAGCTTGTCATTTACTTCAAAAGGCTGGGGATTGGGGCAATCTGAGGCCAGAACTACTGGGCTCCACAGTCCCTCTCCAGCTCCCTAATCTGCTAATTCCTTTTCTTTCTGCTTCTTATTTGTAAGGTCAGTTTCAGGCATCCCCTATTTTCTTATTCCTACACCATTATTGTTATTGTTATTAGTATTATTATCATTCTGGAATAGGAACTGAACCAGAGGGGCTTAACCACTGAGCAACATCCCCAGCCCTTTTATTTTTTTATTTTGAGGCAGGGTCTGGCTAAGTTCTTTAGCCAGGAACTAAGTTGCTGAGGCTAGTTTTGAACTCACAATCCTCCTGCTTCAGCCTCCTGAGCCATTGGATTACAGGTGTGAGCCACCGTACCCAGCATTCCTACACTATTAATTACAAAGAATGACCAGAAATTGTTTGTTTCTGATTTCCACCACACTTAAAGAGAAAACCTGGGTCTTAGTCTTTTTGGTCTCACTTCTCTGTTTACAGTGAAGAAAGAAGAGCCGGTGCTTCTGGCACAGCTAAGGAAATTGACATGCAGGGACCCACACCTGTACGATGTGTGTGAGTTTTTGTGTGCACATATGCTCAACATGCTCCACACACAATGCTTGGAGGTTTGCAGAGAGGAGATCTGGGAGGTAGGAGAGATGAAAGAGATGCCGTGGGGCCCTGCTAGAAGATTGCCTTATAATAACTCATTACTGCATAAAGCTTTGCCATTTCCAAAGAGCTTTCATGTACATTATCTTTTGGATCATGCAACAACTCTGTCAGGCAGGGGTGTTATTTTCCTCCATTTAAACATGAAAAACCTCAGCCTTAGAAAGGTTAAGGAACCCGCCCAAGGCCACTTAGCTGGTAAGCAGGGGAGCTGGAACTCGGCATGCAAAACCCATACCCTTTTTCCTATAACATAAGTTAATCTCCAAATAGAATCCTCTAT
Organism: Urocitellus parryii; assembly: GCF_045843805.1. Classification (NCBI taxonomy): domain Eukaryota; kingdom Metazoa; phylum Chordata; class Mammalia; order Rodentia; family Sciuridae; genus Urocitellus; species Urocitellus parryii. The sequence goes on along the minus strand of NC_135533.1, from coordinate 22,823,281 downwards.
CTCTCTGGTCTATCTATAACTATTAGTTTACTTTCTATTATACTACCTGGTTAAAGAGACTTTGGGGTTGTTTATTGAAGCAATTACTTATATGAGATTGAGTAATTTTTATGACTCTGTTGATACCTGTGTCTCTACTGCTAAATAGCTTGAGGGTTAGGCGTAGCAGGTGGCCAGGGAAGGAGATTTTTCCACAGGCAGCTCAGCAGTAGATGTGTCATTACTACACCTGCTGCTGTGTGGGCTGACGCATGGAGCTGTCAGGTTCCCACTGCAGCTATTCGTGTGGCTGGAAAATCTCTATTTCTCCGGATATGTTCCTTCTTATGGTGCAGTGGGCACCCGTGCTAAGACAGCGGGGCCTAGACTGCTCACAGCAGGAGTTTTGCCCAGAGAGAGCTATGTACCTGAGCTGATTGCAGATGGTTTTAACCAATAGCTGATTGCAGATGGTTTTAACTATTGTGTTATCTATTGGTTAAAACGCCAAAGTCTCACTCCATAGTAAGTAATCCAGAAAAGGAGCAGCAATCCTTCCTAGGGTCCATTGACACGTCCTGGTCATCCAGCTCAATGAACATTTAGAGCACAGGCAAGCTGGTCTTCAAGCATTTGTAATTAGAAGGCATGACGGAGATTGCCTGCTAGGGATGAGGATGATGGTTTCTCCCCACCACCCATCTTCTTCCCTTTCACTTGGTTCTCCTACCCACCAGTCTCTCTTGCACTGCTGGTACCTTCTGTCCTGGTCTTTGGTCATCTTAAGTTTGGGACAATGGCCAGATTGCTGGGAGGTATGGGCAGGGACAGAACAGGAAGTAGTTGCAGAACTGGTTGTAGTTTCAGCAGTAGCTCGCGGTCCTCTTGAGAGTTTTGGGAAATCATCTTTGTATTGTTGATGGTGGCTGCTAAGCCTGGCTAGGGACATTGATGAGAGATACACAAAGAATAAGCCACTCGACTGCCTGTATTGACTGTCCTGAACTTGGGACAAGTGTGAGAGTAAGTGGCAGGGCATCCTCAGTCTGGTATTGGAAGCAGCTGGATGGTCCTGGGTATTGTAAGAGGGATCAGAGCACCGGTATGGAGGAGGAGTGGACACAGCAACCTGCAAACTCCAACATGTCCCCTCTCCCAGGCAAATCTTCCATCTCCAGAAAGAGCTCGCAGTCAAGGTTGAATGAACGTCCAGGTAATAGAGGATTCAACCATCTGCATTCTCATGACCTGGAGTGAACATTATCTTTGTCCATAGACAAGGATAATGAGAGCAAGAATGACTGTCCTTTGTACGGCACACACTCTGATTTTAGGTATCGATGCACTGATGTTCATAAAGATAATGTTAAATCCTAATATTACTGCCAATTTTTAGCACTATCTGAAGTCTGTACCTAATTTTGCCTCCTCTGGTTAGGGAAAGCTTCATGGATAATATGAGCTGGTCTTAAAGACTAGGCAGGAGATTGCCAGAAAGATAGGAAACGGACTGTGATTGTGGGCAGAGGAGTAATGTGTGCAAAGGCATACTAGGGCGAGAGTGACAGGTGGAGGAGAGGATGACGAAATGGGCTATGGACTTGGTTCTTGTTCTTACGTCTCTCTCTGTTTTCTCTTCTCATTCCTTCTCTGTCCCCTCCTTCTTTGTGATTGCTCTAGCCAGTGTTGTTTTATAAATGCCTAGATTTTTGTCAATGTACAGGCTCTTTCTAGAATACTCACTTTTAAGACACCACTTTTTCTGGAGTGTTGGAGGTAGGTTATGAAAGAATATGAGTTCAGCAGATTAATCTTAGTCCCTTCTGATTTAAACCTGTTTCCCCTTTTCCCCGTCAAAGCTTCTTGCCTGTGTCAGAGAAATGCTGATCTGACTCTCCATCTTTCCAGGGCTGTAGTCCAACTCTTAGCAAACCTGATGGGTTCTGTATTAGTCCATTTTCTGTTGCTATAACAAAATACTCAAAGCTGGGTAACGGATAAAGAAAAGAGGTTTATTTAGCTCACAGTGTTGGAGGCCGAACATCCCAGATTGGGTGACTTTATTCGTTCAGTCTCTGGTAGGGTCCCCCTGTCTGCATCATAGCATGGTGGATGGCATCATAGTTGGAGCATGTGTGAGAGGGAGGTCACATGAAGAAGCCAGAGTTAGAGGACAGGCTCACTCATTGTATAGTAATTTACTGTCTTAGGGACTAACTCTGTAAGATCAGCATTAATCCCTTTGGGGTATCCAGTAAGCCCCACCTCTTAAAGCTAGCTCCTGCTACCTGACGACAGGACTGTAATTGGGACCAGTTTTTGAGCACTTGCACCCTTGAACCATATCCAAGCCATAGCAGCTTCAGACACAGCTGCCCAGCCAGGGCTTCTCTACCAGGGCCCTCAGCAGCCAGTTAGCTGCCCCCCTCCAGGACCCTGTGGGGACTGGCTAGGTTGGGAGAGAAAACAAAAAAGCCCCGGGCACTGACATCTTCTCCAAACTAGCTACCTGCAGTGGGCCTTGACTCCTTGGGGCTGGCCAAGACCCCCGTGAAGAGCCCCCCCCCCCCGAACTTTCTAGAACCATGCAAAACTCTGAGGGTCCATCTGGACTGAACTGGTTTTCTGGTAAGGGGTGGCCACGTGAGGCTGGCTGCACGTTTAGCTCCCGGTGACAGAGCCATTTACTCTGTCAACAGGTCCTTCAGCCCACAGCCCTCTCCAGCCGCTCTTCCCGCATTCACTAGTGTCAAAGGGATGACGCATGTGACAGCATCGAGTGTGGATTCATTGGGTCCGTCACCTAGCAACGGCCTAATGGCTCCCCTGGCTCCCTGGAGCAGGCGGAGAACACAAAGGCAGCTTTTCAGCCCCAGCCTTCTCCCTCCCACGCAGGACTTTGGGGCCTCTTCTCCCGCCCTGCTGCTGCGGAAGCTAAATAACCTGTACGAAATAAGTGCAGGACAAATGACAAAGGGGGCTGTGACTGGCAGGCCCTTTTAGACCCTCTCCGACCCTGTGGGCGGCAGCAGTCCCAAGTTCAGCCTCACACCTGGGGCTGTATTCAGTTCCATTGTGAAGCATGTGTGTGGGGGACTCTGGGATGGAGGGGATGGCCCAGCACCCAGCCTCTCTCCCCTCTTCTCTAAGAGGACTGCAGCCCAGCCTCCCAGGATGGAGGTTCTGCTCCCTCGTCCAGCTCTTCCCAGTCTGAAGGTTCCACCAGGGTTTCAGCCCTCACCCTGACAGTGAAGAAGTGCTTCTTTATGTCTTGAGTTAGCTTTGCATTGTAACTCAGGAACATTCCTTTCTGTAAAAATATATATGTTTTTCATTATAAAGTAATATGACCACATTACAGAAAACAGATACAAGGGAAAAAAAAGTAAGTCATCCATAATCCCACGACCCGAACTTGAGCGCTGTCAGCATTTGGGATATTTCCGTTGTCTGTTTTTCTTCCAGTGCATCTGCTTTTTCCATACTTGTAATCATGGCATACATACAATTTTGTGTCCTGCTCTTTCACTTAATATTTCCCTTCAAGTTATACCATAAGCACTTTTTTATATCTGCCACGTAGTCTTATTTTTAATGGCTATACATTATAACCAAAGACTAGACCATTTCCTCTCATTCAGCCCAGTTCTGTCTGGGATAGTGGGCTGGGGTTTATTTGCCAGTTGAAAGCTCCCCATTATCTTTGGCTTCCCCCCCCCCTCTTTCTCCAGGGACCAAGTTTTTAGGATTAATGTCAGAAATGGAGACGAGGTCAGCAAACTGACTCGACTAGTGAATTCGGACAACTTTAAGGTATGTGCTGCTTCTTAGTCCCCCTGAGTGAGTGTTTTAACTTTGGTGGGAGAGGAATCTTGTACTACTGGCAATGTTATTTTTATTCTGGAAGATTCTCCGCGTATAACCTTGTATTAGTAGACAGGCCATTTAGACAATCAAGAGAGTTGAAAGGTAAGACGAGCTATAGGTGAGAGCAGGGTGGTCCCGGAAAATAGGAGGCCTGAGTCGTGGGCTCCCTCCTCCTCGCCGCCATTGACTTACCATCTCTTGGACTCTGCCAGGTCCTGTTCGCTGGGTGGTCTGATTTGATACAGTTGTGATGTGGGTGATGTTTGCCCTTGGGCAGAACTCTGCCCCTCGGGGATTACCTTCCACGGGTTCTAGAAGAATGAACTTATTGTGTGTTTTACTTGAACTGTCCTTGAATCTGGTTTTATTTCTGTTCTCTTCAGCTCAACTTTTGGAGTTCTCCCTCTGCCTTGGGCCGGCCTGTGGATGTCCTGGTTCCGTCTATCAGTCTGCAGCCAGTCAAATCCTTCCTGAAGTCCCAAGGCTTGGAGTACTCAGTGACAATTGATGACCTGCAGGTGGGTAGGCCATGGCCTCTCACTGGTCTTGCATAGGACCAAACGGCCAGTCCAGAATGGATCTGAGAGATTTCAAGGTCTTGTGTCATCCTTTATCATTTCAAAGATGATGAAACTGAGATAAATGGAAGTAAATTGCAGTGACCTGTTAGAGGAACAGCATTGTGGTAGACAGGGAAACAGAGAGATCTGGCCCCAGATTCCAATTTTGATAGTGCTGTGTCTTTGAACAAGTGTTTATGCTCTCAAGCCTCCATTTCCTCATCAGTAAAATGGTAATAATGACGCTTAACTTCATGAAGTTTATTGGAAAGATTCTTTAGTTAAATGTATGCAAAGTGTCTGACAGTATCTGGCACATCACAGTAAGTAATAAGCCCCTCTCCCTTTTCTTATTTGAAGTTAGGAGCCAAGGTGGGGTGTGGGGGATATTGGAGACCAGTCATAAGAAGTGCCCTTGTGAGAAAGCAAGAATGTCCCCAGTAGTCCCCAGTGGAGGGAACATCACCATGCAGCCCCACGACCTGTGTTGAACAGCAGGACTGTGTCTGGCTCCTGCTCTCTCCTTCACCGAGGTGGGTTATGGACTAATTGGTGATTTGGCCCGGGAGTTTCCTGATGGCGTGAGCAGCTGTGAGCTTATTAATCATCCTCACATGTCACAGACATCTGCCAGGAACCTTCAAAGTATGAGTGGTTATAAGAATTTCTTTGTTTCTGAATGGTTTCCCAAGCTGTGCATTTCAGAGGCACTGGATACCAGATGCAGGCTGATGTCTAGAGATTTCATACTAGAGAATAACCCAGTAGCACATATGTTGCTTCCAGGGAGTAAGTGGGTTTTCAATGGGGTGACTTAAATTGGACACCGAGAAGTAAAGTTTTATAGATATTTGAAAGAAATCTGACCCCCCCCAACTTTTTTTTTACTTTTGGTTAAAGGGCATGATAGTTCATTTTTCAAAATCTTACCACACTCATCACGATGACCAGTGTACGTACACACGCTGATGGCTTTTCTCCTGGCATTGATGTTGTGGTATTTTTGTATATTGAAATGTTTCAAGTGAACCAAGGACATTAGAGAATGAAGATCTTAGGTGAAAATGAGCACTGGTCATTCTGTTGTCCTTCCTACTTTCTCAGAATTTATTTAAACTCCTTAGAAATTTGGCATTACCACGTTATGTAGTGATGAGGAATGCAAGTTCTTTAAGAAGTAGGCAGCTTGAACTTACACTTCCCTGTGCTTTAATCCTTACTTTGTATAATTTAAGCTATGCGATCCCTATTTAAACCTTGACATTTGTGCTGCTTGATGTGTGGAAGGAGCCATCATCTTGGCCAGCCTCTGTACCAAGATATGGCAGGAAAAACACGATCTGCCTCCCGTGGATGACTTCACCATTTTGCTGTGTCTGTTTTCAGGCCCTTTTAGATAATGAAGATGAAGAAATGCAATATAACGAAGGGCAAGAGCGGAGCAATAATGCCTTCAACTATGGGGCTTACCATACTCTGGAAGCTGTAAGTATTTCAGAGCAGGTTTAAGGCCAAGATCTTCTGTTGCCTGAATTTTGTAACTTTTCTAATTTCCAGTAGGTATTAGTCTTCATCACAATATCACTTCATGGAGGGGCTTTCATTTCCAGTCCTTGTATACTTTAATTCCTTTCCAATCTTTGGGCTGTTTAACTCCTACCAACACTGAAGAACCTGGTGAAATACAAAGTGGACCTTATTTTCCACATACATCCTTCTTTTCTTAAGCAACCACTTATAGAAAACTATGAAATAATTGCAATCATTTCCAGTCCTTGTAATTCAACCTCCTACTCCCCCACCATAATCCCTCACCCAGAATAAAATGTTACTTATTCCAGTCAAGTAGACAAGTGGTTATTTCCAAGGTTAACCAAATATTTCCACTCATTCATCATGACTACTTATAATGTATATTTGTTCCATAATGCATTTTGGTGCTGTGTTTAGTTAGAAACCACTTTATATAGATGTCTGACTTTCAAGGTAAGCCAAACTTTCAAATGAAAAACTTGGAGCAGGATAATTTCATATGATATTGGAACTTGAGAAATCAAGAGGGACTATGGAATGGAACTGAACAAATGGTGTAGTTCTTTTATGTCCCCCGGTATCTCCTTCATTAGTCTGCAAACTCTGCTAGGAACACACCCCAAATCTAAACCGGTATTCTCCCTCATCCACCCTAATAAGGGTCATTCTTTACGTGCAAACCTGGTGTTCCTGCATGCTTTCCATGAGACAAATACTTTAAGTTGTTTTTTTTCTAGATGAGGGATTATTTCAAAGGTTGACCAACTATTTCCACTTCTTTCCCATGATTGTCAGTAGCTTTGTTTATTGTGTATATTCCAACCACACTGCCCCTTGATCCCTCTTGTGACCAATGACATACATCTGCAAAACAGCTGGATAAAGTTAGGAGTTCAGTCTCAGGCCATGGACAAAAGTGGAGCTCAGGGCCCACACAGGGATCAAACCCATGACGTTAGCCTCATTAACGTGGGGCCCTCTCTAGCCCCGTTAACCAGTTGCAAATGTCATCCAGGGATCCAGAGGGGCCATCCCCTCACTTGCTGGAGGCCTAGGCTCCACTTTCTCAAACCACTTTGCCTCTGGTTTCTCTAGCTTTAGGTGCCCTGCAGTCTGACTTTAAGCTATTGCTCGCTCCCTGGGAGGCCTTTTGCTGCGGATAGGTTTGCCATAGCCTTCCTGTTTCAATTCTTTCAAAAAACATCTTTGCAAAGCTCACATCCTACAACCACTTAGGCTTTCTTAGGTCTCTGGTGGAATTTCACTTTTGTCTCTGCCAGGCTTTCTGGTTCCAGATCCTGTGTGTATGTCGTGGCAGTGGCTGGCTGCATGAATTTGGACCCCACATCTGGACACATCTTATTATCGTAACTTTTCTTGGGTAAATCTCTTTCCTCTCATGCCTAGGGCTGCCACCCTGCTTTTCTTCTGCTCTCTGGGGGAAGAGTTTCCAAGCCCTTTAGGTGATCAGATATGCCAATCTCCAGCTTGAAGTCCTAGCTTCTTGCCCCATGCTGGGTCCTAAACCCTCTGCTTCTCTTCCTTGTTGGCTGTGACCCCCCAGCACCTGAAGCCTCCTCTCCTCTCCTCCACCTTGGTAGTTAATTCCCTCTTCATTTCTGGCATGTACAATTTCACCTTTGTGAGCGTTTCAACTGGCTGTGAATCACCTTCACTGTACTTTCTGGCTTGCCTGTGTGTTTGGAGGGCGGTTTCTTGCTTCTGCACAATTTGCTATATTGACTACCACTCCATAAACCCTGTAAGCTTGTTTTGATTCAATGTCGATTGAACATTTTCCTCCTATGTATATCTCCTTCTTCCAATCTTATTGACTAAACACATTTGTATATTTCCTTCTTTTGGCCTTCAAATGATTCAAGAAACTAAAATGGATCAACTCTATTTAAAACAAATATTTTTTTTTCTCCCCTGAAAGTATATGGGAGTATTCTTAGCCACTATTTACAGCTTTCTATCACTTGCTCTGGTGAAATCTTTAGAAAAATCATCTCCAAAGTGGGGTGCCTATACCACAGGGTATAGTAAGCAAGATGGCCTATTGGGATGAAGGAGAAATTATTACAACCTCTGTGACTTTAAAAAAAAAATAATGAATGTAATGTATTTCTATGCTGGTACATATATGGAAACGGTGCATGCTAAATTGCTTTTTTTGTTGTTGTTGTTGTTGTTGTTGGTAGAGAAAGTGATCGCGTGTTTGGGGAGGTCTGCTGTGAACAACTTTGACCAGGCAGGGCTGCTCTGATGTTCCAGACCAAGATGGCACAGAGTGCCACACTTTGCAGCAAGAGCTATTAATATAAGCCTCTCCACTCTAGTTGGGTGGACTATAATTTCATGGACAAATGAAATGTGTTATTCTCTAGAAAACTGTAGAAAGCGACTCTTTGGGCAGTTCTCTCTATAAGCATTCCCGGTGGATACTATGGTCAACCCTAAGGTTAGGAGCTCAGAAAAAATCATGAAGACTGATAAGATAAAGTTGACAGATTTGTTCTCTGACAGCTAAACAAATTCTAAAAAATGCCCTTGGGTGCACTTTTTCTACACTGCAGATTTACCAAGAGATGGACAACATTGCCACAGATTTCCCTGACGTGGCAAGCAGGGTGAAGATTGGACAGTCATTTGAAAACCGGCCGATGTATGTCCTGAAGGTGAGGCCCCTGTGCCCTTCAAAGGGTCCCGGCTGGCTCCTCATGTCCTCCTCGGAGAGAGGCAGCTCTTTAGACCTTGATTTCAGGGAGGACAGTGAGGCTGGGAGCCTGCTCTGGCTAGAATTTGATCTGACAGAGTCATGTTTTTGTCTAATGTGGGGCAGGTAGAAAGAGCACATCCAGTGTTTTAAGCCTGGATGTGGAGGTCATAGCTTCCCTACTCCTTCGATGGGGGCTCAAGTGCCAAGTTTTGACTGAAAGAGTCAAAGGGGAGAGGTTAGCATTCCAGAAAGCTCCCAGAAGGGCCACAGCTTTGCCTTCAACCCCACCTTCTGTAAACAGCAAGATAAGTTGGTTTGGACCTACGAGTTCTAGTCTGCTTTTAGGGCTACTTATTGGAAAAGCAACCTAGGAAGCTAATTTTAGGGTGGGTATAATTTTAAGCCCAGACTCTGATCCTTGGCTGCACGAAGCCTAGTTTCCAGATATTTCTAACAGATACAGGTCTGCATTGGCAAAGGAGGTAGAGCACTATGACAATGACATAAATTACAGAAATAATCCAATTGAATGAATAAAAAGGAATTTGGGCATATAAACCATGGAACAACTGATGGTGCTCAGAATTTGCCAAACCCTTAGCTTCATATAAGCCCAAAGAACCCAGGTTTTTAGCAAGCTATCTATCAGTGGGAAGGGAGACCTGCCACTGAGCTGGTTTCTTTAAGATAATTACAATTAGATTATTTGCCTGGTCTGATGGAGACCCTGGCTTCGTTAGCACCAAGCTCCAACCCACAGGGCCCCAACACTATGGAAAAGGCAGGAGCCAGAATTCATTACTGTCATTTACAAAGAGCCATAGTGAAGCCCTCTTCTTCCTAATTTAAAACCGAATTCATTTATTGCATCAGCAAAACAGCCTGGTTCATGCACCCTTGTGTCTCTCTCTGTTGGGATACCATTTGAGGTCTTTCAAGAGACATACTATTATCTCTAATCGCACCAGCATTCTAATCCACAATAACAATTGTTTCTCTTTTCCATTTGCTCCCAACACTGGAGAGGTTCAGGTTGCCCGGAGCTGCAGCCAACCAATTAAGCTCCCTGGTCACGGATAAGCCCAATAAATAGACGGTGCCCTCAGGAACATTTGGTCTCTGAATTATCTTAAATGAATTAAATGAATAGGAGCGAGCTGGGGAGAGGAGAGGTGAGTGGAGACGCGGAGACGCGGGCAGGCGGGTCATTTTCTGGCCTCTTTTCCCTTCTGCAGTTCAGCACAGGAGGCGAGCAGCGGCCGGCCATTTGGCTCAATGCAGGCATCCATTCCCGCGAGTGGATCTCACAGGCCACTGCCATCTGGACGGCGAGGAAGGTCATGTCGCCTGGTATTAGCCAAGGATTCTGGTGGGCCCCAGGGGCCCCTGCAGCATCTCACATAGCTGGGCCCTGGGGATGAGATAGGAAGGTGCTCTGTACACCCCAGTAGGCTGGGGACTTTTCAGATTGGAGAAGTAAATGGTTAAAACCACTTTATCGGCCCAGTTTGGCTAAGTGACAAAATGGTGGGGAGCAAGTCGATAAGCCACGAGTGTGCCTGGGATTCTGATCCTCTGTAGCCCTGCGAGGGGAGCACAGAAACACTCAGCACTAGTCAAATGAACTCTGCCTTCGGCCCCTCCAAGTCGCACAGCCCTTAGGAGGGACTTCAAGCTGCCTCCAGATCCATCCAGGAAGTCTGTTTTAAGCTTGTGTGGGTAGGGAACAGTGTTTTAAGCCTGGATGTGAAGGTCATATCTTCCCTACTCCTTCGATGGGGGCTCAAATTCTTAAGATATGGTGTGACCCCCCCTCACTCTCGGAGGGAATGAACAAAGCGAGCACCCCAGGATTCACTGCAGTTGATGTGGTCATGCAGCCATGTCCCCAGGTCTTGAGGAGCTCGGAGGGCTTTTACAGACAGCCATGCCCATGGAGGCACCAAAGAAGCCTTGAGGGTGGACACTGTTCTAGAAGCATCCATTCTTGGTGGGGCACTGGGCCTCTAAGGAACATAACCTATTGGACCTTAGTAATCCAGCCTGCTGAGGTATAGCTGACAAACACCTTGTCTCTGCTTAGATTGTGTCTGATTATGGGAGGGACCCAGCTGTGACCTCCATCTTGGAGAAAGCGGATATTTTCTTGTTGCCTGTGGCCAATCCTGATGGATATGTATATACACACACTCGAGTGAGTAACCCCGAATGGGCTGAACTTGGAGTGAAACTTAGTGAAATGAGTTCCTAGCTTTGCCAATACTCTTAGAGAGCACTTCTACTAATGCGCGTATTATGAGCTTCCTTGGGAATTCATCTTCTAGTCATTCTCGGAGCCGAGAATCACCAGGGAATATATATTTTTTAAAGAGAGAATAGTTTAAGGAACTCCCTATTATGAGCCTTGATCTATTATCAACATTTTCTCAATCTTTTATTCATCTTTTTTTCTCCCTTACAATTTTTTTCTTGATGTAATTTGAAGCAAATCCCAGATATCATGTTATTTTACCCAAAACTACTTTAGTGTGCATCTCTAGATGATGATGATAATAATAATAAAAGCCCCAAACCCACTACACCACTGTCACCTTTAAAAAATTAATGGAAGTTCTTTAATATCATCTAACACCCCCAATTATCTTTAAAGTGTCTCTTAGGAGTCAATTTGTTGAAGTCAGGATCCAACAAGGTCTGCACGTTGCATCTACATGTCGCTGCAGTTCCCATTATACTATATCAGCACCCTCACTCATCCTTTTAAAATGTCATTCATTTGTTGGAGAAACCAAGTAATTTCCTGTATAATGTCTCACATTCTGAATTTGGCTGATGGCTTCTTTGTTGTGCCATTTAATTTACTCCCTTATTCCCCAACCCAGAGCTTGACTAGATTCAGGTGGATTCTTAAAGCAAAAATAAAATAGGCATAGGTGATCATCAAGGCACGTAATGGCCGTGCATCCCATGTCTACTGAAGCCAATAATTATTCAGGGCACTCAGATGGCATCAACTTGGTTCTTGCATATAAAATTCTTATCAGGGGATTTTGAGGAGCATTCCTTTCTTAAAGCCAGAAGTACAAACTCCTCCTGTCGGAGGGGATGAGAGCAAACTGCCCCATAGCGAGGACTGGAGCTCCCCCAGGTCCAGCTGCAAGCAGCTCATCCCATCTGCTGTGGTCATCTCCATATTAGTCTCCCAGAAGCCTTTCACTGCTTCTGTAGATTGACCTACCTCTGGGTGTTGGGTGGCTTTTTCAGAACCGATTATGGAGGAAGACGCGGTCCCTGAATCCTGGAAGCCGCTGTGTTGGCACTGATCCAAATCGAAACTGGAATGTGAGTTTTGCAGGTAGGTGGGGGAACAGTTTCAGATCCCACGGCCACGGGACGAGCCTGTTCACGGGGATTCTGAGCTGGTGTTGAGGGAGCCTATTCCACTCTGGTTCCATCGTTCCATTCACTGACAGACTTAACAGCCTCTTTGAGGGTCTCTAGGTGGATATATTCTATTTGTTTTGTTTTAAAGATTTTATTGTAATTTTGAAAAGGAATGATTGAATACATTTTGTCTTCCTGGGAGGACAGTGGGACAGAGTATCTTTGCATTGTTATTATAATTATGCTAATTTTTTTATTTTTAAATTTTTTCGTGTGCTGGGGATGAACCCAGGGCCTGTGTATGGTAAGCAGTGCTTTACCACCAGCTACAGCTCCAGGCCCTACACTGACATTCTGATATTTAAAAACTACTCTCATATTAGATGTATGAATCCAAGGGAGCAATTAGCACTGTTACTCTAATAGGCAAGATCATGTTGTGAAAATTAAATTCCAGCAGTTATTCTTAACATGTAATATGAACCTCAGCAGCATGCTATTGAGAGAGAGTATGGGAATTAGGTAACCTGGGTTCTGAGTTCCAGATTTTTAAAAACCATCCTCTACAAAATATCAAATATGTGCCAAGTACTCTCACATATATCTTGTTTTTAACTTAGTGGGTAGACTTTATTATCTGAAATAAGACAATGGAAGCTCAGAGATAATCTCAAGATTCTATGGCTGATAAAAATTAGGATCTTAGGGCTGTAACTCAGTGGCAGAGCGCTTACCTAGCATGTGTGAGGCACTGCGTCCGATCTTTAGCACCACATAACAAAATAAAGGCATTATGTCCATGAACAACTTCAAAAACAAAAAATTAGGATCTAAGCTCACCTTCCAATTCCAAATCCAATTAGTTATCTTATACTATTTCACAGCTACACCGATTTTTAAAAATATTTTTTAGTTGTAGATGGATACAATATCTTTATTTTACTTTTTAAATTTTTATGTGGTACTGAGGATCAAACCCAGTGCCTCATACATGCTAGGCAAGTGCTCTACCACTGAGGTACAACTCCAGTCCTGATGTTGTGTTTTTAATGGACTTCATTTACTTGCACAGAAATAACCACAAAAATCACTAGGGAAAAGTGAAAGGAGCTGATACCAATCCGGGAACTGAAGGCATCAAAGTGAAGCCAGATATTCCCATAACTGGGGTGGTTACACACACACACACACGCTCATACACGCACGCACGCACAATCACCAGATACCTCAGGGAGCTATGTTGGGAAGCAATACAGAAGGCAATATTTCTAAGTACCTGTCAAATAACCAAGAGATTTTAGCCACAACAATAGATTATTTTTGGCAGCAGTTGGCTATTAAGATCTGAAGCAAGAGAATAAGTTGACACTAGAATAAATGGAGTCATTTTCATTATTTATTGGTATTCATATTAATTATCTAGAATACTTATTAATTACCACTCATTCTCAAGCATGATATTAATTATTTATGACAACTGCTATTGGCGCAATATAAGGTCAACTGTATCCATTTAAAGAAGTCCCAACAATTTTCCTCAGCCGTGGGAGATCTAATACCCACCACTGCCCTCCCTGGCCTCCCCCTTGGCAGTCTGCACATACTATGGACTGGTTCTTTAGGGCATCTGGCAATGGCCTGCCCATTGCCAATACCTCCCACCCCTCCTTGGGGTTTAGTGCCCTCATTTCTATTTTCGTGGCCTATGGATTACTATTTCTGGTTGGCTGTCCCCCAACAGGAGAGGGAGCCAGTGATAACCCTTGCTCTGAAGTGTACCACGGCCCCCATGCCAATTCTGAAGTGGAGGTGAAATCGGTGGTAGATTTCATTCAAAAGCATGGAAATTTCAAATGCTTCATCGACCTGCACAGCTACTCACAGCTGCTGATGTATCCCTATGGATACACTGTCAAGAAGGCCCCAGATGCTGAGGAGCTGGTGAGTGACAGCGGCTTTCCACCCAGCCCTGGGCCTGCTTGACCCTTTGGGTGCTGCCAAGGTGACTGATCTACAGCTTCAGAGGAAAGTCCAGGAGCCTGGGTGGTTTCATTAAGAGCTTAGACTTCTCTCCTGCCCTGTGGGGTGTACCATCAGACCTACTGGGGACAGGAGAACGTGCCTCTTACTTCTAGGCCTGCTGTGAGCTCCAAGAACTGCGCTGGAGTCTGCCTTACCTTCTTGCTTGTTTTTCTGACTGGAGGGTGTCATACCCAGTGCCTGCCATGCACTGTGGTTGCCATTATGGTGTGCAAGGGGGAGAGGCCCCTCACTGTAGTCAATGAAGAAGTGAAGGAGGGTGTAGATCACAGCTAGTGGTGCTCTGTGCCCCCCAGTGATTCACCCTAGAATGGGGGAGGACATTTTGGGATGGAGTGGAGGAGCAGGGCCACACAGCCTTTGGTCTGGTCTGATTGAGCACACCCCTCTGCCCAGGTCACTAGCCTCCAGGCTGAGGACCCAGGCTCATGGTCAGGCATGAATTATCCCAGGTCCTCTTTATATATGGCAGCCCTTTCTCCACTTCCACTCTAGAGCATCCAGTTCTTCAGGGATTTTCTCTTGAAACGCGCTTGGCATTCTTGTTCCTCAGTACCTTTACTGGGTTCTCACCAGGGGCTGAGCAGCTTGCCAGGCCTCTGGAGAGCCTGAATGCAGCTTTCCAGTTTTCCACGCTTTTAGAGTTATTATTGATCTTCTTCCACCTCCATCTTTCTTTACCTCCTTTCCCAGACTGGATGGAAGAACTGGGGATGTGGTGGAGAAAGATTGGGGGAATCCAGTCTCTTCCCTCAGTTGACAGTCCAATCTTGGGTCTATTTAAGTAACAAAGAAAAGACCGGAAGGGGAGATTGGGGGAGGGCCGAGACTCTCCCAGACCATCCAGTGCAGGACAGCTGGGCAATCGTGGGCCTCAGGATTCACTCTTCTTCACTTTGCTATTCCTTTCCCAGGACGACGTGGCGAGGCATGCCGCTGCAGCTCTGGCTTCCCTTTCGGGCACTAAGTACCAAGTGGGCCCAACCTGCACCACCGTGTGTGAGTACTGGCTGTGTGGATGCATTATTCCGAAAGTGCTCTGAGAAGAACTGGGAATGGAGTGGCGGGAGCTGCCAGTGGGCCTGCCTTGTGTGGCCGACTGTTTTTGTGGTTAGAGATAGAATGGCTTTCTGTCAAGCCCGTGTGATGGTGGTTGTGGGCAGCTGCCTTCAACATGCTCAGCTATTTATCATGTGCCCTTGATGAGTTAGGTCCTGTTGGCTGATAGAATCTGCATTCCTCATCTTCACACTGTTGGCCAAAAATTCTTCAAGTCCATCCGTCCATTTTCAAATGAAACCCACCTTTACGTGGGCAGACGGATGGTGGTCCTGATAGTGTTGTGGGGGAGACCCCCTCACCTTATTAGAAATGATCTATAGGTGGTCCTCCCAACAATGCTTATCATCTAGCCAAAACAAACAAATAAACAACAACAACAACAGAAAAACCTATTGAGGCCCCAAACCTGGTGTTGAGGTTCATTATCTATAGCCTCATTTTGAAGAAATACCCTTGTCTGGTTTCTGTTAAAATGTTTCCTGTGGGCAATACATTCAACAACTCCTGTGGAGAATCTATCTTTTCCCTTTTTCTGTGAGTCTGTTTTCAAATGTTCCTGTTGAAAAAAAATCATAGTCCAAGATCCCAGCTGCAAATGGAAAACATAAATGTGAACATAAATAGGGGAAGCACAACTCGAATCCCTTTGAAGGTAGTGTCCCCTTTGTCCCCTCTAGTGCCTTCTCTGTATATAGTGTTCTAACCGTTGGTGCCCTTCAGAGCGCCCAAACCCTTGCTGGTATATTTGTTTTCCTCTTTGGGTGTGGAACTCGCTGTCCTACCTTACCCAATCCACTCTCCTGGCTTCCCTTCAGAACTCCTTTTCTGCGAAGTGCTCCATCCTTCCCCCAGGCCCTCCTCTGGACTGCCATCTAAGCACCCTAGTCTCTATTTCATATGCCACAAGCAGCATGAAGCAGTTAGCAGGAGGCTGGTATTTATGTTGCTAATTGCAGCAACAATCCATTAATTATTCATGGTTTATTGTTATTAGTGTTGTTAAATGGGAACTCTTCAGAGTACACATCTGGGAGACTTTCTTCACCCTCTGCTTAATTAGTCAGAACTGAGCCAGGGACTAAAGAGACTTACAGGAGATTTGCTAGCAGCCTGATGAAGAGGTCTTCTCAAAAGAGCTTTGTAGGTCAACAGGGTTCTGGTTTTTGAGTCAGACACCGTTTTAAATTATGGCCTTGTCCTCCCACATCAAACACATACTTTTCCCCAGCTTGAGCAGTTCCCCGGGCCTAGGGAGATTTACCAGATGCCTCCAACAGAAGAGGAGGAAGGTTCTCCTGAGCATCTCCAGGGGCCGTAACATTTCCTACCTCTTTCAAGAGCCCATCTTCTGTGTTCTTCGTGGGCTTTCTCTGCCCTCCTTGCTTTCCAAAAAGCAATCAATTTTTGTATAATAACACTCTAACCCCAAGGGTTCTAGCATGTACTACATAAACAGTTGGTGTTAATTTCTTCAAGTGCCAGACCTTTTCTTAGATCAACCATTTTTAAATAAAAATAATTCTAAAATCGACTTCATACTTTCTTGCCTACTTAAACTAAGCATGTGGAAGTGAGACCTAAGCCCCTTTCTTCATGATTGAATGGTTTCCTGAACATTAGTTCTTACGATCTGTAGATCTACTGTGCCATATTGGGATGTAGAATCCCTCGATAGTTTGCCCCTGCCTGTTTGGCTTGCCTAATTCTTTCTTTTTTTCATAGTTGTAGATGGACAGCCTGCCTTTATTTGTTTAGTTTTTCATGTGGTGCTAAGGATCGAACCTAGTGCCTCACACATGCTAGGAAAGCGCTCTGCCTCTGAGCTCCAGCCCCAGCCTGGCTTGTCGTCTAATTCTTGCATGTGCTTTTTAGAGTTTTTAGTCTCCTTCC